>NC_136487.1:52390377-52780377 GCF_053919585.1 Euprymna scolopes
GGTTGAGAATTGTCCTCTCTCTCTCTCCCTCTCTCTCTCTCTATCTCTATCTCCCTCTCTCTCTCTCTCTCACACACACACACACACACACACACACACACACACACACACACACACACACACACACACACAATCTCACTTTCATAGATATGCTAGAAGATGTATCCGACGTTGGCCGATATTAAACGTAACGTTAAATTCCTTTTAAAAAATAGTAGTAAAAACGGAAAGAAACGAATATGTGTTCATGCGAGTATTGTTTTTCTAAACAGTTCACTTCTTGTGAGTAAAAAAAAAAACTACCAGAGCTGAGATCGAAACCTAAAAAACAATGTCAAGTACGATAACCATCAGAGTAGCTTGCCACGTTTTAAGATTTTTTTCAATCTTTGCGAAACAGTTGTCAAACAGATAAAAATCCAATGACCTTTAAGTATCAATTTTTAAATTTTCACGCCTTAGCAGCCCTTTTCCGGAGGAAAACGGATTAAAAATGTTTTCCTCATTTCTGAATATCCTATATACTAAATTTTCTGTCCGTGGATAAAAAAAAATTCGTTGAGTATATAGGTCGAGAAGTGTCCTACAACACATTCTCACTTTTCTAGATATACAGATAGCTTAGCAAGCCGCCCGGCGTTGCTTAGTCGTAAAATGCGCATAAATATTATATTTTATTTCATACAGAAACTGAGACATGTGCATGCGAGTATTATAGTATATATATATATATATATATATATATATATATATATATATATATATATATATATATGAACAAATGATTAATAAAACGTGTTAAAAGACATCTTGAAAAAGACTTAAAAACATATTCAATTTTAAAAAGGAAGCACAAGATAAGTGGATAGTCCTTAATCCGCGGAGTTTCGAAGAAATACTCTCCTTCTCATCAGAGGGCAGGAATTAGCAAAATGCGGGATCGGATTTTGCATGTAAAAGTATTTAATGAAACTACAAGTAAGTCACAGATCTTACTTGGTTAAAAAAAGGGTGATGTTAGGGGAATAGGAGGTAACAGAAAAATGATAAAAAGATTTCACATGAATGGATTGTCCGGTGAAGGGTAAAAAAATCCAAGAATGGTAAAATCCGAACACGGTCGAATTAAAAATTTCCAATCCATCAGGTAAGTTCCAAATGGTCCAAAATGATTCAAAAGGCAGAATTCCTTGGAATATATATATATATATATATATATATATATATATATATATATATATATATATATATATATATAAGCGGTTCACTTCTTGTTAGTAGAAATAAAAATGCTTAAGCTTATGTCGAAACCTAAAGGCACTGGTCAAATACGCTAACAATTAGACCAGGTTGACACAATCTTTACAAAGTGTTTTCAAACCTACTATTCTTTACATAAAGAATCTATCATATTTCGCGGCCGCGCAGGCGTGTTCGTAAAAAAGTTAACAAGCATGTACAAATTCGATGAGGCCCACGTGCCAATTTTTCAATTTCGACCACTTAGAAGTACATTTTTTCCATCAATGAGAATCAATGAAAACGTTGTCACACCAAGACCTTACGAGGGCGTGCAATAAGTAATGCCCCTGACCCACTTCCCATAGTAGTAGACCAACAAAACTTGGCACAGTTATTAGTCTTTCTCTACATAGGAACCGCCCAGGGTTATGTATTTCCCCCATCGTTTGATGCAGCTCTGGAGACCGTTTTTGTAGAACAACCCAGGTTGGTCCTCCAACCACGACGTGACTTCAGAAATCAAAGCTGCATCATCTGGGAAACGCTTTCCTTTCAAACACAACTACATGGCTGTGAATGTTACATGATAAGGGCTGTACCCTTTTCATGTAAGTATAAAAATAGAGAATTTAGTTAAAATGAAAATGAAATAGCAAAAGACGGAATTCGAACCTCGTAATTTAGTTTTAGAAATAGATTACGTGTGAGTATTTTAAAATGTAAAACAAGTTTGTTTAGAATATAGATAAATATTTCAAGGAAAGAATGTGAGCTGTCAAGTTTGTTATGAAATTTTAAATTGAAAGAATGCAGCTTAAAAGATAATGTTTTTAACATATTGGAAAAATAGTTTACTGAGTATAGGAAAAGTTTTGGACACGTATGTTCAAAACACGTGCAAGAAGGCACATGTTTTAACATGTGTATGACGTCACGGAAAATAGAAAGTTCTAGGAATAGAGAAAAACTTTAGAGTTAGTCAGTCAGTGAAGAAACTCAGAGGGAGTCAGTCGTCTAGGGAGCGAGACGTCACGTTGAAACTAAAATGTGAGACATTGAATTCTTGGTGATGGAAACGGCCGGTCGTGACGAAATAAACCATCATGTGTTTTGTAAAGCTCGTCTTGTCTTATGATTCTTACGAAAAGGTAAAGTGAAATTGTATTATATATTTGTGTTATAAAATGTCGTTTCATACACATCACGACTTCTCATATCCACAATGAGAATCTACATCATGTCTACACAATGTCTGAACTGTCTGAACACTATGTCATCACTCAAAGAGCTTCTTTATTCTTCTTCTTCTTCCATTCAACACAATTAAGGAATGAACATTTAATATATAAGAATCGTTATAAACGAACAATCTCTCTAAGTCTCTTACAACAACATCTCTCTCTTCTCCTTCTTCAACAGTATCACTTATAGTAAGACTCTCTCAATGAAACCCCTATATAACATGAAGAGGTGAAAGTCACAGGATGCAAGGTCAGGAGAGTAGGGAGGATGGGGAAGGATTTCATAACCACACGCCCGTGCTTCTGATCTGGCGACATGCGAGTTGTGGACCGGAGCGGTGTCTTGCAGGTAGAGAGTGCCTTGCTGATCTTGCCCCGCCTCTTGATTTTGATAGCTTTCCTTAATTTCCTCAAAAGTGAAGCATAATAGGCTCCTGTAATTGTGGTACCCTTTGCCAGGAAATCTGTAATCACTACTCCGTCCTGGTCTCAGAAGACTGTGAGCATGTCCTTGCCAGCGGAGGGCTGAAACCTTGACTTCTTTGGAGGTGGTGAGTCCAAGTCCTTCCCCTACATTGACTGGGCTTTGGTCTCTGGATCATAGTGATGGACCCAGATTTCATCCTGTCGAATCAGTCTTTTGAAAAAATTTGACTTATCTTCTTGGCACATCTCCAAATTCATCCTCGAGCACTCGACGCGTTCTCGCTTCTGGAATGGTGTTAGCAACCTGGGAATCCATCTGGCAAACACCTTATGCATATGCAAATGGTCATGAATGATAGTTTCCACATACCCTGTACTAATCTTGACATCTTGGGCTAATTGGCGAATAGTAATGCGCAGATCTTCAAAAATGGCAGCCTCAACTTGACGGACAGATGCCTCATCAATGGCAGAAGGGGGGGACCAAATCTGGGAGTTGTTTCCACAGACTTCAGGCCATGTTTGAATTCACGATGCCAGGGTTTTACAAGGTCATATGATGGGGCATTATCACCACAAGTTTCTTTCATTTCATCAAAAGTCTCCTGTGGTGTGCGTCCTTTAAAATACAAAAACCGGATCACTGCTCGATATTCAACAGGCTCCATTTCACACCTGGCTCAGTTCAAACACCTGTAAAACAGAAACTACAATTAGTTCAGAGCTGTAATTTGCTACATAACCAGTAGAGATATAAGTCATTGCACATGCAAAATTTCAGCTAGATCAGAACACTGAAAGTGGGTCATGGGTATTACTTATTGCACGCCCCTCGTATATATCAAATTCCAATTCAGTAGATAAAAAATTCGTTGAATATATAGGTTGAGAAGTATCCTCGCATTCTAACTTTAATACATATATAGATTTACGATTCATAGCTAAGTCCCGAAGATTCATGCACATTGTGATGCTCATCAAGTAGGAGCGTGAGGCTCTACTTTGTCACATTCAACCCTTTTGGGGAGGCAGATAAAACCTATTTCCACAAAGAAAATAACGAAGATATAAAAGAGAGAGTGTATGAGAAAGCGGATGAAAGATGCATGTAATAATGCATTAGTACTAGTGCACTTATGTATCCGTGCTGAAATAATAACGTTATTATTAAGAAGGCCATTCTTTACATGAGGAGGGGAGGGTGTTTTGTACATATCCTGTACTTTAACCTTACAATTTAATAAAAAAACAGGCATCATAAAACTTTTATTGAACTTGAAAATACTATTTAAAAAATAGTGCGGATCGATAAGTGCCCTAAATAAATTTTACACATACTGACCCAACGGGCCACGGTTGTCTTGTAGTAAATAAACATGACGATTCTGGCATATGGAACCTGAAGAAAGGCCATAGAGTACAGCGACCGACAATCTCATTTCAGAAATAAAAGGTAAATTGACTTCTGAGGTTGAAGAAAATATCTTTGTTTTATTTTTGGTGCAGTTTTACAAATCCAGCAATCTATGGACAAGACAAGACAAACACTATCGATCGCGTGTTTTGTTCATCGATCTTTTATCTCTCTCTCCCTCTCTCTCTCTTTTTATCTCCATCCCTCTCTATCTCTAAAAATGAATGAGATCTGATTGTATGAGTCGATTCCAACCCAACATTCAGTTGTAAAACAAACAGACAAGAAAAGAGGGGGAAAAAGCAAGTGAAGACAAAACGCGCGATTTTGTTCAGCTTGTAAAATGGACTGTTTTCCTTTATTGGTGCGGCCCATAAAAAAAGAGCGACGACCCGAGTTAAAGCAAAGTGCGACAATAAGACAATCATTAAGAGATCCAATTCAATTGAATTTCACTCTCTTTATGTTGCCCGTTCGATTGTCACCTATTTGATCTCGTCAGCCAATAACGTACACAAGAGAGAAACACTAGCGACATCTGAGAATATACGTTTCTTTGACGAAAGGTTTCTCTTTTCTCAAAGAGAGGCGAGAAAGATCCGTGGAAATTCTGCGGTTAACTAAAAATTATCATATTCAATTTTATTATGATTATGAAGATGGCTATTACTTGCACTGCATTTGTAGTTATATTGTATATAAAATTTAACCTGAGAGGAACATCTGAGCACATTGGTCAGGTATAAAAATATCTCAGACCAAATCCATCGGCATTGCCCTGTAAAAGCGCATCAGACAACGATAATAAACGAATACTTTCTCCAGAAGAAAAAAATAAAACCTAAGACAATGGTTTTCTAAGACCAAAACAAGTTTTATTCAAATAGAAGAACCAATCGACCCTGTCCTAACGAGCCATTTCATAGTGTCAGAATTTGTTAATAATTGCGGCAGTTGTGTATATAAAATAAAAATGACAGCTGAAAGCTATTATCATGTAATTGGAGGGCTTATTTTCTTTCGTCCCGGAATGGGTAAATAAATAAATAAATAAGTCTGAGATCCAATCTATGGTACCCCCCCCTCGCTAAACATTCACGAGAAACACTCTTTTGGCTGTAAACACTGTCAATAATTCCCCCCACTCTTTATTTGTGCCTAAACCTAAACGTAAATTCCATGAAAAAGGCTTCTTTCTAAGAACTACACACCTGTCGAACCCTCTTCCGTTTACCTGCTTTCCAGCTGACTACAATATGGCGGTCTTCAAGAACAGTGTAAACCATTTCTTGATGAGCCGTTCCCCTTAAGTAATCCAATTTACCAAATTTACACCTTTTACGGTTACTATGATATCATCCTTTTTACCACTGTCCAATCTTTAACCCTTATGCTCGAGTGGCCTCCGGACCTTGATAAGTGGTTAATCCTTTGTAAAAAAAATAAAAAAGTGTGTTACATTTTTTACAGGTTATTTTAAGGTGTAGGTTGAGCTGGAAAAGAAGCGGCTCTATTTTTGTAGCTGGAGTGGGAGGCGATTTCAGTCTTGTGGAATGGGTTTGGAAATATAGATGCTTTGATTTATCATGCAGGTCACGTGGTAGAAGAAGAAAAGAGAGAAAGAGAGAGGAAAAGAGAAAGAAAGAGAGGAAGAGAGACTTGTAACCAATGTTAATCTAATGAGTTTATGATTAGTATTATGGGCGTACGGGATTCCATCCGTGGTGTCTGTCGTCAGTAAGATCACGTGATGGAAAACCATATTCGCAATAGCCAGTGTTAAGCTAACTAGTTAGTTTTAGCGATGGGGGCTTCATCCTCTGCATTAACAGAAAAATAGAAAATTGAACGCCCAGTTACATCAACCGGAAAAAAATGCAAGATGATTACGCGGCCATGTGCTGAGTCGAGATAAAATCATTACACAACGACGAATGAGTATTCAACCTTTTTTAATGTAATTAATTTGATTTATTTACATCAATAACTATATAAACTTTATAAACATTTATTTAAAAATTAAGTATTTTTTACTTACAGAACGCTTCAATAATTTTGAATTTTGTTCGTTTTGTTCCATCTCTCATTCATAGTAATCCAGTCTAATATCTAACCAGCAATGACTAGTACATACGTATATATTCATTATCTTAGTCAGTTTATTGACTTCTTTGTAATTATTTTTTTTACATTTTTATTAGAAAGAGTAACCAATTATCAAAGTGGAAAGCAACTCGAAGATGGAATAATAATTAATTAAATGGTGATGAACTTCGTGAGTTAAGGACACTTTATAAGATAGATCAAGTTTGCTTATTTGTGGGAAGGTTCTTTGTTTCGCTATTTCTGTTAGACCCGATTGTGCACTTGGATAAGCATTCTCATGGCAGTTTACTAAGCCTTACTACTTCCGTGGTTGTTAATAAAAAACTGGAAGCGAATGTCTAGTTTGCGACACCATAATTATAAGGTTGCTGTACAGGGTCAACTGGTCTCCTCTATATAATTTGTTTTCTTAAACAAAGCCCCCCCCACTCTTCGCTGGAATTATTCTTTTTACTACGGCTGTGGAACTCCATTTCCCCCTGTACGCTAACTCTTTAGATTATCAGAGGGACATTGCACCTTGCACGAAGGTAACCTAGAACTGTGCAAGGCAGAAGCATTCATCTCCTCGAGGCATTATACATGCCAGCTTACTTGAATACATACAGCACCTAGTATTCTCAAATGGTCATCTATCTGGTAATGGCCAGGCTCAACTTAGGTAATCTAACCAGAATCGGCGTGTCAACATGATTATACGGTAAATGAAAATCATCATGGAATTAAACGACAATTATCGAACAGACTGCAGAGAAAACATCAACATATGAACTCGTTATTTCTTTCCAACTATGGGTTCAATAGTGGCTTGTGTACAAATTTTCTGATAGCATCCGAACTGATACTACACTGTGATCTTTGTTGTGAATTGCTGTTCGAAATCTTGATGTTTGAATACTAAATATGCAATAGAAAAATAATGTTGATGAAAACGAGATATTTCCAAAGAGTTTGGAATTTGGGAAACATGTATTAGGAATTTTAGCTTGGTAAAATAAGATATTCTAGAATTTAGATTACAATAATAAAAAAGAATATATTACGTTACAGAAAATGAACATGTACTTTTGTGCTACGTTGCATTTATTAGTATTGGTCAGAGATTAAAATAAATATAGTTTCATATACATACGTAGGGAGTTACTCTGGGGCAGTGTACGGGGTTGGTCGAGTTGGAGAGCGGATGCATAGCAAGATGCAGAGACTAAGAGAGATGTGAAACTCGGAAAACAAGGTGGGGACTTCAGGAAATAAAGTTGCATGAAATAACTCGAATATCGATTGTCGTTCCCCGGGAAATCTTCTTGCAGCTTACAAACTGTCAATTAAGACCAAGCGACAAAATAAACTATGCTCCCCTCTGTATGATCTGAATACCCTCCCCATAAAGATAGTATCCGTCCCTTTTTTGTTTCCCGTGAATTATTGTCCAGTTTGGTAAACTGTTTATTATATGTTAACACCGCACACACACACACACACACGCGCGCACACACACATGCACACGCGCGCACAATGAACATTATATAGGCGACCACACATCATCAAAGGTATTGACACCTATAAACATTCACCAAATTAGAAAAAAATACAGACGTAAAAATTACAAAGAAAAAGTCATTTAGCAAAACTACCCCGTGCTATTTAACAATATTTGTCTGAATGAAAACATGCTACCTAAATAAACAATAACTTGTATATGACATACGTGTTGGTACCGTGAATCACAAACACTCGTTATATACATCCAATTATATAGCATCACTATGATGTATGGTCGGCTTCGTCATAGAAGGGGCTCATCTTGCAAATTACCTGGAGAATTATTGCCAATTACCTGAAGCGATGGTCCTATTCTTGACTATTTTTGCAGAGCCAAAGTGTGCATCTAGGAGTGCTGGTCTCTCTACTTTACGGCCTTGTCCTATACCTTTCTTTGATGTGAGGCAAATAAACCCCATCAAACACTAAACCTAATGACGTTATGAACGTTTCAATACAAGTCGGAGTCAATCGAAAAACGAATGTCAAATTTGTAATCAAACCAAGCTGTTGTCTTCGAATCAACATTGGCCAGATTATAAATGTACTGTTTACTAACGGCGTTATCAGTTCGAACTTCAGAATAGCGTTGGATGTTTTCCAAAGAACCAAAGTTCATAAAATTGTCGGCACATTGCCACTGAGGTATTTCATTAGCAAACAATATTTCAGCTGTACTGCATACGTCTAGCGAGCAGAAAATACAGCAGAAAAAGCAAACAATAAACAAACAAACAACGAAAAAAAAACAATTTTGTTTGCCAATGGTATCAGACCATATTAGAAAGATCTATCGATAAACGTTTTGATTTTTCACAGGACAAGCGAAAAAGCTCATATCAGTTTGCCGAGCTGTTACAGAGATCGACCAGATTGTTTCTGTTATGACAAAGGCGGATGTCGGGAAAACAGGAGCATAGCTTTAATTTATTTTATTCTTCTGAACTATCTGGGTGTGTTTAGAAGGGACACAGAATTAGTTGTTAACAAAAAAAAAAAAAAAAAACGTACACAAAGCAGTTTTATAAAAACAACGTTTTTCTTCTTGATTTATTTCAAAACATACCCACTTAACTTCTCTATCGGGCCCCTACTCCAATGTATCGCTTGAAACACTGCAGATAAAGTTTTGCCATGTAAACAAATATGTTCGACGCAGCATCTCGAACGTTATTTCTCTTTCTAACGCGATATACTTTTTGAAGTCTTTATTTTTTAAAGTCTACCAGTGACGTCATTTCATATGCATTTGTATACGCGAGTCCGCGCTATGTTATACCAGGAGTTTTTATTCATAATTTTGTAAAGAAAAACTCCCTCTCAAAATCTTAATCACGTTTTATAGAAAAAGGCGGTAATAAAGTGGTTCCTAACACGTGCTCTTTATTCGACGTGTCGTGGTATAGCTCTGTGGAAGATATCGGACCACATTCACTCCACGTTTTTATAGTTTTCAGTATCTCTACGATTATATTAAAAGAAGCTTGTGTCTGGGTGTGTCTAAGTTCGTTCTATATGCATTAAAACGGCAGGGGACGATCTTATGAAATCACAGATGAAGGTACTTTATGCGCCTGGCAGAGTTGTTAGATACACTTTGTACCTAAATGTCTTCTATAAGTATTGATAATCGATAATCGAAAAAATCCGATGAAAAGAAGGAACAGGTGAAGTGCATTTAGGATTTTATTACCACACAAACCGAAAAGCCAGACATATAAAATAAACAGTAGGTTCTTTGATATGGCAGGAGTACGTCCTAAATGAATGTTTCTGTGTAAAGCAAAACTGCATTATGATATTTGACTTTTTCATGTTAAACATAAATTCAAGCTATTATCACTGCACAATCATTAAGACCCGGCATATAAAATCAACAGTCGGTGCTTTGATCAGACAGGATCTCGTCGAAATTAATGTTTCTGTTTAGAGCACGATTGAAGCATTATACTTGACTTTTGCACTTTTACCTTTAATTCAAGCCACTATATATATATATATATATATATATATATATATATATATATATATATATATATATATATAAGTGAACATGCGTCTGTGTGTGTCTGTCTGTGTCTGTCTGTGTCCAGTTTCCTACGCAATAACTGTCAATTTTAAATCTACAAACTCGAAATTTGATATACAAGGTACTGAGATTGGGAAAATCTTTGTGAACGGATTTCAGCCAGAAATTTGGCTGTTAAGGGGTCAAAGTTCAACGATTTGATCTTTGAGAACTCTACCAAACCCCGCCGCCTATTTTGGGTATAAAAAACCTGAAATTTTAGGTATAGGTTCCTTGGATATGGATCTAAATTAATAACGTGATTTGAGCCTAAACAATTGATGTTAACGGGTCATAATAGGGGTCCAAGTTTTAAAAAGATTCACCTCTGCGGTCTCTACCAAATTATTCAGACAATTTCTGGTCCAAACATTTAAAATCTGACATAAAGGGTATCCAGACATAGGGAAAACTTTTTAATCGGTTTAGGTCGAAAATCTTTAGTTACCAATATATAAATCTATGTATGTATGTTTGCATGTCTTCCTAAAACTTTCGACAGAGCCGACGGATTTTCAGAAGATCAATATCGTTTTAAAGCTCGACCCTTCAGATGACAAACACCGAAAAATTGGATAAAAACATTAATTTCCCCACTCTCAACTGGCCACTTTTTAACAGGGAGGTGTCGCTTTTTTCGCCGATATTTTCGAAAGTCATCCCCTCTTTTCGATTGTGCAGCCTTAATTTAAACCTACGTCACTTCTGGTTTGGCGGTGGTCGTAACAGTCAAGACATCCTGGTTTTCCCGTTCTTTTCCTCCTTTGCGGTACGAGTTCGAGCCTACCTTCATGCTACCATTTTTTTTTGTTTTTGCTCAACGCACACCTCCAAAAACCCGGGTTGAAAAGCTACTCTATCTATACTCCTGTGAACTTGTTTTTCTTTTGTGTGTATTGATATTCACATTAAAAACCCTCTTTTCTATTTATTTAAAAATAAAATACAATTTTCTTATATATGGATCGTGTAATTGCATTCACTAGCAAAAGATCTAGCTAATTTGCATAATCTTTTAAACATTCATTTTAATTAATTCCCTATTAGTTTTTTGTTTTGTTTTTTATGGGATGATCATCTTTAGTTAACTATTATGTGTAATTATATTAATGCAGATATTTTACATGATTTATACTTGCATAATATTTGCGTAAAAAGTTTACACAAAACACAAACTTGTTTTCATATATATTTATGTATACGTACACATTTTTTCAATCTATCTATCTATCTATCTATCGATAAAAGTGAACGTGTCTGTGTCTGTGTGTCTGTATGTGTACATTTCCCTACGCAATAACTCTGTCAATTTTAAGTCTCAATACTCGAAATTTGAGATACAGGGCACTGAAATTTGGCAAAATCTTTGTAATTCGTTTTCAGCCAGAAATTTGGCTATTAAGGGGACTAAGTTCAACGATTTGACATTTGAGAACTCTACCAAACTCCTCCGATAAATTTTGTGTCTAAACACTTGAAATCTTAGGTCCCTTGGACATGGATCTAACTTAATAACTTGATTTGAGCCTAAACCAATAAATGTTAAGGTGTCATAATAGGGGTCAAAGTTTTAAAAAATTTGACCCCTCTAGCAAATTACTCAGACATTTTCTGGTCTAAACATTTAAAATTTGACATAAAGGGTATTCAGACATAGGGAAAGCTTTTTAATTGGTTTAGGTCGAAAATCTTTAGTTACCAATATATAAATGTATGTATTTTTGCATGTGTGTCTAAAACTTTCGACGGAGGCGACGGGTTTTAACAAGATTAGTATTGTTTTAAAGCTCGACACTTCAGGCGAAAAATAGGCTAAAAACATTAATTCTTCACCCTTAACTGGGCACATTTCAATAGGGAGGTGTTGCTTTTTTCGCCGATATTTTCGAAAGTCATCCCCTTTTTTCGATTGTGTAGCCTTAATTTAACCCTACGTCAGTTTCGGTTTGGTAGTAGTCCTAACAGCAAAGACGGCACTTTTTTTCCGTTCGTTTTCTCCTTCGCGGTACGGGTTCGAGCCTGCCTTCCTACTACCACTTTTTGTTTTTGCTCAACACACACCTCCAAACACCCGGGAAACGCCGGGCACCCATGCTAGTATATCTATAAAAGTGAATGTCTCTGTGTGTCTGTGTGTATGTGTACATTTTCCTGCGTAATAGCTTTGTCAATTTTCAGTCTACAGACTCGAAATTTGATATACAGTGTACTGGGGTTTGGCAAACACTTTGTCATCCATATTCGGCCATAAATTTGGCTTTTAAGGAGTCAAAGTTCAACAATTTGACCTTTGACAACTCTACCAAACTCCTCCGCCAATTTTTGGCTTAAACACTTGAAATGTTATATATAGGTTCCTTGGACATCGATCTAACTTAATAACTTGATTTGAGACCAAAACAATAAATGTTCAGCGGTGGTAATAGGGGTAAAAGTTAAACACAATTGCCCGCTTTTTTTTTTTTGCTCAACATGCACCTTCAAACACCCGGGCAACGCCGGGCTGAAATGCTAGTATATATATATATATATATATATATATATATATATATATATATATATATATATATATATATATAAATAATACGATGATCGACGGACTGTTTAACCTACACAGCAACCGACTAATTCTTTTGTAAATCACTGGTTTAAATTAATCTAAAATAATCTAAATAATAAAAAATATAACACTTCTGATCTAAAAAAAAAATCACAAATATGATATTAATCTTGTATAATTGGTTCGCTAATGCATTGTCAGATAATCATTAACAATAGTTGCCATTTTTATTCATAACTATGATTGGATGACCCAGCATTTCCTAATTGCATTACATTACGAATTTAACTCAGACGATCCCATAATCGTAGGCGTTATCCATTAAACCACTTGCTTCGTCTCAGTTATATGAAATTAGATGTACAGCGTGAAGTAACTAATAATTAAGTAAATAAACGCATTGAGCGAATATTGTTTCTTACAAGGTGAATATTAGAAAACAAGAAATTTTTATCTTGCATCGTCTTCTCTGTTCCTAATCCGACTTGAGAACTTTTCAGGTTGCTTATAGTGTAAATTGGTGATCGGATTCCGTTTCATAGGTTTCTTTAATATAATCATATACTTACGATGTGGAAATGTTTGTTCGACTTTTATGACAGGATATAATGACAGCAGATTTCGATATTTTATCAAAATGAGGAGATACGAAGGAAATTTAGATTCGATGCAGAGAAATGTAAAGCTTTAAACATTGGAGTAAAATTTAAATCATACCTATTAATATAACAGAGATTTATGGTTCATACAAGGCAGTGAAATGCAGAGGTGCAACGGATAGACACGATCTGAAGCAACTTAATATTTAATGGTTAAACAAGCTCTGCTGTTTCACCTTTACTTATTCAATGTATTCGTGTATATATACAATATTGCACACACGCACACATATATATATATATAATATTTCACATGTAATATGTTCTTACTTATCTGTGTTGTAATATTTCGGGGAATTCACCTTTCGTCAGGCGTGTGTTCGACTTTCGTATATGCATGGTGTGTCTATTATAAACTGACTGAATTCCGCAGAAATTGGAAATTAATGTATTTGTTTCAGATATGTAACTTAGTAATATGTGGCTTGTGTTGATATTTAATGTTATTTATAACTTTTAATAGTATTTAACCTTATTTATTTATCTTTATATTCATAATTTGTTTTTTTTTCGGCAGTCCTGTTAAGCTGATTCGGAGTTTAAATTACTATCAAGGGGAGATAACATTGTTTATGCTTGAAGGGACATAAAATGAATCATAATGTATTTGAACAGTGAGGGTAAGTTTTAATAATGCAACAATATTCCAATCATATGGTGTCTATTATGTCAAAAACAGATTAGATGATTGGTTGATTAATTGTTATATTGTGGCAAAGGCAAGGTTGGATCCATACAAGTGAAAACTACAAGATACGAAAATCAATTATAGTATGAAAATGAACTCGGAAGGTAATATTGAAATACAACGGAAAGGGATTGGAAATAAGAACATTCCTTTAAACCAACTTTACATACACGAACATTTAGACGATAAGAATCTGTGCAAATTTAACTCAATATATCTTACGTGTTATTATGTTAAAAGGAGTGTGATAAAACTCTCTTAAAACGCACCAGAAATAGTAGGTCTCAGAGATCGAATCAGATCACTGGAATGAGGACACGCGGTATCAGATATTACGGAGTACTGTTCATGTTTTTGCATACGAAATATACGGGAAAAGATCATCATTCATACAACCTGGTATTATTTCTGTAGGGGGAAACTCTTTGCAAGTCAACAAAACGAATCTACAAATCAAGATATGTCACTAACATTCTAGGTGTTAAAATCCCACCCCAATTATGTAATATTACTAGAAATCTTTTTTTTGCTAATCACCTCCACTCCAAACAAGGAATGTCGCAGCTCATATGTAAGGGACTAGTAATTGGGACCATGCCTAGGAAGGATTAACAAGATGTTCGTTTACGTTACATTTAAACTTCTTCATATCGCTACAGTCAGGGAAGCAGATAGCAGAAAGGGAATTGCGAACTTCAACTGTCCGAGAGAAGATACTATAAAAGTAGTAAGCTTTCTGACATTTAGAGACCTCAACAGTGAAGGGGTGTGATTTTGTTGCTAAGCGGGTTTGTCGGGGGTATGTACGTCGATGGGGGCACAAGAGTTCATCAGAGCACTTTCCATTAAAATACTTGTAAAACAGGCGCAGGGATGAAACATTGCGGCGATGGGACAGGGGCTGGAGGTTAGTTGAGAAAGCTGGACCAATTAGATTGGAGACTCTTTTTTGGGCGCTGTCAAAGATAGAGAGACTAGTGGTAGATGTACCAGCCCAGATGTGGCCACAATACTCCATGCATAGGACTTGTAGGGATACACAATACTCCATGCATAGTGGCCTTTTAGGGATACAGTATACTCTCAGGTGTGCGTAGTTTTCTATTAGGATAGATGGAGCCCACCTTTCAGCAGCCTTTGCAATGCCCTTATATATATATATATACTCTTATGCACTTGTTCCAGTTCATATATCCTGTGCATGTTAAGCCGAGGAGTTTGAAGGAAGAATTATCAGGTAGAGACTTATTTGTCATGGATATCGGTGGTTGGAAAGGCTTTTCATAATTGTTAAAGGAGAGCAGCTTAGTCTTACTAGAATTAAATGTTACCATCCATTTACGGCGCTATTTCACTACGGCCCGGAGGTCATTTTTTAAAGATTCCGCCATTGTCTTAGATTTGTGCACATCCTTCCTTCCCTCGTGCATTTTATTTCTTTACAATTGTTTCCGCCTCTATAAAAGACTATTTACACAACGGCAACTATGTGATAGATTTATAGTAGGGCAACCTAAGAGTACATCTGAGAAAATAGACCACATCCTGTCTGCACATCCCTCGGCTAACATTCAAATTTGTGGTGACTTCAATGTCCATAACGTGGAATGGCTGACCCACTCAAATAAGACAGATGACGAGGGGAGGTTCTGTCATGACTTTGTCATTGCCTATGACCTCACTCAGATTGTTCGCGAGCCCACCCGAGTTCCAGATACTAGCGGTCAGTTTGCAAACCTTCTAGACCTTTTTCTCTCAACCTCCCCTGAGCTATGTTCATGCACTGTTCTTTCTCCTTTATGATCCTCCGACCACTCCGTTGTATCAGTTAAGGTAAAAATGAAATGTAATAATTCCCCAGATGTACCCCTCCACCGTAATGTATACTGATACTCCATGGCTGACTGGGATAGCTTCCGTACATTCATATCTGATCTACCGCTGCATTCCATGTTTAAAAAGGATGTGTCCTCTATAGTATCAGACCTAACCGAATGGTTAATTGTAGGCATAGACCGATTCATACTATCGAAAAATTCCAACAAAAACCTAACAGCCAGCCATGGTTCTCCCCAGAATGTGCTGCTGCCATTGTGTACAGAAATCACTTTTTCCATAACTACCAACGTAATAGATGCATTGAGACTAAAGTTGCTTTCAGGTCTGCCAGCAACCACTGTAAAAGAGTAATAAAAAATGCAACAGAGCTATATGCCCAGTCTGTTAAATCCAAAGTAGCTGATCAGCGGCTTGGATCCCACCAGTTTTGGCAAATAACAAATTGGATCCTGAACAGAAGTGTGCGTTCTATACCAATCATTATCAATAGACCAGAGGTCATCTTGTCAGCATCAGACAAAGCCAACTTCTTTGCAAAAAACTTTGCAGCTAATTCTACCCTATGCGACGAAGGTCATCAACTCCCCATATTTCCTCCTATAACACAAAACACGCTAGGTAACATACAAATATCTATGCGTGAGGTCGCCAAGCTAATTAAGAACCTTGATTCCAGTAAAACAACTGGTCCTGACGGCATCCCAATTATAGTGTTAA
Source organism: Euprymna scolopes (assembly GCF_053919585.1). NCBI lineage: Eukaryota > Metazoa > Mollusca > Cephalopoda > Sepiida > Sepiolidae > Euprymna > Euprymna scolopes. The sequence continues at coordinate 52,406,880 of NC_136487.1, forward strand.
AAAAGCTTCAACCAGAACTTGCTCCCATACTTACAAAACTGTTTAAGCGCTGCCTTAAGGAGAAGTGCTTTCCAACACCTTGGAAAACCTCATCAGTATGCTCTGCATTTAAGAATTCAGGTGATAAGTCCTCTCCCTCTCAGTACAGACCTATTAGTCTCCTGTGTGTCATGAGTAAGTTGCTGGAATCCATACTAAATAGAGAAATAGTCAACCACCTTAGCAGAAATAACCTCCTTAGTGACACGCAATATGGTTTCCGTTCTGCAAGATCTACCGCAGATGTGCTAACGGTTATATCCCATGGTATTAGCGAATCTCTTGACAAAGGCTACCATTCTAGGGCAATTGCTCTTGACATATCAAAGGCCTTCGACAAGATATGGCATAAAGGCCTACTTCACAAGATTTTCAGCTACGGTATAACTGGAAATGTTTCCTCAATCATTGAATTATTTCTCTCTAATAGGCTCATAAGAGTAGTGGTCGATGGACAAAAATCAGAGGCCTGCAGTATTAATGGTGGAGTCCCTTAGGGGTCCATCCTGGGCCCAACTCTTTTCCTGATCTACATCAATGATCTCCCCAAACAAATCATTCGTTGACATCTATGATGATGACACGGCCATCTACGGCAACACATCCAAGGCTGTAAATGACATATTTCTCTCTGATTCTCTCTCCTCTGATCTCGAGCGTGTAGTTCAGGGGGGGGAAGACGTGGCTGGTTACCTTTAATGCATCTAAAACCAAGCTCCTATCTTTACAACATCAACGCTCTGATCCCATCTGACATCAATTGTAATGGATGGCTCTCGCCTAGGAGAAGCTCAATGTTTTGACAAGCTTCTGGGCTTGACCTTTACTCCTGATCTGAAATGGAACACGTACATCAAGTCTGTTGCCAGGGTCGTTGGAAAGATGGTGGGTTCCTTCTACCGCTCCAGAAGATATCTCACTACTGATGCAATTCTCTATCTATATAAAACCCAAGTACGTCCAAGGATGGAATACTGCTGCCATATTTGGGCAGGAGCTGCTAAAAACAACCGATCCTGCCTTGACAGAGTACAAAATAGACTTCGTGGCTTGGTGGGGATGCTCTTTTCCCTTCCCTGCAATCTGTCTCCCACAGAAGAGACGTTGCGAGCCTGTCTTTGTTTTAGCGTTATTTACATGGCAAGTACTCGTCTGAGCTCCAATCTCTGGTCCCCCCTCGCCAATCTTTTACGAAAAACATCCGTCTAGCTGAAGCCACTGTCAAAAATTTTCCCCACTCTCTATCTGTGCTAAATCAAAACGTAGATTCCATGAACACAGCTTATTTCTTAGAACAGCACGCCAGTGGAACTCTGTTCCGTCTGCCTTCTTCCCACCTGACTACAAATTGGATGTCTTCAAATCCAACGTAAACGAATTCCTGATGAACTGCCCCCTGAAGTAGACACTTTATGAAATCTAAACACTAATGTACAACGTACTGTACATGCAATAACCCTTATCCCTGAGTGGCTTTCAGGCCTTGATAAGTGGTGACCTCCTTGTAAAAAAAGGGGGGACTTTGATGATGGTCATGTTGAGTGGATGTATTTACATTGGTTGAATATAAGCGCAGTAAATTCATCAGAACCCATTCGTGGAAGTACATGTAAAATAAGCGCAGAGATTCAACTCAGCCGCGATACGACAGGGTTTAGGGCTTAGAAGACAATATGAGCCCCGTTAGCTTATAAATTAATTTTGTCCAAAAGGGGTGAAATAAAAATTAGTAATTCAGCTTACATTGACAAGAGTATATAATGCAGGAGAGACTATTGGTTTTATAGAAATATAAGAAACTTACATGGTGAGAGGGTGTCTATACTGGTAGAGGGAGCCTGCTTTTTGCAGAACACTTGGCAGCATCCCCCTATGTATTGATTTCAATTTTTAAGTAAGCTTAAAATATTTCTAATGCAAACCTTTCTGTCAAACAAAACATTGAAATAGTATTTTCATAAATCTGGATTTCTTTAACTACGAGGTGTCTCTTGTTGATTTTATTACGCCCTAATAAATCAGATGGAATTACAAATTGCATAGTTATGCTGATTGAACTTTTGCATTCAGGAAGTGAAAGTTTCATCTCTCTGTTACATATACTGGCAGTGTGAGATTCTAAGAAAGCAATCCTCCTCATAGACGAGCTCCAAGAAGCAGAGACGCGTCATTGAATTCAGGGGAAAGGTGCATCAATGATGATGATAACTATGTGGAAAAATAAATTCTGAAGCACAAAAGTCGCTCGTTTTAACGGTACTACCTCTCTCTTAGTAACTCTTCAAGTTTTGGAGTTAAAAATAGGAGGCTTTACTTTGGGAGCAAAACTTGTATAAAAAAGCACGATCCCGATGTCCATGACCAGCCATTGACAAAAAGTACATTGAGAATAGTAGTTACCATATAGAAAAATAAATTATGGGACACAAAAGATCGCTCGTTTTTACGTTACCACTCCTGTCTTCGTAGCTATTAGACTTTTGAGGTAATAAATAGGAGGCTTTACTTTCGGAACGACATGACAAAGCGCACTCTGGGCGCCCATGCACTGCAATCGTTCATCGTTGGATAAAATGCATTAAGAAGGATAGTGACTATGAAGAAAATAAATTCAGTAACATAAAACATTGCCTGTTTAAATGCAACTACTCCCGTCTACGTAGCTCTTCAACTTTTTGAGGGTAAAAAAAAACAAAACAAAACAAAAACAAGAATACTTACTTTTAGAAAGGCCCTAGTTGTATTTCGTTATTCTAACACTACAGTATAATGGATGCAGCATATTTTTTGATGCGTGGATCGTTCTGCCATGTTTGAGTTGTAAGTAGCACTTTCTCTACCCTATCACGCTCAATTTTGAAATAGGACGCGTGGATTTAATAGACTAGAATTAAGAAATATCAATTCTTGTTTTGTTTTGTAATTTAAACCGATTATTTTAAGAGTATTTTTCTTGTATTCATCGTCTCGGAAATCAAACTTGTTTTCGTTTCTTTCATTCTCAGAAGTTAATTAGGTTCTTTGTTTAAATAAGAGAGGAAAACATGTCCGCTTAATTGACGTTTGCTTGGATAGTTAGTTAGAAATATTATAAGCGCCAATAGGCGCGTCTCCTGTTCAGTGCAAACATTGATACGATTTCTCATTAAAAATCGTCTTGACTCAAGATTAAAAACACAAAACAAAAGAACAATTTGCTTTTAGATAGAAACGGGAAGTGCAAAACTGATAACGGATTTCGTCGTGAAAAACACAATTTCTTGAAAGAATATCCTAATTATGTTCTACAAGACTACATTCTCCGTCAAAATAACAAAAGAAAAATGATGCTCCGCCGATGTTCGCGTCAATACTTTCATAGATCCTCAGTAATAAATATTTTTATAAAGTGTCCCAAAACTAACCATCAATGATAATTTTTATTTAAAAATAGATTGTTAATGTTGAGACAATATATATATATATATATATATATATATATATATATATATATATATATAGTAAGTTATAAAATATATATGGCAATTAAGCTACACAGCTAGGATTCATCAGGCACAAGCCTGGTGAATCCTATCGTGCATGAAACGCGGAATATTCTGTGTAGCTTAATTGCCATATATATTTTATAACTTACTACCTAGCTCTTCCTATGTATTGATCACTGCTAAAGTAAATACTTAAACTTTACGCACAAATTTATACTTTCGTATATTAATTTATGCGATTTTATCTTAATATAATTTATGTGATTTATATATATATAAATATATATAATAGGTTGTATCATAAGTTCCCGCCATTTTGTTTTTTAAGAAAATCAAAGAATTATAATAGCTAAAGTAAAGTAAGAGTGGGACCTAACCTCCAAGTTTTTGTGTGAATCCCATAGAATGAAGAAAGAGTTAAATTGTCACAAAATCACATTTCATCTTTTCACCCAATTCTCTACATGTCTAAAGGCCATCTTCCTTCAAAAGAACGAGTTGGCCATCGTCTATCTTGATTGATCTTTCGGAACTAGGAGCGTCATTGTGATCAAAATTACCGCGTTGGAATCTGAAAAAAAATAATTTCGAACATTTCTCTCAGCTATAGCATTTTCTCAACATGCGGCACAAATATCCCTAGTCGCTTCACTCGCTTTTTGACCTCGATTAAAAGCGAAAAGGAGTTGTCTAAAATGTGATTTTTTAAAATCTACTTGACAATCCATTTGACGGTTATGAAAAACGAGAAAAATATTGGAGAGAAAAACGATGACCATTATCTTGTAAAACAGAATACGTGCATTATAATGATATATAACACTTTGCCAAATATCAAAACATGTTTCAGTACAAATATTTTTATGAAACGGCGGGAACTTATGAAACAACCACACACACACACACACACACACACACACACACACACATATATATATATATATATATATATATATATATATATATATATATATATATAGTAAAATTTTGTTGAAAATTCAAACACTCAGGTTTTCTTTTTTATAGCCTTTGTTTATTTCCTGGATTTTTTTCCATTACAGCTGTTTCATTAATTGTTAGGCAATTTTACGATTTATGTGTCCTTAAAATCTCCTGTCTCCACCAACTTCTTCAGATGTTTATCCATTAGATTTTTACAACAAAAGGTATATTTTTAACATGCTGAACACCGTATAAATATATGTATATATATATATATATATATATATATATATATATATATATATATATATATATATATACGTGTATGTATGTGTGTGTGTTATCAGTTAGGGTTAAATATTATGGATATATTCTTTATATAGAACTAATCAGAATATATGAAGCTTTATATTTAAAAGTGAACCATATAAAAAGAAATTTAAGAGAAATTAAAACAAATATAGCTATATATAATTATTAATTTGTACGTTCAATAAGGAAAACATTATGGGAAAAAGGGTTATAAACGATATTTATAACTAGGCATTTCGTAGGCTAATACTTCCCGTCAGAAGAAGAGAAGGAAACTAGTTTACAGATGTAAATAAATGCGGTATCTAGCTTAGGATACATTAGGATGGAAGTTTAATTTAAAATAAAAAGAAGATGAAAGAAATAGAAAGCATAAAAGATAAAGGGAAAACAAAGAACCATTTAGGGAGAATGTATGACGGTGCTACAGCTAGGGATTGCTGAGGCAAGAGAAGATCGATGGGAGTGATGCAATGGGGCAAAACTCTAATAAAATAATTGATTAGGGGGTTTTACAGCCAGAGAGTGTTACGTATTAATAAAAGTGTAAAAAAAGAAATACAATAATAGGAAATATATAATACTAATATAGGTGATAAAAGAATAGATGTGAAACGCAATGGAAATACATATAAAAATATATAAAAATCTGAGGGCCGAACATGTTGTATGACATTATTATAAAATTCCAATACTCACTACTAGTGAAGGAAGTCAGGAGCAGTCCAAGACGCAAAGGGATATCATGACCCATGAAATAATGCTAGGATGTTCACTTGTGGAGAGATATATAAGTCTTAGGTAGTCTTGTTGGATAAATCATCAAGTGTAGAATAGAAATATCGCCCAAGAGTGCAAAATAATTAAGGACTAAAGTGACATATTGATTTAGATGGAATAAGTAAAAACCTATACTGTAAAAACTATTTTAGAACCCGGAGTTCTGAAAGCAAAAAATATTTAAAATACAAACAAAATTTAATCAAATTAATTCCTGGCTTCTAGCACACAAAAAGTGAAAATTATATATCTATATATACATCTCCCCCCCTCTCTCTCTCTGTATATGTATGTACGTGTGTGTAGGCAAACGTTTCTATCGTTAAAACTTGAAACAGACTATAAATTTGGTATTTTTTAAAGCTTAATTTTGTAAAAGATTCATTAGTTCTGGGTCAAACAGCTATTTATATTATTTAATTATAAGTAAAGTAAACAAATAAATATCAAGAATGTAAACACGTAATGTTATCATATAAAGAAAAGCAACTTCTATTTTTCAATGAGTTATTTCCCTTATGTTGACTCGAGCTAGTGTGCGTGTATGTCAAGAGTGAGGAATTGGCTGAACGAAGCGTGCGGGGGGGGGGCGGAAAGAAAATCGGGAATGAAAGTTAGAGAAACTGGTAAAGTTTGGTTAAACTTTGGGCATGTACAATGCCAAATAACTCTGCTAATCCCTGATGAGTGATATTTTCCCCTAAAATATCCAGTAACCTTGGCTGGGTAGCAACACGTAGTATCCCCAGTCGCAAAGCAGACAAAGAATAGAAAAACACTTAAACTAGTTTTGTTGTTGTTGCTGTTGTCGTCGTCGTTGTTGTTGTTGTTGTACAAAGACATTTATTTCCCCATTCTCTCATTAGCGATGTGACGTCCCCCAGGTGATCGTCTTCTTGAACGTACTCTCGGATGTCATCAACACCTCTAACGTGATCGCCTTCTTGAACGTGCTCTCGAACGTCATCCTCGCCTCTAAGTTGATTGTCTTCTTGGACGTGCTATATCCTCTTTTTATAGTCTTCTTTTCCCTTACCGTGACGTCATTTCGCTCACGGCTCGATATTTGCATATAGCTGTCCGCGCTTTAACACTCATATAATAGGTTTCTACAACATTCGTTCGATTCCACTCAATCAAAGCGTACATCCATTCTAATTAATGTGATATAAAAGCAACTTCAACAGCGGCGTTATTTATTCATTTTTATCGCCAAGGAATGAGTATTTGAATAAGAAATGAAATCATGCCAAGGATCCAGCCAGAATAGAACGAACAATACAACATCGCTACCGGCTTATAGATTCAATTAAAATGCAGTTCTTTTCAACGATATTCCAATAATAATCAATCAAAAAAGTAAATGATTCGATCGATTGAAATGGATGATGCGTTGCGCGAAAACACGATGTTATTAAAAATAAATCGATCTTAATAATAACAGGATTGGTTTTCTTAACAAAAGTAGTCGTGTTTTGTATTTTCATTTTATAGCACGGAGACGGAAAAACGAAATACGCCTATTCTATTCTCGCGTTTAACGATGGTAACTCTATTTAAAACTTTGATGTGACAGCCTAGCAGACCGATCAACTGACGGACAAAAATAACTTTTGTAAATAAATGAATGTTTAATGTAGAACATACGCCTTTTATTTTGATCCTCCGACAAAAGAGGGGTGGGCCTGTAAATCCACCCTTGTCTGTTCGTCAATAACTAGGCCTCGAAATTTTGTACAAACATTAAACATGATATGAGTAAAAATGTAACAGAACGGATTTTCCGTGAAAACTGAGGTTGACCCCCTTTCCGGTTAAAATGGCTAAAACTGACACTTTGTGCTTATTAAAAAAATAAATAAAAATGATGCCTTGGATTTTTATATAACTTTCTGAAAAGTTGTAACTAAATTATTTCTATATAATTTTGTTTGTCTATACTTTGCGATAACTCTTGGATGTGTCGCAGGGGCTCTTTTAGGGCTTATGAAAACACTCCAATTTTCGGACTATTTTACCATATTTGTCCAAATGTTAGCACTTTTACATGGTACTGAACTCAAATTGGAGACTTTTGGGGTTAAATGGGGAGGGTGTCAAATGATAGATTTTTTATGCCTCGTTCACTGTCCATAACATCCAGACATCTCATTAATGATCACCTATAAGTGGCTTACAATATTAATTGTCCGTGACAAAATAAAAAATACAGACATAATAATCGGTTCCTTCTAACGTTAAAGTTGTAGTGCAAAATATTTTGGATGAAATATTCAAATACATCACAACCTCTATGAAGATATTGCAATACTCCAGATGTTTTATATTAAATGCTAAGATCTACCAATAGTTTCCAAAAACAATAAGCAACAATAATATACACCAGACTGTTTTCTATATAAACAAACACCTTCTTTAACCTGCCTACACCAATATTGAATTTGGATACAAGTTAATTAACTTCCACCACAGAAAGTAATATCGACAATAAAATAAAAATATACCAATCAATAAATAAAAACAAAGAAACATTTATTTTTTTAGTAAACATATCCAACATTTTTAATTCTAACTACGATATCCATCTAAAAAAAAAAACATCATTATTTATTTTTAACGGTTATATGGCGTTTAAAAAAATCACCCACCCCATGCTATAAATGATATACGTACTTTGAATGCTAACGGCAATTTATTTCGTTCGACCAAGAACAGCGCATCACAAACGCAGCAAATATATTTTCTGACATTGTACTTGTATTTTATTTTTTTCGAATCAATTATCCAGAGGAAATCTTGTAATAAAGACGAAACCTTGATGAACAGATATATATTTTTTCTTTTTTTCTTTTTCATTTATCTATCGTATTTAAGTAGTATTTCCATAATTTTCATTATATAGGCACACACACACACACACACACACACACACACACACACACACACACATATATATATATATATATATATATATATACTACGATTTCAGCCCAGTGTTGCCCGAGTGTTTGGATGTGTGTATTGAGCAAAAAAAAAAAAGTGGTAGTAGAAAGGCAGGGTCGAACCCGTACCGCGAAGGACAAAAAAAATGGGGAAAACCCCTGACGTCTTTGTCGTTACGACCACCACCAAACCGGAAATGGCGTGAGTTTGATTAAGGCTAGACAATAGAAAGGAGAGGATGACTTTCAAAAATATCGGCGAAAAAACGACTACCCCTGTAGAAAAGTGACCAGTTAAAGGTGAAGATATTAGTGTTTTTAGCCAATTTTTCGATATTTGTCGTCTGGAAGGTCGACCTTCAAAACGATACTGACTTTGTAAAAATCCGCTGCCTCTGTCGAAAGTTTTAGGCACACATGCAAACATACATACATACATAAATTTATATACTGGTAACTAAAAATTTTCGACCCAAACCGATTAAAAAGCTTGCCATATCTCTGAATACCCTTTATGTAAATTTTCAAATGTTTAGACCACAGTAATTTGGTAGAGACCGCAGAGGTGAAATTTTTTAAAACTTTTACCCCTATTATGACACCTTAAATTTATTGTTTGGAGCTCAAATAAAGTTATTATGTTAGACCCATGTCCAAAAAACCTATATCTAAAATTATATGTTTAGACCCAAAATTTTTGGAGGAGTTTGGTAGAGTTCTCAAAGGTCAAATCCTTGAACTTTGACCCCTTAATAGCTAAATTTCTGGCCGAAAACGAATTACACAGACTTTCCCAAATCTCAGTACACTCTATATCAAATTTCGAGTCTGTAGACTGAAAATTGAAAAGTTATTGCGTAGGGAAATGTACACATACAGGCACACACAGACACGTTCACTTTTATAGATATATAAATATATAGATATATTAAACAAACATATATATGTATACATAAATATATATGGACACACTTTTGTTTTTAATGTAAAATTTTACGCAAATATTATACAAGAATAAATCATGTAGAATATCTGCATGAATATAATTACACGTAATAGTTAACTAAAGATGATCATCTCATAAGAAAACCGAAAAAACTAATAGGTAATTAATTAAAATGAAAGTTTAAAAGAATATGCGAATTAGCTAGATCTTTTGCTAGTGAATGCAATTCCATAACCCATATATAACTAAATTGTATTTTTTTGAAAACTAAATAGAAAAGAGGGGTTTAATATGAATATCAATACACGCAAAAGAAACACGAATTTGCAGGAGTATATATATATTATAATTTTCTAAGTATTCTTCCTTTCCGTTCTACTCATTCTATGAAACTATTTGTCGATCTAATTTTCTATTCACCTTTAGTATAATAAGATGACGCGAACTAAGTATTCAGATATCTGTTCTATGCATAAGCTGAGATTAATAATTTATAAGAGATTAGTCAATAGAATACTGCATTTACTCTAGAAAATTCTCGGAAACTACTGAGCGTATATAGATCAAATTTAGCATAGAGCTTTATTATGGAAATGATAAATAATATATATATATATATATATATATATATATATATATATATATACAATATGTGGGGGGATAAAGTGCAGTAAACTAAGTATGGCATTTGCGCAATTAACAGATTAATAGTAATTGAAAAAAGTATTTAATGCAAAAATGAACACAAATTTAGCTATATTCAGTCATTCAAACAATTTTGAATATAGCACCCATTCTAAGTTAAAAGGCACGCATAATTCTAATATATATATATATATATATATATATATATATATATATATATATATATATATATATACTCGTTTCTTATCGTTGAACACTTTCAGTTTAAATAAAAAGTCAGTCAATTTAGCTCTTATGTGCAGATAATCATATAATGATTAGATCACTCTGACAGGCGTTAAAAAGCATTTAAAAATAAATGTTTAAATTTCAACAGTATTTCTGTTGGTTAACTATATATAGCCGAATGAATTAGGTCCTTGCTAATTAAGCCGGAGATATCTTCTGGTGCCGGGTTCAAATCTATCGACTGGAGTTAATCGTGACACCCTGCACTGATGATTCCCTAAAGGATAAAACACTTGAGTCTGTAGGTAGGTATGTAATAATTATATATCTATATCTATATATATATATCATTATTATAGTAAATAATTATATATATATATTATTTACTATAGTAATTATATATATATATTATTATAGTAAATTATTATTATATATATAATTATTTACTATATATATATATATATATATATATATATATATATATATATATATATATATATATATATATTAATCCAAATTTCCCATTTATTATAAAATAATATTGCACCCAATATATAGTACTGAGTTAAACAGTTAAAAAAAATCACTCGTGCACCACCATTGAGAATCGAAACCAAAACATTTAGCTTATATTTTACTTTGTCTTTTGCCGTTTATTTCTGAACTATGAAGATATGTTTGATATAAGGCTAAAAATTACACTATGACCGACTGGTTATTACGTTAAGCATACATATTCGTAATGCCGTCGTTCGACCAGCACCTGGCAAATTCCATTATTTTTTTTTATTTTCATACTTTTTCACCCATTTACCCAGCTAAAACCTAAATATAAAGTTTCACATGGATTCGAATACCCTATATATTAAGCTGCATGTCTGTAGACCAAAACCCACACTGGGTTAGGTAGGCAAAAATCTTAAAACAAATATATATATATATATATATATATATATATATATATATATATATACGCATACATAAATTAATATAGAAGCAGGTTTGTGTTTACTATAGCTTTTTCGCAAACATTACGCAAGTATAAATCGTGTAGAATATCTGCATGATTATAATTACACTAAAGGTGAGCTTTCCATAAGAAAACCGAAAAAAACTAATAGGGAATTGCTTTAAATGATTTTTTAAAGAAATATGCCAATTATCTAGATCTTTTGCAGATGAATGTAATTCAACGGCCCATATATAACAAAGTAGTATTTTCTTCTTAAATAAATAGAATCGGTTTTTAATATGAATACCTATTCACGAAAACCCCAAATGTATATATATGCCACTTGCCATCATTGCTAACCCCCTACTTTGTGCAAGCAGAGAAACCTCCGGCTTCAATTAGAATTATTTGGGTAGTCAGTTTTTTTTTTTCTTTTAACCTCCTCTCCGCTCCTACGCCATACCACTACCAAATATTCTAAAAAAAAAAAAATAATAATAAAATAATTTTCAAACTTATTACCCTTGAAAATGTTAGTCTGAACGAAAAGCGCTTTGGGTGTATTTTAACGATCGTTTTTAATCGACTGATTTTATTGAATTGTACATATAACTTGCCCCATTATATATATATATATATTTTCTTTTCCTCACCCCGTTTTCCATTTTTTAGTTGATTGAATTTACGCGATGGTTCACTTCTTTATAATTATTCTAAAATTTTGCCAATCGAATAAAGTTATATCCCATTTATTGAACCATTATGGCAAAAACTTCATTCATTCGTTGAATAATATAATTCATCTGAGAAACAAGATCACCTCCATCAAATGTAAAATCAAGTTCCTTCGTGGGTGTCTATCGAATCATGTTGCACCGGGCTATATCTGTAGACGCATTTCCAAGATTAAATGTAGGAATTCTTGGAACCTTACGGTGGCCTTTTTATTCTGACGTGCTTCTTAGCTTACAGAGTAAACATTACTCGGTTTGGACCCTCGCTTGGAAAACGTTGTCTCCATTTGATAAACTTCGATTTTCTAAGCTACTTTCAGCCAAGGATGTTAAGTGTCGTCATACAAACAATCAAAAAATTACTAATTTCTTAAACCTTTTGATTAAAAATAAATTTGGCGAGCCTTCATTCTCGGATCAGCATATATTTAATTTCTCTAAATTCAAATTGTCAGAAGTCGATACGTTTGTGTTGTCTAGGGGACTTGAATTTTGTGTCCCTCCTCGCCAGATTGACGTAACTCAAACTCTTAGTGAATTTGAGATTTTATTTTCACAAATAAAAAATAATGGTTCGGGTGACAACTTAAATATTGTTAAATCTCGCTTGACTAAATTAGCCAATAAATTCAGTCAATGCAATATTTCTTCTCACCATTTTATTTGGCAAAGTAATCATTTCATTGCGGCTAAGCAATTAAAATGCAATAATGAGATTTACATTTCTCGCCCAGATAAATGCAACGGTGTAGTTATCCTTGACCGTCAAGACTACATTGCAAAAATGCTTTCTATTCTTAACAATGATAGCAAATTTATCTGTTTAGGTTCCCTGGACTCCGATGACACTCCTTCAATTGAAATCAAGCTTCAAAATAAACTACTTCGATGGCATAAACTTAAATATTTATCTAAGGAAGTTTATAATAATATCCGACCGGTGGGCTCTCAACGCCCCAGGATTTACGGATTGCCTAAGGTACACAAAATTGATACTCCATTGAGACCAATTTTGTCGATGGTAGGTTCGGCCCAACACAATCTGGCTAAATGGCTGGTTTTAATTCTTGAACCACTCTGTTCTTTTTATTCAACACATTGCACACCTGATTCTTTTCATTTCGCATCGACTATCAAGGAGCTTCCTCTTACCACTTATTTGGTATCCTTTGATATTAGCAATTTGTTTACCAATGCCCCTCTTGACGAGGTCATTGACATATGTGCTGATTTTCTTTATAGAGGCCCTGGCCTCCTCCCCTCTTTTCCTGAGGCGGTGTTCGTTGAACTTTTGGAACTTGCTACTAAGTCAGTTTCCTTTAGTTTCAACGATGTGATGTATCGCCAGTTCGACGGTATATCTATGGGATCACCTTTGGCCCAACTTTGGCCAATATTTTTGTGTTTTTTTTAGAACAGACGCTGTTTGATAAGTGCCCTAGACCAGCATTTTACATGCGTTATGTTGACGACACTTCTTCTTGTTTCGCAACGCATGATGAAGCTATGTCCTTTTTCCACTTATTAAATAATTTACACCCTTCTCTCAAATTTACGATGGAGGTGGAAAAAGATAACTCCCTTCCTTTCCTTGATGTGTTAGTTTCTAAACGTGGGCTTTCCTTTATGACATCTATTTATAGAAAACCCACTTTCACTGGTCTTTATTTTAGTTGGGATTCTTTTGCACCCACAACCAGGAAACTAAATCTTATTAGAAACTTAATCCATCGGGCACTTGCTATTTGTTCCCCACCTTTTATTGATGTGGAAATTGAAAACATTAAAAGGAGTTTTATTACTAATGGGTATCCACCTCCATTAGTTAACTTAGTTATTAATAAAAAAATTCAATCCTTTTCTGAGCTACCAAAATACGGTCCATGTAGATTTCCGGTATACCTTAAGTTTCCCTGGATTGGACTTGAAGGCCAACTTATTTGCGATAAGATTTCCTCTCTGGTGTCTTCTAATTTTGGTGCTCTATCGCTCCGTATTGCCTTTTCCACAAAAACCGCCTTTCCCTCATTTCGTAAGGATGTCTTGCCTATCTCTCAAACAAGTAACATTATTTATAAATTTTAATGTCGGTGTGGTGCCGTTTATATAGGCAAGACGACCCAGCGTTTTCAGGTCAGAATCGCCCAACATGTTCCCCGTTTCATCCGAGATCATCAACCTACTACCAGAAAATCTCAACTGATAGAATCGTCCATCGGCCAACACTTGGTCGATAAAAAGGAGTGCGGTCTTGTTTTCTCTCCGGACTGGTTTTCTGTTTTGTACCCAGGACGCACAAAGTTCCACCTGTCTGTCCTCGAAGCACTTGCCATCATTGCTAACCCCCTACTTTGTGCAAGCAGAGAAACCTCCGGCTTCAATTAGAATTATTTGGGTAGTCAGGTTTTTTTTTTGTTTTTTTTCTCTCTTAACCTCCTCTCCGCTCTTATTCCATACCACTACCAAATATTCTAAAAAAAAAAATAATAATTTTCAGACTTATGACCCTTGAAAATGTTAGTCTGAACGAAAAGCGCTTTGGATGTATTTTAACGATCGTTTTTAATCGACTTATTTATTTTATTTAATTGTACATATAACTTGCCCCATTATATATATATTTTTTCTTTTCCTCACTCCGTTTTCCATTTTTTAGTTGATTGAATTTACGCGATGGTTTACTTCTTTATATATATATATATATATATATATATATATATATATATATATATATATATATATATAAGAATTATTGTTAAGTTTACCAAAAAGATCCAAGGGTAAAATTTCCAATGACGGTAAAATCCAAAGATTCGGAATCCAAGAAATTTAAATTTCCATTTGCACAAGTAAAATCCAAGGGAACCGCGTAATTAGAAGATGATCCAAAGTAATCGAAAAGGCAGAAATCCGTGGAATAATCCACAAATAGGTACAAGGAAATGGGAAAGAATTCCAGTATATTATTAAAAGAAAGATAAAATGTGCGTAAAAAAGAAATGAATCAAATATACAGCTCGGCTGTCGAGGCAAGATTGAATTCAGGAAAATGGGCGAAGAAGATAGAAAAAGAAGGGAGGAAAAGAAAGTTAAATTGTGATTTAAATAATTTTAAAATAGAAAAATCAATGTCAAAATGACCCAGACGATAACATTAAAGGCGTCAAAAAATTTTAAGCAAAAAAGAGGTCAACTGAAATTTACAAGTTATTATTTGAGAATTGAATTATCAGCAGGCGTTTTTGAAGGACAAACAAATGAAATAAGAAGAAATATAAAATAAATACGTACACATGTAAAACATACATACATATATATGAATACATACAATTACTGGACTGTGGGGAGAGTGAGGACGATTCCTGTATTAGTCGTGACAACGTCTTTTTTCCTTCTTCTGAGAACCATTTCGTGCAAAAATTCTGAATTTTCGGTTTCTCAGGAATAATTGCGCGTACAGTTCCCGCATTGATATCAAACTGTGCACCCATTGTCTCTATAGACACACGACGGTTCTTATTCATGAAATTCTTTATTTGGCCAATCAACTCTGGTGTTCTGACTTTCTTACTCCTATCACCACTCTTATCATCCCTCACAGACTTCCTGCCTTCTTTGAATATCTTATGCCACTCCAAAACTGATGCTCGATCCATGCAAAATGGTTCAAAATACGTATAAAGCATTCTATACGTTTCTATGGCATTTTTTCTCAGTTTAAAAACAGAATTTTATTGCATATCGTTCTTCTAAAATGTCCTCACGTCCAGATTGTAATTTTGATATTCATTAGCTGTGACAACCAGGCTATAGTAAGGTGTATTCTAATTTCTGCTGTAGCTGTTCATTTTAACTTTAAATCGTAAAAATTATTCAGTCATCTCATAGCAATAACATACTATACTTTTAAGTGTCTACACTAATTCTAGATGCCGATACCAAAAAATGTCTGGAAACTTATTGAAGGCACTTTATATATACAGCCCCTTTAAGAAATTCGTTTCTTATCGTTGAGCACTTTCAGTTGAATTAAAGTCGGTCAATTTAGCTCTTATATATATATATATATATATATATATATATATATATATATATATATATATATATTAATGATGAAAAACAGTACTGCCAAATGAAAATGCAAATTCGCAGTTAATGCAATCGACAATTCACAAGTAGGAATGTTTCTCCGATGATTGAGTACATGTATCGGAGGTTGGTTTCAAGAACGAAATCAATCATCTTTATAATTTCACTTTCCTGAAAGTAAACACATATCAATAGCAAATCTCTTCAACTTCTCCGAGCTTTTCGATTCAAACGGTATTTGCCTTCCAGGCTTCCATAACAGAACAAGTAAAAGTAATCGAATTCCATAACATGGCTCCTCACCATTCATCGACATTGACGAGGAAATAGATAAGTAGAAAAAATAAAGCCAATCTAAAAGATGAATTACTTCGTGTTCAGGGATGAAAATGCTATTTCAAAAATGGACGGAGCCATTTTTTGTAGAGATTCTTGGACAGAGTTTAAAATGACGGTTCGTACTTAGTCTTGATACGTTGGCAAAAGTTCTGTTCAAGCATTAAGCATAACATAACAAGATGATTGTCTATATGGCTCACGGCAGGAATTGAAAAACACTGAATATGCCAAATTCGAATCCAGTTTGTTTCACAGAAACCTTTTAATGAAACTTCCACTTTACCTCATGTCTAACCTTCTTCCTCTGTCTCTCCCTTTCTATGTCTGTCAGTCTGTCTGTCTCTGTCTGTCTGTCTGTCTGTCTCTCTCTCTCTCTCTATATATATATATATATATATATATATTAATAATCATTATAGTAAATAATTATGTCAGCCCCTATAAGAAACTCTTTTATATCGTTAAGCGCTTTCAGTTTAATTAAAGTCGGTCAATTTAGCTCTTATGCGCAGATCATCGTATAATGATTAGATCACTCTGACAGACGTAAAAAGCATTAAAAAATAAATGTTTAAATTCAACAGCATTTCTTGCGATTAACGGTAGCCCAATGGATAAGGTCCTTGCTAATGGAGCCAGGTGACTTCTGTCGTCGGATTCGAATCTATCGACTAGAGTTAATCGTGTCTGTAGGTATTTAAGAATTACTATAGTAAATAATTATATATATATATATATATATAATAATTATATATATATGTGCGTGTATATATATATATATATATATATATATATATATATATAAGAGAGAGAGAGAGAGAGAGAGAGAGATGAAATCGACAAATCGAAAGATAATTATCGCAAAACACAAACTATCGGTAAGAAGGAAACAGTCACAAGGAAACGATTTCCACAAGTGTGTAGAAGCTAGTTGAATCGGAAGAAGTATACCAATGAAGCATCAAAACAGCGAATTGAGGGAAATCAATATCAATGAATCAAACGAACAAAGGAAACTGATAATAAATCCAATAGCTGATTCGCTTACTTATCTCTAGTCTGAAGTCATAATAAAAATTAGACTTATAGATATATGTGTAAAGTACTGAAAATTATATATTATGCTAAAATCTACCAGACCATTCAAAACACATGGTATACGTCTTTTACTTAGGTTTATCTTACGGCATATTACGCTTTTGACTAAATTTAATGGCAAAATAAATGCATATCAAGAAGAATTAATTAGATATAGTTAATCAGAAATGTTGCTGTTTTTATCTGTATCTGTAAGTTACGTGTGTGTAAGAAATACACACACACACTTATATATATATAATTATTTTTTACTATAGTAATTAAATACCTACATACACTAGTGTTTCATCCCTTCGGGAATCTTCAGTGCAGGGTGTCACGATTAACACCAGTCGAAAGATTCGAACTCGGCAACACGAGCCATCTCTGGCTCGATTAGCAAACACCGTATCCACTCGGCTACCATTAACCGCGTGCTATAACGTTGAATTTAAACATTTTAATTTTAAATGTTCTTTACGTCAGTCAAACAGTGATCTCTCTCCCCACTCTCTCTGTATATATATATATATATATATATATAT
This sequence comes from Euprymna scolopes, assembly GCF_053919585.1. Lineage (NCBI taxonomy): Eukaryota > Metazoa > Mollusca > Cephalopoda > Sepiida > Sepiolidae > Euprymna > Euprymna scolopes. The sequence goes on from NC_136487.1 coordinate 52,424,935, forward strand.
ATATATATATATATATATATATATATATATATATATATGTATATATATATGTGTGTGTGTGTGTGTGTGTGTGTGTGTGCGTTGTTTTTAACAAAGGGAGAACACTTTATTTATTTTTTGCTTGGTTGGAATCTATTTATCTAACATTTGACGTTGGCTAGCTTTTGACCATTAAGTAGTAGTTTTTTTTTTATTTTAGCTCATTGCATCAAGCGGTTTAATGACTTGTCCGGAGTAATTTACATTAGGAAAAAAAAACTTGATCTATCTGAACAAAAGTTCAATAGATTTGCAGAAGACAACTGCAAACCGTAACGAAAATTATGAATAGCAATACACAACAATGGCGATAGTGGTGTATATCATTAATAGCAATGCCCACAACTTGCCTGGCATTTAACCAACAGCCCACCCATCGGTCAGACGGTATTTTTCTCTCTGACGATGATCGATCACATATATAGGCATCCGTCAGTCTCGTGAGACAATGGATCGTACGATACAGACGATGATTCACTCCCTGGCGCACAACACGTATACGTAGGCGGATGGGAGAGATAAGCTATTACACATGCAGTATAACAGCCTATTCACATCGCTGGAAAAATTCAATGAAAAAAAAAAGCAATAATAATCAAAGTGTAAAATATTAAATGAACTAGCGCCAAATAAATGACCTCCAATGTTGGTATGTCGTAAAATACGACCCAAACGTATGGACTCCTTTTAATATTTCACAATATATATTCTAATTTGACATTAAATAATCGAAAAAGGGCATATGCCAAAAACTGACATGACTGCCCTTTTATATGTTTCCGTTGTTAAATCACCATAATACGTTCTAATACAAACATTTATACATAAATCCAACACACAACCTCGTTTTAAACTTGGTAGATACGCATATATATATATATATATATATATATATATATATATATATATATATATGACATCTAATTTACATAAGGAAAACACGTTGCTCTCCCCCATCATTATATATAGCCCCAATCCTCCGACTCTCTCGTCAATGACCATCCCTCTTGAAGAAGCCGGCATAAATCGGGCGAAACGTTGAGTATTCAGGTCCTTCCACCTCCATTTTATTTCATATATATATATATATATATATATATATATATATATATATATATATATATATATATATATTGCCAGGGCCGCTGTGAAGAAGGTAGGCTCTCTCTACCGTGCTAGAAACTACTGACACCTGAAAGTATCCTGTACCTCTATAAGGCCACCATTCGCCTATGTATGGAGTATTGCTGTCACATTTGGGCTGGTGCATCTGCTGCTAGTCTCTCGCTCCTAGACAAGGTTCAAAAGAGAGTCGCCAATCTGATAGGCCCTGAACTGGCATCTAAGCTTCAGCCTCTGTCCCATCGACGAAACGTTGCATCCCGCTGCCTGTTCTACAAGTATTTTAATGGTGAATGCTCTGACAAACTGCAGACACTTGTGCCCCCACGACGTAGACACCCTCGACAAACCCGACAGGCAGCTAAATCTCGCCCCCACGCAGTAGAGATCTCTAGATGTAAAAGATCTTTCTACTCCAGTAGTTTCTTCCCCAGAACTTCTAGACTCTGGAATTCCATTCCAGGTCCCCGCTTCCCCAACTGTACTGACATGCAGAAGTTCAAGTGTAACGTGAACCGACATCTTGCTGGCCAAATCCCAACATAGTGCCCCAGTAGTTTCTGCCCCTGATAGTAGCCCCCTACAACAAAGTGGCAATGTGCCTTGTTTTGGGTGAAAATGTAATTAATATATATATATATATATATATATATATATATATATATATATATATATGTATATATATAACTTGGTATATATATGTATATATATAACTTGGTATATATATATATATATATATATATATATATATATATACCTAGTAAAGAGGGAAGACCAATGATCTAAAACGAGGTTATTAAGAGGGCTCAATAAAAAGAGCAAAATATAATAATCTTATTTATATAGACAAATACGTTTTTTCTTTTCTTCTATATGAGTACCAGTCGCTTCAGTGGCAAGTAAGCTACATTATGTCGCCTAAGTAGCACTTTTGGTTCTTGCAAATTAATTGTTGAAAACATTAGCATGTTCAGTGTAGCGACTATGTAATATTTGTCTGCATAAATAAAAAAAAATATTTTCAAGTTAATATTTTTCAGAGGGTAAAGCAACGAATGAAGTTTCAACGCGATCAATATAAAAGTGCTCAATACTTAGTAGGGTAAGGTGTACTTTTTATTTGTTTTACGTAAGCATTGATATGTCGATACACACATATGGACATGTTTCGGTCGGCTAGTTTTAAGTAACTAGAGACCTCTAGAAGCGATATTGCTTAAAACAAAAGATTAGTGCGTAATGAAAATTCATCAGGGTTTCAGCAATAACAAAAATATTATCAGGAGATCACATAACGTGTGAGAAAAAATAATAAAAAAATATAAGAAGGGTGGAACATTTGTTGATCCTAATACAATCCGGACAATATCGGGTCTTCCTGCTTGTATATAATAAAATAAAACAATTAAAATAATAGGTTAAATAGGCTGTTTTATTAATAAAACTTTATTAATCGCAAACCCGATTGGGTTCGCTTTGAGATTTTGTCCATAACAAATATGAGCAATAAAGTTTTTAAATGACGTGTACGTGAATGTGTGTGTGTGTGTGTGTGTGTGTGTGTGTGCGTACACGTGAACACGCGCACGTGTGCGTGTGTGTTGGTTGGTTAGTTGGTTGGTTATTATTATCTACTCCCCATTTAAAAAAATAGATAGATATAGATTTGATATGTTATATAGATTTGATATATGATATAGATTTGATATATGATATAGATTTGATATATGATATAGATTTGATATGTTATATAGATTTGATATATGATATAGATTTGATATGTTATATAGATTTGATATATGATATAGATTTGACATATGATATAGATTTGATATATGATATAGATTTGACATATGGTATAGATTTGACATATGATATAGATTTGATATATGTTATAGATTTGACATATGATATAGATTTGATATATGATATTGATTTGATATATGATATAGATTTGACATATGATATGGATTTGACATATAATATAGATTTGATATATGATATAGATTTGACATATAATATAGATTTGATATATGATATAGATTTGACATATGATATAGATTTGACATATGATATAGATTTGATATATGATATAGATTTGACATATGATATAGATTTGATATATGATATAGATTTGATATATGATATAGATTTGACATATGATATATATTTGATATATGTTATAGATATTATATATGATATAGATTTGACATATGATATAGATTTGATATATGATATAGATTTGACATATGATATAGATTTGATATATAATATAGATTTGACATATGATATAGATTTGATATATGATATAGATTTGACATATGATATAGATTTGATATATGTTATAGATTTGACATATGATATAGATTTGATATATGTTATAGATTTTATATATGATATAGATTTGACATATGATATAGATTTGATATATGATATAGATTTGATATATGATATAGATTTGACATATGATATAGATTTGATATATGTTATAGATTTTATATATGATATAGATTTGACATATGATATAGATTTGATATATGATATAGATTTGACATATGATATAGATTTGATATATGATATAGATTTGACATATGATATAGATTTGATATATGATATAGATTTGACATATGATATAGATTTGATATATGTTATAGATTTGACATATGATATAGATTTGATATATGATATAGATTTGACATATGATATAGATTTGGTATATGTTATAGATTTGACATATGATATAGATTTGATATATGATATAGATTTGACATATGATATAGATTTGATATATGATATAGATTTGACATATGATATAGATTTGATATATGATATAGATTTGACATATGATATAGATTTGACATATGATATAGATTTGACATATGATATAGATTTGACATATGATACATATTTGACATATGATATAGATTTGATATATGATATAGATTTGACATATGATATAGATTTGATATATGATATAGATTTGATATATGATATAGATTTGATATATGATATAGATTTGACATATAATATAGATTTGATATATGATATAGATTTGATATATGATATAGATTTGATATATGATATAGATTTGACATATGATATAGATTTGACATATGATATATATTTGACATATGATATAGATTTGATATATGATATAGATTTGACATATGATATTGATTTGATATATGATATAGATTTGACATATGATATAGATTTGATATATGATATAGATTTGATATATGATATAGATTTGATATATGATATAGATTTGACATATGATATAGATTTGATATATGATATAGATTTGACATATGGTATAGATTTGATATATGATATAGATTTGACATATGATATATATTTGACATATGATATAGATTTGATATATGATATAGATTTGACATATGATATTGATTTGATATATGATATAGATTTGACATATGATATAGATTTGACATATGATATAGATTTGACATATGATATATATTTGACATATGATATAGATTTGATATATGATATAGATTTGACATATGATATAGATTTGATATATGATATAGATTTGATATATGATATAGATTTGATATATGATATAGATTTGACATATGATATAGATTTGATATATGATATAGATTTGATATATGATATAGATTTGATATATGATATAGATTTGACATATGATATAGATTTCCCATAAGAAAACCATTACTACTATGATCGCATAATAACTTATGACGGAAAACTTGTTTACATGATGTTTCATCAATATTACATTTATTTTAATCTTCAGATTATGCCTATCGTTACTTCTTTAATCAAATTACTTTAATATCTTACTAAATTAAATGCGACCGTTACTGCTTACATTTTAAAATAAAGTTAACAGATGGAATTTAGTTGAATGGAATGTCGCGTTCAGACGCAATATTGGACGTGAAACTATTACTAATTCAAATGCATTCCATACAATCAAAAACCTATGACGAGAATCCGAAACTTTGCATTCGAACTAGGATAAAAATACACTAAACTTAGGCAATTTTTATTTTTGTCATCAATAAGGGGTTGTGTTAATATTTATTTATTTATTGAGGATCTAGATTTTCTCCGATTTAAAACCGATTTTTTATCGAACATTTCTCTCATAGATAGTCAGGTATATTAAGATTCCGAAACAGCATTTTATGTTGAATCTTAATGTAGATATAACTATTGAAAGCCATCAGTAGGCATCTTCGAAACCAACTGGGAAAATAACATTTCGGAAGTTAAATTTTCCTAAACATTTGGTATATAGGGTGTAGCAAGTGGATATTTTGGCAGCCTCGCTTATCTCGTTTCTCCCTTTTTTTGTACTTTAGTCCACATACCTTTTGATTTAGATATCTGACAAAAGGGGAAAAAGGGGAAATTTCTAGATTGGATGCCGTTTTGAATATATCATATACAGAGGATGTCAATCATCTCATCGTAAGCATCATCATTCAATTGTCTATCTATCCAAATCATTAAACTTTATCATTGAGTATTTCTAATCTTAATAACTTGTGAATCATTAATAAAAGTATACTATTAAGTTTGAATCACTACAAGAATACATGTTGTATCGATTTATTCAGACTGGTTTCCATCGCAACCACGTCGTTTCAGCGATCAATTATAACATTACACAATCAATTTTTTTTTACTAGAATAGCTTGTCCATTTTTCATGCTTGCATATATATATATGTATATATATATTTATATATATATATATGATTATAAATTATTTTTATGTTTATATATATATATATATATATATATATATATATATATATATATATATATATATACTCGCAGAAGTACCCGTCGTTGACTCTGTTCAAAAACAGCCTACATAAAATGGACTGTGATTGATGAAAATATCATAGGTTATGAAAAGGAGGGGGTTATAAAGAGATAGGTTTTGATACTCAAAAATTTTACCCTAAGCAAAATATGATGAACGTAAAGATAATTTTCGCGAAAATATATTTTTTTATATCAACTTTGTTTCCATTCGTAGCCAAGAGTGACCAACAAAATGATGTTTCCTTACAAAGAGAAAATGTCATGAATATAAATAATATAAATATACAAGAAATAAATGTTACCATAGTCAATAAAAGTTACTTTTATGGTAGAAAATTTCATTGGTTTGTATTTTTAAGTGGTTTGTAAAAAAAAAAAGAAGTTTTAATTCACGAACGGGTTTTTAAAAAAATCAAAATGGCAGCGACTTTGAAATGGAGAGCCTCGTTTTCAATTTAAAGGAGGGGCACCTGATTATTCTGTGTTAACAATTCAAGAGAGTTCAGTCAACGTAAGGAATATTTATAAACATATTTTAATGTTTTCCGTTATTTTGTGCTTGGGGAATATTCGATTATGACATGTGTAGTTTATATAAAAATTAATTTCAGTAGTTATCGCCTCAAATTTCGTTTTAATTTCGGTTCGCTGAAATTATTTCAAGTAAAGAGCATTTAAAACTATTTAAAAAACACATGAACTTAACTGTTATTGATTATGCTAACATTTATTTCTTGTATGTTTATTTTTCGGGTGGTAGTTTGTTGGCTTTTCTGGTAAACACTCTTACTAAATAATATCGACGAAATATCGAAAAACAAAGAAACAAAAACAGTTTGGAAAAATAATGAAGCTTTACTTACTTTAGTAAAATAATCCGAAACAGCAAAATGGGATATTAAAAAAGTAAACACGTAATTACTTTAGTTTTTTAAAGCAAAGAATCGATATAAATAGGAATAAGAAGAAATTGGCGCCCTTTTCAAGCAGAACAACTTCGTTTCAGTTTTACAGTATTGAACGGTGTAGTATTGCGCCGTCGGATTCAGGGTTGTACTATTGTAATGTAAAGAACACGCAGAAAGGTTTGTAATCAACTGAATTCCTTCTAGTACATTGACAAAAAAAGCTTAAACAGATATATAAATAAAAATAAAAGGCTATTCAAATGTTTTTAAAAAGACACGTAATCACGTGATCAGGATTTTTTTCCTTCTTTTGGCACGATAACAAGTAACGTTCTTATTTTTTATTAGTTATCTATTTATCTATTTTCGAAAGAGTGCCAGGTGCAAGTGGAGAAGGAAAAACAAAACGACTTTTTTTTTGCTTTCACTTTAATAAGAACGTGAATTTATGAGGTGAATTAATTAGACATAATATGATTCAACTAAAAAAATAAATAAAAGCTAACGTGAATTAAGATTAAAGTTAAGGTGTTATTGTGGAGCCTCACCCCTTTTAAAAAACCTTGTAAAACTTTGTGACATATTTACATCCTATGGAGGTCAGTCGCGAACGAACACCCAATAATTTTATTATAACATATTTCTTCAAACTGAAAGATAACTATCAAAGTATACTTAAGCAAATAGATATGAAAAGTCTTTGTTAAAGTTTGTGGCATATGGAGTACAAGGGCGAACGCAGACCCAACAATTTTATTATACCATCCCTATTTAAGTTGAAACATACTTATCAAAGTATTCTTATGTACATATTCTTATGTACATCTATATCAAAAACCCTTGTAAACGTTTTTTTATTTCATTTTTTATTTCCATACTTTGGGGGCCAGGTGCGAACACAGACCCCACAATTTTTATGAACCACCGTTCTGCCAGATCAAACATACCCATCCCTGATCCTCGATATATCTTCTATCATTATCAGTTTTTAAAATAGTCAAACATATAGGAGCCTATTCGTGACCAGACAGACACACACAGAGACTTTCAGCTTTATTAAGCTTTATATATATATATATATATATATATATATATATATATATATATATATATATATATATATGAGCAAACAGTTAATAAAATATGTTAAAAAACACTTTTAAATGAGTTAAAAACATATTTAATCTGAAAAGGAAACACTAGATAAATGGATAGTCCTTAATCCGCGGAGTTTCGAAGAAATACTCTCCTCATCAGATGGTAGGAATTAGCAAAATGCGGGATCAGATTTTGCATGCAGAAGTATTTGATGAAACAACAAGTAAGTCAAAGATCTTACTTGAAAACAAAATAAGTTTAGCAGAGGGAATATGGTAAAGAAAAAGGTGATTACACATGAATGGATAGTCTGGTGGAAGATAAAAAAAATCCAGTGACGGTAAAATCCAATAGTAAAACTTCAAGAAAGTTAACAGAATTTCCATTTGTACAAGTAAAATCCAAAGACATCCCATAATTAGAAGAAGATGGTCCATAATAATCCAAAGGAAGAAATCCATGGAATAATTCACAAACATGTGTACGAGGAAAAAAATAATATTAATAAGTGCTTTTCACTCTACTTCCGAGACATAACTATATATATATATATATATATATATATATATATATATATATATATATATATATATATATATATATATATAATTCCACAGCCAAACAACGTCGCAGCCCACAAGAGCCATGACAGTCAAACAACCGGAAGTCCAAGACTCGAGTTTCGCCCTCATTTGGGCTCATCAGTTAGACACATATCAAGCAAACCGCGCCGAAATCCGACTGTGAAATGAACCTACTTCGTCTCAACAAGGGACGCGGTCATCCAACCAGCTAATAACCCCAAGTCAATGTCTCACAAGTAGGAGTTTTAACTAGAAAGGACGATGCCATCCAGCAGTGCTAACCAAGCGAGCAACATATATATATATATATATATATATATATATATATATATAATTTAAAGGAGATTAGAATAATAGTCTAAAGAGCTAAGTGTATTTTAATGTAATAGCGAAATTACTAGTTTAATTAAAATACAGGAAATGCTCGTTGTAATTTAGATATATAATAAGCTCGATAGTTAAATGTCCTAGAGATAATTCAATATTAAGTAATGTGATTTATAATTTAAAATTTTTAAAAAATTTTTAAATTTAAAAATCAAATTTTAATTAAATTAAAAATCAGTTTCATAAGAAGGAACAACAACAAAGTCAATTATCTGTACGATTGTTTCGGAAATCCGTGCTTTTTATTTGTGGTATACATGAAGTCACGTAGAACAATTATACATAGTTTTTTTGGTAAGCACGGTCTCCTCATCAGCAAATTTAGGAGGATTTCTATTGAATTGAAAAGACACCAAAAATAGGTTTATTTTTGGTGTCTTTTCAATTCAATAGAAATCCTCCTAAATTTGCTGATGAGGAGACCGTGCTTACCAAAAAAACTATGTATAATTGTTCTACGTGACTTCATGTATACCACAAATAAAAAGCACGGATTTCCGAAACAATCGTACAGATAATTGACTTTGTTGTTGTTCCTTCTTATGAAACTGATTTTTAATTTAATTAAATTTTGATTTTTAAATTTTAAAATTATAAATCACATTACTTAATATATATACATATATATATATATATATATATATATATATATATATATATATATATATATATATATATATATATATATAATATGTTTTTAAAGTATGCAAGCACTAGGAATTCATCCTTTCGGAATCATTGGTGCAAGAATTTATGATTGCCGCTGGTCATGGGATTCGAACCCCGCAACGAAGTGATCCCCGTTTCCATTAGCAAGGAGCAACCCACAACACCACCCTTGACCACATCGATATTCAAGTGAAATGGAACATTTATAAAGGCATAGACTTCATGCAATAATGGTCTACATTAATCGAGCGACTAAAATTTCGCGATCTCGTACAACGACTTAATAACCGACTTTTTCATTTCAACAGACCGTGCTTAACTGTTAAGAAACTCAATGCTTAAAATAATAAAGTTTTCTCATCAGTACACCAAATAGAAAGTTTGAACTTTCGATCAAAACTAAGTGAAGATTACAACAGTTTATTCAGAATATCTTGATGTTTATAGGCTAATAGATGTAAATATAATTTAATTAAAAGATTAACTACTAAGCACACACACACACACACACTCTCTCTATCTCTGTCTGTCTGTCTGTCTTCTTCACTCTCTCTCCGTATATATATATATATATATATATATATATACATACATATATATATATATATATATATATGTATATATATAATATTGACTCTCCCATCGATTTCGACGTATGAAGTTCCGCCACAACAACTAAGTTATTCGGAAATCCACACAGGTGATTTGTTTATAGTGGTAAAGGCTTTGTGTTTAACAAACTACTCTTTTTGGTGTTATTGCTAACCTCCGTCGGTGGAGATGACTACCACATGACATGACAAAGTTTATAGTAGACCGCAGGTTTTTACATCAGTTTCTTTCTCCTAGATGCATGTCTTAACAAAGATTGGGGTGCATCTCTCCCAGTGAATTAATGTGCCTCCAGATACTAACTTGGAAATATCTACGACTCGGCGCGGTACATACACCCATCTGATACTGGCCAGGCTCAACCTTGTTTAACTTCGGTGATCTGGCGAGAACCGGTGTGTCAATGTTATTGGGCCGTATATATAAATAAATATTATAGTTATTAGGACCTTTAAGGAAAATAAAAGTTGATCCCTATATGTGAACTAAAAGTAACGCCCTGAATTAATTGCGTGCGTCATTCTGAAACTTTTTATTTGTTCGAATACTCTCATCGCTGTCTGAATTATGACAAGCCTGCATACATTCCTTCATGATTAACTTAATTTACTGTCATTGAAATATTAATTCTTAATTGTCGAGTGAAATAATTACAGCATGCAAAGCTTTTTAGGTCCGAGTGCACCGACCAGTAATTATCACTTCCTGCACTAATAATTGCGTAAGCACGAAACAGTAGTGTTTGTAGGTATAAACAATATTAATGTCTATTGAAAAACAACTTTTTGCGTATACATATAAAATCAATGTCATATTATTTTTTTTAAATCTCCCTAAAGTAAAAAAAAAAAGCAAAAAATATCTAATCGTTATATTTGTGTCTAGAAAACATCAATGATCTAGTATTTGTAAAAGAGAAATATGATGTTTCTTTGTATTGCTTTCGTTACATTAAGTTATTATTATTGTTATTTACTTGGATTTCTCACAACGGTCGTCCCCAATGAGGTATTGGTGGTTGCAAACGATGTGTTTATCTGGAATCTGGGTGACAGTAAATCTCAAGAGATTCACAGTACACTTCGTACCATTTGAATTATTGTAAATAAATTGGGGTTGTCGCACTAGCTGTTACGAGTGATTTATCGTAAGGAACGTCGACTGTTTTCCCCGGGAGATAAGGAGAAATCAGCTTCTCATATATTCCGTTTTATAGTAGCATAAATAAAGGTGTTTAGATCTGATATTTCATACCGAGAGGCGTGTGAAAAGTTTCATTTTTTTTTCTATTTTTACTTTCAAACAGTTATCGTTTCTTAAGGATGATAGCTTTTCTCCATCGCTCATAGTTCCATTAAGTTCATGGCACGTGCTCGGCTGAGCTCCAATCTATGGTCCCTCCTCGCCAAACTTTCACAGGAAACATCCGTCAAGCAGAAATCACTATCAATAATTTCCCCCACTCTTTATCTGTGCCTAAACATAAACGTAGATTCCATGAGCAAAGCTTCTTTCTTAGAACTATACGCCTATGGAATTGTCAGTAACACCTCATAAGTCTTTCGTTTTCCTGCTTGTCAGCTGATTACGATATGGTTGTCTTCAAGTCTAACGTAAACAAGTTTTTGATGAGCTGTTCCATATAAGTTAACAAATTCACCAAATTTCCATTACTAACGATTACTATATTGTTCAATTTCTACTGTGCACTCGTTAACCCTTATCCTCGAGTGGCCCCAAGACCTTGATAAGTGGTGATACCCATGTGAAAAAAAGGTGTTTAATCTCTTGGCTTCTTCCTCGCGGAATTCGGTGATTTCCTGGTTTCTACGGTTTCCATATTCAGGTCATGCCCCATTTCTACCTGTGCATTTCCGTCAGAGGGTATTTTCTGCTGTTCTATTAGTTTCTGTACCTTTTATTATCTTTAAGTCTTTGGATAAGTATTGTTTGATCTGCGATCCTTTGTTTGAGTCTGTGAAAGTCATTATTACTAATAATAATCCTTTGGAATTCTCACGCAGTTCATCATTAGAGATTGCTCACTGAAAACAAACGGTTGTGCCCCCCTGGAGTTTAAGAGAGAACAGATCACCACCAAGATTACCAGTACTCTCCGCATCTTTCGATAACATTTTCAAATAAATTTGCATCATCGCAAAAGCAGTTTTCCATTTATTCTTAGCTGGCACTGGCAATTAGTCATAACACAAATATGGTAACAATAAACCTCCCAATATTCCATTTCTCTTCGCAAAAATCTAGTGGATATTTGGTTAGTGATTTCTCTTCTCGATCTTTCCATCCTCCTTAACCTTTCTAGACTATTAGTGTGGCACCGGTTTATGTTGACACTAATTTTTAGGGGCAGGGGGCGTTAACTTAAGATTATGTTGTTTCCTTGGTTCCATGTGTCGTTCCTCTATATTTTGTTTTACTTTCATTGCAGTTTCTCAGAGGTCATTTAGAGGATATTTATGATTTATGTTGGTCAGCTGATGGGCGATATGGATCCGTAGACAACAGTGCTATCATTTGGGATGTGACAAAAGGTGAGACAGAGGGTGTTTTTATTTTTTATTTTTATAGTCTTTGGATTTAAATCACTCTAATATTTATTCTTTATTTTATTATGAATTGTAGATTAAAAATAACAAACTTCAACCTTCTTCAGTTGTATATCTTGTCGAACTTGAGAATCTGTAAAGAATTAGTTGTTACACTCTTCTGGAGATGAAAGACACATTCCTCATTGCAAGTGATACTAAGAATATAATTGAAAATTACTTTAGATGTCTATCCAATCATGGCTGACAAAATTAGAGCGTAGATTAAATAAGAGTTCAACATTTTGTGCAGATTTCCAAGTCCAACAGAAAGATTTCCCGAGTTTAACACAAAACTCGTTTAAGGAAAAAGTCATAACTGAAAACAAGAATGTATGATTTAGAATTTTTTCTGATAAAACCTGATAATTTGAATTGTTCAAACCATTTTTTATCTGCCTACCATATCCATAGATTGTTTTGTAATAAGGTACTTAAAATATATTGACGCTTTAAAAAGTTCTGATTTGCTATTTAGGTGTATGACCATATCTCCGCCTCCATGAAAAAACAAAAGTATAAAAAATAAAGAAAAATCTTCATGGTTTACATACCTGTGATGGAAAGAAAATATCATAGAGCAAAAATCACATGAATTGAGTTAACAAAAAAAAATGAAAAACAAATTACTAAACAATAACCAAACTCTCGACGACATTTTGCAGGACAAGAGAGATACTTTTGAATAATTCAAACTTCTGCGAGATGAAATTAATTCATCAATTTACATGTTTGTTTGCTTGTTTATTTTGGGTTTTTTTTTTGGTGTATGGAATTTTTTCCACCACAAGCATAAGGAGACCCTCTGATTATCTTCAAGACTCCAGTTTTATTGAGCCACTAGCAAGGGTGTTTGGGTGTTTGAAAATCAAAAAACAAAAAAATGTTAGTAAGCAGGGAGGCTCGAATCTGAACAGGCAACGTGAAGGCGGAAAAGAAAGTGAAAGAAAACATGACATCTAATTGCTACACCAAGACGGGAGTGGAAATGTAAAGCGTTGAAATGTAGCGATGTCAACCATATGGCTGAAAGCTAAACTGACCTACAGCCGGTTAAGATTTCAACTTTGCCATATTTGGTTCACCATGATGTTGGGGAAAACCAGCTCCCCCAAAAGGAAGAGCTCTGGCAGTGTCTTAATGAATAGCAATTGTTTGATATGAAAGGTATTCCCCACAGTACTCAAAGTTGATTGCCTTAAAGGCGTACCGGCCACGAAGCCCAGCGAATCGCTTTGTTTCGATTTAGGTACGTTTTATTTATACAAGAAAGACAAACAAACACTGGAAACCAGTTTAAAAAAAAAACTCCCTATAAAAAAATGTAGAGACAACCTCCGTTAGCAAATCATAGATATTATAATCTAGGGAGTATATAAAAAATTTTGCCTTATATATATATATATATATATATATATATATATATATATATATATATATATATATATATATATTATTCACTCCCCTCTCTCGTTGAGACTAATTTAGTAACTTCCCTTTCTTCTGGTCCTGGATATAACCTTAAACTATATCCGATGGTGAGGCCCCAGCTTGCGGGCTCTGGGGAGTGTGGAGCCACCTTTAATTGCATTGCTCCCAGGACAACTCTGACCCGGAGTGGTAGTACCTGTTAGGGTGCCAACTATTGGTTAAATAGAAACCGACTTGCAAAAAAAAATATATTCTATTAAAAATGTTTTCTTCAAAATCACCAGATTCGGCATTAAATCACCTGAAAAGGGTTGATATGCCGTAAAACAAAAAAAAACCTTTCCTTTCTTATCCCTGTTTCTCTGAAACATAGAGAGTGGCAAATCAATTTCCTTTCTCTTTTTTTTCTCCCCTCTGGAAACCAATATTCCCCATGAAATGATAAATTCACTGAAAATTTATTGTCAGTAACACCTCATAAGCTCCTTAATTGATGTTGCAATCCACATTTTTTTTTGTACCAGCTAATCTTTTCAAGCTGTTATATTTTATGTTATTATTATTATTATTATTGTTTTTGTTGTTATTATTCGTTGTTATTGTTCTTTGTTAAAAGTGAGTCTTAGAGAGAGATGTTGTTGAAAGATTGTTCGTGTTATAATGATATTCATATATATTAAATGTTCATACTAGAAGTGTAATAGAAGAAGCTCTTAGAGGAGATAGTGTTCAGACAGTCTTAGTGTAGATATGAGATGTCGAGACGTGTATGTAAATACATTTTGAAACACATGATATAGATAAGACATATATAACAATTTTCACTTTACCTTTTGGTAGAATTACAACACAAAGACGACGTTTATAAAAACACATGATGGGTTTATTTTTTCTCACGACCGGCCGTGGTTTTCTGAGTCTAGAATTCAAAGCTTCACATTCTAAGTTTCAAAAGTGACCGTCTCGCTTCTAGACGTTCGAATGTCCATGTCTGGACTGTCGTCTATCGTCCTCAGACTCTCTCTGACTCTCCCAGTTTCTCTCAAGTTTCTAACTATATCTAGAACTTCCCATTTTCCATGACGTCATACACATGTTAAAACATGTGTCTTCTTTCACGTGTTCTGGACACGCGTGTCCAAAACTTTTCCTTTGTTTACAAAAGGAATTTTAATCTATATTCCCAGTAACCTATATTTCCAATATGTTAAAAACATGTTTATTAAATTATCTTGTAGTTGCATTCTTTCAATTGAATTTTCATAACAAAATTGACAATGCACATTCTTTTCTTAAAACTATTTTATCTCTAAGCTTAACAATGGTTTGTTTTACATTCCATTTGCTAATTCTCTATCGTAATCTATTTCTAAAGCTAAATTACGAGGTTCGAATTTCGTCTATTCCATTTCATTTTAATTTTAACTAAATCTCTCTATTTTTATACTTACATGAAAAGGGGACAACCCTTATCATGTAACACAAGCTAGACAGGAGAAAATTCGTAAGTATCTACCAGCAAGACTTTGCTAGTATATTCTTTTTTTTAAATTTTAGATATTTTACATCCGGGTTATGATGATCTTAAAAGCAAAACAAACAAAAAAGCCAACTTTGTGAGTGTTTGTTGTATATTTTCAAGTTTTAGCTGCACATAGACATTTTCTCTGTATATAATCAATTCTTTCAATCAATGTTAGATAATGCAACAAAAGAAATCATGTAAAAAATTTTCATTTTAAATTCTTTATTTCAACAAAGAATTTATTTTTGTTTTAAATTTCAGATCAGAAGTTATGTATATTTAATGAACACAAAAGCTTTGTACAAGGTGTATCATGGGATCCTTTGAGCGAATACATTGCTGCAATGAGCACTGACCGGTGGGTGGTGGTTTCTCTTTACTGCGAAAATGCGGCTTTTCTCTTACATAAAATTACGAATTATTTTACCAACTATTACTACAATATTATCCCTTTGATTACTGTACACTCAATAACTCTTATCTCCGAGTGGCTTCCGGGCCTTGATACGTGGTGATCCCCCATGTAAAAAAAATGAGCGTTCAGCGTTTGTAGCTAATGTATATTATGCATTCAAGGATTTTCCTTAGTATTTCAGCCGTTTACATTATTGCTACCCGTTGTATCTTTTCAGCGTCCCTTGATTGCAATTTCTCTCATTCTTTTTCGAGGGTTTTCGAGATTGATCCTAGTGCTCTTACAATTACTAGTATTACCTTTAATATACCTTTCAGCTCAGACCAGTTCCGTGCATAAGCTTCGTTTCTTTGTCTCCTTGATGTTCACCTTGTGGCCAGCTGGAATCACAAAACCTACGATCTGGCATGACTTTTCGGTCGTATAAACTACTAGTGGGGTACGCAGCATTGTCCGGGTGTGTAAAAGTTTTATGCTAACAGTATTGATCAAGGGATCCCTCAAAAATGATTCAAAATCCTCTAAAAAAAAATGAGAAAAAGCAGCGAGTATCCGCGCAAGCGCAAAACAAAACAAAAAAAAGTCGTAGGCAGGAATGCTCAAACCATTAACGCTAAAAGGAAAAGGAAGTGAAAAAATTGAACGGTTTAGTCGCTGAGTCCACCGCGACATATAAAGTTGCTGCAAATTAAACTTAGTCATGGCAAAAATGCCAACGAAAAAAACTGGCCCCTTCCTTATAAAAACGGCCCAGTTGATAGTCAAAGAATAAATGTTTAGGGCCAAATTTTGAATTATTGTCGTCATTTACTGTTTTCTATATTAGTTTTTATGTGGTTGGTACTAATTGCGTTGTTCTAAGCAGCTGTCCGTATGGATTCTGTTTCTCTGTTCATATGTGCTTTCCTTAGCTACATCTAGGTGTTTTCGTGGTTCTCTTTCTTTGTTTTGTTGTTGTTGTTGTTGTTATTCTGATATAGCGCCCGTTTAGTTGTTTCTCTTTCGACTTTTATTTTCTTTTTGTTTCTGTTACATCGTTTTCTGCTTCGTTGTTCTTAGTGGTGCCTCTCGCTGCTGTGATCAATATTTCTGTGACTTTTCCGAGTCTTTTTTGTGCCTTCTACACATCTTCTACGTTTATAGGTCACATTCATCCTTCGCGCCTTTTCACATAGAGTTGTTTAGTATCGTTTTTTGGGTGTAATGCATTGTGCATTGTAATTAATTTCCTTGTCTTCTGATCAATGTACCCATCATCATCATCATCATCATCATCATCATCATCATCATCATCATCATCATCATCATCATGCTTTAATCATCCTTTCCATGTGCCTAATTTATGCATAAGTGAATGCACATATTATTATTATTATTATTATTATTATTATTATTATTATTATTATTATTATATACATATATTATATTATATCATTTACTAGCGGGGCCTGTGGAAATTCCACAGGGGACTCATTCATATGTAATATATTGATGTTGGCATTCTGTACATGTTCAGGATGAATGGAGAGGCTCCGATATTATTGTAGCTTATCTATTAAAACATCAAAAGTATTAATCTAAGCTATCACGAACGTCCGGGAAAGCCCGCTCGTAAAGTATGTTTAAATATGATATTTAAATTCTTGCAGATTTCGCATATATTATTATAGATATAATGTGTTATCGATTTTTATATGTTATAAAGTTTGGATTCCAAAAATTAAAAACATATATCCATATGAGTTGGATGAATTAGATTTAATCGAAACTGAAATAAAAACTTATAAAAATATATACTGTGTCGGCAAAAAGAAAATCCGCACTTGTAATTTTTTCAAAAATGGCCGATTTAAGCTAAATTTAATGTAACAGTTTAAACAACATATACCTCATTTAATTCGACTTTTATTCCTCTATAAGTTTATCTGTTCATGTTGGACTTTTAATCGAAATATTCTAGCGTTCACGTAAATTTAAAAAATAACTTCAAATTGAGGAAGTCAAAAGAAAGTCCGCAGCAACAAATTCGCTTAAAACCAGCTTAAATTATCGCCCCGAAATCAGTTTTAAATATTCACCAACAGGCAACAAAGCATCTCTAATCGTAATTTTTGTTGTTCCAGGTGACACAACGTAACATTTAATCCATATGCCACGACTTTTTCTTAGTGATCGTCAGGAGCTCATAATTCTCCACCTTTCTGGTTTATCCAATCGAGAAATCGGCCGCAGATTGAAATGTGATGAGAAAGCGGTATAAAAGACTGTGCAAAAGTACCAAAACATCGGCAGTGTCCGTGATTTCCTTAAATCTAGTCGTACTAGAGTTACTCCTAACAGGAAAGGCAATGCTATCATCATCAGTAGCCTAAGAAACAGCTTTGAAACGACTCCCCAAATCCAACAACAGTGCAATCTTGTTCAAAACTGCTCTCTTTCTACTCTTAAGAAGAGATTAAAGGAATTTAATTTGTGAGGATATGTTGAAAGATGTAAGCCAATGATTTCTGTAAAGAACAGAAAGCGCCGTCTTGACTTCGTCAGATGTCATGAAGATCATGACTTTATATTCGTCAAAAGTGCTTTTTAGCGACGAAAGCAAGTTTAATAGGCTAGGCAGTGATGGTAGGCAGTACGTCTGTCGGAGGAAAAACGAAGAATTTCTCCTAAGTGCTCAGTTTCAACGCTGCAAGGTGGCGGAGGTTCAGTTTTAGTGTGGGGCATTATTAGTACCAATGGTCGAGGGCCTATAGTTCGCTTGCAAGATCGAAGTAATTCGCCAAATAAAGTAATATGTTGACTGAGCATTTTCTACCCTATTTTGGTCGGAATTTGGATGATAATCCCATCCTCATGCAGGATAATGCTCCATTTACACAGCTGGCAATGTCAAAAGGTTTCTGGAAGAACATGATTTTACGTGTTTGGATTGGCCTGCACAATCTCCAGACATCAATCCTATCGAAAACTTATAGCATTACATGAAGCAACAGCTACGCAATGATTAAATTTCAAATTTGGAAGAATTTTGGACAAAAATTAATGAAAAGTTTGATGCCCTTTCCTCGGAGTATTGCTGCAGTCAAATTCAAGGAGTTCCCAAAAGATTGCAGGCTGTCAAATTGCAGATGGACTATGCTACTAAATATAAACTAGTTCATTGTGTTCCTGTTGTATTTGTGTTGCATTAATGTCGTAAAATTACATTTAAATAACAATTTTCCATTATGCGGACTTTCTTATTGCCTCCTCAAATTGAAGTTATTTTTTTAATTGACGTGCACACGATAATATTTCAATTAAAAGTCATATACATTAACAGCTAAAATCAGAGAAGAATAAAAGGCAAATCAAATAGTTTGTTTAAGCAGTTACATTAAATTTAGCTTAACTGTGGAGTTTTTGAAAACAATTACAAATGCAGACTTTCTTCAGCCATAATTAAAGCCGAAACCAAAACTTATAAAGAATTCTTGATAAAATTATTTATAAAACATTTAAATGACTTAAGTGTCATCAGCTGTAATCGAAACCGAAACCAAAACTTATGAAGAATTCTTGGTTAAATTATTTAAGACGAAAAAAATGGATATACAGAGCAATTAAATGACCCGGATGTAAGCGTGACACAGAAAATAACACACTCCATCGTATTAATATATAGATTACATTATATTATACGTATATTGTGTATATATATATATATATATATATATATATATATATATATATATATATAAGAGAGAGAGAGAGAGAGAGTTATGGCTCGTTAACTTAGAATGAGTGTTGTATTCAAAACTTCTAGAGTAACTATGGTATTGTGGTCGTTGATACTTATTAAATCGTATTAATCCCTTACTATACATTAAACAGGTACTAGAATACTTAGTTTGCTGCACCTTATCATGACAAATGTAAAATATCGGATAGATTGGTTCAGTAAAAGAGAAATAGTCGAATTCACAATTAGACAAGCATACAGATATACTTAGAAAAATATAATACATATATTAGCAGATAAGAGTTATAACATAATGTGCTTGGATGCTGATTGCAAAGAAAACTTACACACGTTTCTGAATAAATTCGAAGCATACTTGAACGAAGTTAAGTAGTTACACGGAAACCCCGTTATGTGACAGCTAATGTAAAAGCTAAGATTGATGCAATCAAATGTTCAGAAATGTTTAGGAAAGCAGAAAACAACCCTAATGGCCAGTGAAACTTGTCAAAAATTATTTCGAATTTAAGAAGACAGAGTCCCAATGCATAAGAAAAAACTCGGTTGCACATTAAAAAGCCAATTAAATAAACTATACAAAATATCAAGGCAAAGTGAAAAAAATAAACAGACAAAAAAAACAAAACAAAACAAAACCATTAAACAAATTCTTACATCTGGCGAGTATAACTGATGTTTTCTTCCATTCGGTAGATGTTGGATTTGTAATTAGATCCCCAGCCACATGTGGGCTATATTTAGTTTAATTTAGTAAAAAAAAAAACATTTTTTATGGGATTTTGATATATTAGACACCAATTAATAATTATTACCTATATTCAACTTTATTTTGTTTAGTCTTCAGGGACCATTATTTTGGCACATTCCTTTATTTGTAAGCTTGAATATTTTATATTTGCGCTGAATTGGCCCATTATATCTTGTTTTAATTTATATGTAAGGAAAAAATGGGGGGGGTGATTCTGTTCGTAAAATCAATTTTACTCATCCTGGGACGAGTGTCTTCTCACACACACACACACACACACACACACACACACACACACACATATATATATAATTATTAAATAATAAGTATTCTTTTATATCTACAGACACTAGTGTTTCATGCTTACGCAATCATCAGTGTAGGGCAACAATTTCTTCCGGTCATGAGATTCGAACTCACACACGAACAACTTTCTGCTTCATTTGCCGAACCTCTAGCTCATGGACACCAAACAACTGCCACGGGAAGGAAAGGAATTAGTAACTATGAGACACCTAATTCGGACAAGTACAATGACAATCTAGAGTGTTCGCGCGAGCGGAAATAGTAAGTATTGCATAGACGCTAGTTGATTAGCCTAGTTATAATCCTGCAGACAGTGTCCATATATATGTGTGTGTGTGTATACACATATATATATGTGTGTATGTATGTATACATATATATCATATATATGTATACATATATGGGTATGTATGCCACATTTCGATTTTCGGTCGTTGAATACTATCTTCTTGTTAACTATATGTCTCTCGATTTGGCATATACAAGCATTTGATTTCCATCGATGCTTGTGTAATGGCTGGTGGCCTTGAGGTGATATGGTAGCCTACAATATCAATTACATATATGTATGTATATATGTATGTATGTGTGTGTGAGAGGTTATGTCATTCTTATCGAAGAATGAGTGCATTCGTATGGTTTGACTACGAACAAAGTGAATCATTCGAAATGGCGGGTGGACGCCACCAAGTATGTGTCTTTGCCCTCATCCTATTTACTCTTTTTAATGATGTTTAAAACAGGTGTTAAGTATTGATCAAACGGAGGATTACTTAAACCAGAAGCGATTAAAAGAAATAACCGAACATTTGTTCGAACTTTTTTTTGATTTCCTTTTTGCTGGTGACTATTGTTACGCATGATCTTGAGGACATGCAGGACATCCTCAATAGCTTCTCTGGTGCATGTAAGCCCTTTGGTCTTACAATTAGCATCATGAAGACAACTTATTCATCAGCCGAAACCAAACTATTCACTCTCTTTACAACCTCTGCTGTATGTTGATTAGTAGGGCTTTGAAAAAATATATATATATTTCTTTTAATACCTATTCTATTGTGTCGAATGATGCAGCATTTAGAAAACAAAAGATATCTCAAACCGAATTAATAAAGTTAGTAACGCATTTTTTTTAGGTTTCGACAAAGACTCTGGACATCTATTCTGTGTCATTGAAATTAAAAGTATCATTCTACAAATCGGATGTTCGTTTTATTCTGTATGCTGCCGAAACACCAACCTTGTGTTAAGCATACCAATTTGTTAGACTCATTTCACATGAGATATTGTGTTCTATTTGCAATGTTATATGGCAACATTGTGTTCGATATAGTATTGGAGACGTGTGAGATGACTTGTATTGAATCATTGTATTAAGATACAAGTGCGGCGGTTTGGTCATATCGTAAGAATAGATGACTTATACGTGTCAAATTAGTTTTTTATGGACAATTGACAAATTCTTTTCGCCCAAGATGGCGCCCTTTTCTTCGTTACAAAGACAAGCTAAAAGGCGATCCGACGCGTTCTGCTATGACTCTAAGCTCTGTGAGAGTGCAGCAAAAGATCTATAGAATTTGGAAGCAAACGCTTTCGTCATAGCAAAACTCGTGTAAATTTAAAAGCAGAGCATCAGCAAAATTCACCAAATAGTGATCCACCAAACAATAGTTGCGTATGTCATTGCGAGTTCAAACCACGTTCTCCGATAAACACAAAAGGTCAAATTCGATCGCCTTATTGTTTAATTCAACTTATTCACCTAATGTTGACGCAGATGAATTGTGCTTTGCTCAATTTTACATGCATAGTACTTAGTAGAATTTAAATAGAAATGGTTTCTCGTTTATTAATAACAAGAAGAACATAAATTTATTTTAATGACCAAAAAGATTGTTTGTGTTCTACTCTAACCACGTCTATTAAAAATCACCATGTATCTCTCTAATAGTCTCTCTCAGTCTGTCTTTCGGTCCATTTTCCTGTACCGCTTAATTTGGAAATCACGTTTTCTGTTAACGTGTCATGCTTCCGCTTACAATCATTGTTACATTCATAAACGCATAGATCGAATAGACGTATCTTAAGAATAATAGTTTTTTGTTCTTTTTTTTTTTTTACGTTTATTCACCTGCAAAGTTATTTTTTTTTCAATCATGAGATTATGTCTACATACAATAACATTTGGTTTTATTACTTTTGAGATGTGCTAATGCCCATATCCGGTTTGTTCAGCATATATATGTATTCCGATGTCGGCAGGAAGGAGGAAATCCCATGATATATAAAACACATTTACTGTTAGAGTAAGTGAGATATCTGGCTTGTTTATGACTTTTCTCTGCATGGGGTAAGGTCGTAATGTTGGCATATCGCCCAACGCAGGTAACGCGCCATTTTCTCCTGACTGTATTGAAATTCTTTCGGGTATAAAATAGGACGGCCAGGTACGAAGTGATCAATCCTCCGCTCCGCGTGAAGAGGGAAACATCACGAAGCACCTGTCGCGTGAATGAAATACGTACCAAGTCAGGTATCTATTGCCGATGTTTATCTTGGCCATTTTGGATAAGCCTTTTCCTGCATCGTAATCTAGTCATCATCGTTGTTGTTGCTGTTGTTTTTGTTGTTATTATTATTATTATTATTATTATTATTATTGCTGTTGTTGTTGTTGTTGTTGTTGTTAACAGCAGCAGCAGCAACAGCAGCAAAGATATCCGACCTTCAGCTGTAGATAGTTATTATTTTCAATGGAAGCAGATATATAAATTTTTAAATAAAAATACACGAAAAATCTAAATAAATTATTATAATACTTAAATTTATATTAAAATACTCACTCTACGTTCGGATATTATGGCGGAACTTTTTTTGAAATTTTAAACCAATAATAAGTTAACCCATTAAAAAAACACTTAAACACTTTGTTAATTATATCTCATTATGAATTTCTTTTTACTAGTAAATTGCAGACATGCCTATTTACTGGACTCCCTACGAGGATAGAATTAATTACAAGGTTATAATTTAATGTGGGGAAAATGCAGATCCCGAATAAGGGCCACACTGGATTGGAGCAAAAACTAAAATAACCTTAATCTAGAAAAAAACAAAAACTAGTCCTTTTATGACCGAGAAGGGAAAAGACCAAATACAAAAATTTAACGGATATTAGCGTATGCTCTTCACCAAACGGCCACAGACGTATACTCTTCATCAAACTCTATTTCGCAATGAAAATTAGATGAATATGAAAAATTATGAAAGAGACCATTGTCATCATTCGTCATCTGTCTCAACATCCTTGCTGATCCCTGCAGAATCTCTACACGGAAAGGCAAAAAAAAAAAAAAAAAAAAAAAAACGTTGTCTTTTTCAAGTCAACGTACACGCGTTCTCTCTTCATGAATTACAGTTAAAGTGTTCCTTCAGATAACAAAGTTTACTTTCAAAATAAACACCTTTTTAATCTATAAGCTACTTATCTATATATCTATAAAACGTAAATTGCCTGTGTGTGTATATTTCCCTACCAAACTACTCTGTCAATTTTTAGACTACAGAGTCGAGATTTGACATAAAGGGTATTGACATTTGAGAAAAACTTTTTAATTAGTTGTCGGCCAGAAATTTGGCTGTAAAGGGGTCAAATTTCAACGATTTGACCTTTAAACTCTCTACCAAACTCCTCCGCTAATTTTGGGTCTAGACACTTGAAATTTTAAATGTAGGTTACTTTGACATGGATCAAACTTTTTAATTTGATTTGACTCCAAAACAATAAATATAAAGCAGTAAAAATTGGAGTCAAAATTGAAAAAGTTGACCTCTGCGGTCTGTACGAAATTACTCGGCCAATTTTTGGTTTACACATTTGAAATTTTACATAAATTGTATTCAGATATAGGTAACATTTTAATCCGTTTTCGGCCGAAAATTTGGATGCCAAGAGGTCAAAGTCCAAAAGATTTGACCTTTGTGGTTTCTAGCAAACTATTAAGTCAATTTTCGGTGTAATAATTTGAAATTCTACATAAAGGGTATTCAGACACGCAACAAGCGTTTTAATCAGTTTTGGGGCAAAAATGTGGGTGCTAAGAGGTCAAAGTTGAATAAGTTGACTTTTGCAGACTCTATCAAACTCCTCTGCCAGTTCCAGGTCTAAACACTTGAAATTTCGGATGTATGTTACCTGGACATGAGTTAAAATTTTTAATATATTTATAAATATACACCTAGAGATATGAACAATACATAGGGCCCCAACAAAGCCGAGCTGAACTGCTAGTATACTTTTAAATCGCTTGCATTTGTGTTCAGACCTGGTTTGTGTTTGTTTAGTTTTAACATTCTTTTCTTTGCCTGCACCTTTGAGAAAAATTTGGTATCCATTAAAATGCATATGATGTTATCTAGTGTTTTCATCTGTTTGGTGGAAATATTTGACTATTTTGGGTATAGGGTGTGTTTGTTAATAGTTGGTGATTATGAAATATAAATATCAAATGTAGTTTTTTTTTCTCTCTCTCTTTTTCTCACTCTTTACATATATATATATATATATATATATATATATATTATAATTATTTTTTACTATAATAATTAAATACCTACATACACTAGTGTTTCATCCTTTCGGGAATCTTCAGTGCAGGGTGTCACGATTAATACCAGTCGAACGATTTGAACCCCGCAACACGAGACATCTCTGGCTCGATTAGCGGAGACCTAATCCATTCGGCTACCATTAACCGCGTGAAGTAACGTTGAATTTAAACATCTAAATTTTTTAAATGTTCATTTACGTCAGTCAGACAGTGATCTAATCGTTATACGATGATCTATGCATAAGAGCTAAATTGACCGACTTTTAATTCAACTGAAAGTGCTCAACGATAAGAAACGAATTTCTTATAGGGGGTGTTTGTCTGTATTTGTCTGTGTGTGTGTGTGTGTGTTACAGAAAATTAGAAAAATTTCGCTACCGTCGGTTTCGAATTCTAAAAAAAAATCTATATATATGGAGGTCAATTTCTGCTTGCCTATGTCGGACCTTCTAAGGTTACTCTTTATATGTGTCTCTTTAGACTAATCGAGACTGAAGTAAATCCGACATAAGTACTTAGATATTGATCGTCTTTGTTTTAGATTTGAAACTGGCGGTTTTGGTATTTTCCTGATCTTCTGCGACACTTATATAAGTATCTATTACGTTCTTATTTTTATATGTTTTTTCTACTCAAGTACTTTGATGGGGGTCCCTCCTTTGAAACTTACACACAGACACAGGCACACAGACAACACACACACACACACACACACATATATATATATATATATATATATATATATATATATATATATGCGGTTAAGAGGGTTTAATTCAAGCAAAAGTTGGCCAACGCCAAACAACAATCTATCGACAAATTATTGGTGAAATTTAATGGCAAGAAGATGACTGGAAACACTGACCGGGAGAACGATTTTTATCAGTTTAAAATTTTTAAAATTTTATTTTTCACTTAGATCAATTTTCCTACCAAGCTTTTGGAGTCAAGTTTATAAATAATCCAAATACGGTAAAATCCAAAAATATAACTTCAAGAAAGTTAATTGAATTTCCATTTGCACAAGTAAAATCCAAGGAAATCCCGTAATTGGAAGATGGTCCAAAATAATCCAAAGGCGGAAATACATGGAATAATTCACAAATATGTATAAGGGAAAAGGGGAAAAATTTCAATAATATTAATAAAAGAAAAATAAGATATGCTTTTCGAACTGCTGCCAATACATAGATATAAATAAGAAAGATCAGGGAAGAAGAAGAGGACAAAATTTATGGTGATAGAATTAAATATAAAATAGAAAAACAAATGTCAAAATGACCCAGACAGGAAATATTAAAAGGCGCGAAAAAATATATAGGGCAAAATAATATAGGGCAACTGAAATATACAGGTTATTACTTAAGAAAATGTCAGCAAGAGTTGTTAAAACACACTAAATGGAAAATAACTAACTAACTAACTAAATAAATAAATAAATTAATACATGAATAGAAAATAAATAATAAATAAACAATGAATAAATAGATAAAAAATAAAATATAGAATAAAAAATAAAAATTATTTAAGGGGAGAGGATGGACGGTATCTGCAAATTCAGGGAAAAGCAAGAAAGTAAGTAAGTAAATGCATATAGTAAAACATAAGTAAATATACATACAAGATATTAAAGTGTGGGTAGATTGATATATTAGATAGATAGGAATATATAAAGACTAAAACAGAAATTTTATTTTATTTTATATTTATATATATATATATATACTTATTATTTTTATATATATATATATATATATATATATATATATATATATATATATATATATATATATATATATATATATATATATATATATATACTTCCGCCGGCTATATAACACTGGATGGTGACAAACACTAGACGAGGAAAACACAAGATACAAGTAAACATATCTATACAAACTGTTATATTAGCAGTATACAACATGTAATACAAACGATGCATGATTATCAGTATATAGCCAACTTAGTATCCAGGCAAGAATCGCAAAGAGAACTGCGTCTTCTATTGGGCTCACTGTGCTTCTGAGCTAGGAGGAAACTCTTTTTAAAAAGGGGTCCAGTTTTAGTAGAAGGGAGGTAAATCTCTATCGCTCTCGTTCACTGTAACACTCTGGTCTCTTACTGAAATGTTAGCGACTGAAAAATCGCTGAAAAAGCTTCTTATTGACACCAGTACATACCAATAAAGGATATGGTGTTCATTACTGATAGCCTTCGTGATTTATACTCGCTTAGAAACGTCCTTTCGCAACATAAACTCTGTTCATTTTCAAATCACAACCTGAACAAACTCTACTCGCTTACAGTCTAAGAATAATAATAAAAACACCTTAGAAAAAATGACCTTGTACTTGGCTTACTTCCAAAAAATGCATAACAAAATTATAAGGTGCTTGAATAGGTTTCTCCGTCTTTTTCTCGATTTTAATAACAGACGATCTCCTGAATCGATGCATTGATATAATTCCTTACATTTTGTGCTTGCAAAGGGATTTTTTTTATTTATTTTCTATTCGTCTCAACAGCGTTCAATTAAATCTGCATTTCTGACTTGCAATGAAGACATCTGTATTTTTCACGTTCAAATAAATAAAAAAATAAAAATGCTTCAAAATTGTTTTTTTTCTCTTTTTTTGATCTTTCTTTACGTCCTAGTATGTGAATAAAAGATGTTGTCTGTCCGGCGAGAAGTTGCACGATCATGCGTCCTTTTGAACAAGAAATTGCAATTGAAACTCTATCGTTAAACGCGCAAATTACAGGGTGGTCAAAAAGTCAGGTAACATTTTAAAGAAAAACGATATTAGCAATACACGTATATTTAAGTACCATACATTGAAATATAAAATGAAACAAACATGAAATATGTTTATTTTGTTAATTGTCGTCCATTTCTCTCTATCAATCGCTGGAAGCGATAAACAACTGATTGTGTAACACGTGTAATCATGTCAGCTGATATCCGCGCAATCTCCTCTTCAATAAATAACTTTAAAGACGCTATTGTATCAGGCTTCTTGCCATAAACGCTATCCTTTACATAGCCCCAAAGCCAGAAATCAGGAGGGGTAGTTTATATATTACACTCAAATATTTAAACAAATAATATTAAACGAATAGAGATTATAATGGATCATATTGTTTTTTCTACCTTTAACATGTTACCTGACTTTTTGACCACCCTGTAGATGGACGCGTCTTATATTATATCTTTATATGTGTCCGAACATCGTCATAGTAGCCTATTTCTGTCGACGAGTTTGTCATGCACAAGGTCCTAATCCTATCATATGAAGACGTCTGAGGATACTAGCTTTCTGACCTACAATACACCAAACATTGATGTTGATGTTTTTCTTTTTCCGTTTCAGTCAGAAAACTTATCGAAAAATTTCTGCACAGAAAAATAAAACAACATTTTACTTTACAAATAAGAAAACCAAACACCGTGAATAAATATTTGATTATACAAAGAACGTGAAGCATGGGAATGGCTTATATATCATTAACAAAACAACGTAACCAAGAACAATGAATAAATATTTTTAAGATATAAAGAACTTGGAGCGTAAAACTTTTTCCCCAAATTACTGAATTTAGCATTAAATAACTCGAAAAGTGTTTATATGTTTAAAAAAAAAACAACAAGAAAGCAACCAAACATTATAATCAAATATTTGAAGATATAAAAGAACTTGAAACATAAAAACTTACGAAAATGACCAGAATCAATATAACATAACCCCCCCAAAAGGGTTCAGATACAGTAAAACAAAAACAAACTATGAAAATCACATTGAAGCTGAAATAACATTGTCGTCAGTCAGTAAATGCATAAGTTTAAAACATAATATTTTGTCGTAATGCCAGGCTTAAGTTGGAAATAGTATTTCCTCAATCTGTTACGCCTCTTTGAAATAGTTCAAAACGCCCCCAACATGAAGTACTGTTTCCACACCTGAGAAAGGACTGCGAAGAGTGCGCTTTCCGGAGATATCAGGGCACAAAACCGTCTTTGAAATCTAGCGGGCAAGGGCTTTTTCGCCTGCCTATTTATTCTTTCTCAAAGAAGAGATTTTTCGAGTTCATACCATATCCTTATTTTTATGGTAGGCACTCCAGTGAGCTTCAATCTATGCCCGCCTTCTTATAAAACATTCGCAACAAATACCCGTCTGGCAACTGTCAACAAATACCCGTCTGACAACTGTCAAGAATTTCCCTAACACTTTATGCCTAAAACTACACGAAAATTCCGTGAGCAAAATTTATTTCCTATATCTGTTGATCAGTAGAAACGGAATATAACGGGGGTGATTCTCGGGTGATCATAACATGGTTGTTTTCAACTTTAATGTACATAAATTCTCATTGAACGGTCCTCATATATAATTGACCCCAACCTAGTACGTTTCAGCACAACTAATCAGCCTGTGGTTGTTATATAACTGCCTACATAAAACCCATTAATACTTATCCAGACTGGCATCCAGACTTTGATAAGCGGTAACCCCCTAGTAAAATAAAATAGCATTTAATACATGCGACTATATATACATATATATCTATAAACAGTTCTGTCCGTCCACTTGTTATTCGGTTCCTCAGTTGGTCCGTTACACTTAACTTTTAAACAACGCTTCCATTGCTAAACGCACAGTTTGAAGGGACACATCTCAGGTAAATCCGCCATTGTTAATTTTTAAGCTATTTTTTTTTTTTTTTGTGTGTGTGATGGAATGGGATTTTCTTTCAATTTTTTTCTGGGGGTTAGAAGTGTTTATTAAATTTTCGCGTCTTTTTTTATTTTCGTTTTATTTTCCAGCGTTTTGCAATTGAAACATCATTTTCGATGGAGAAAAAAGCATTTAAAAAAAAAAAAAGCGAATGTAAGGATTTTTGATAAGAATCGATCAGACTGAACCCGAAACTGAATATTGATCTCTAAAGCAAAGGGGAGGGGACGACAAGGTTTTAATTAGATTCCACGATTACAAGACATTTGGCAAGGAATGATAAGTAGTTTCTTCGCATAAGCTCTTTGACAGAAAATGCTTTGCACTTTTCCTATGCAGTATTTTGATTTATATTAAAAAAAAAAAATACGCTTTAATGTACATAAAAGAAAATCATTTAAAAAAGCAGCCAATAAAATCAGAAATGCAGTTCTTTCGTTTAATAATCGCGCGCGCGCACACACACATACACACACATATATACATACATATATATATATTTATCAATCTATCTATCTATCTATATATATATATATATATATATATATATATATATATATATAGGGAGAGAGAGAGAGAGAGAGAGAGAGAGAGAGAGAGAGAGAGAGAAATACAGAGAAAGTTATTTTAATAAAAATCGAAAATGAGACGTGACGTAAAGTCAATATTAGAGCAATATTCCAGAGAATTACAGAATACGAACTCAGGCCGAGTTCTTACGAATGCGAGTTCTTAAAGGAGATAAAAGATTTAGAGCAGATCATTGATAGTAATAAAAGAAAACCAGACTCAGAAAGATCTAAATCTATGAAGAATACACCTGCACATTATAAAGTTGCTAAATTCCAGTTTTTGTATTAGTAAGCTAGCGTGGAGAGCGCCCGGCTGTGACCGATCGTAAAATACGCTTAAATATGGTATTTTAAGTTGTCCAGATTTCGCATATATTATTATAGAGTCGTGATTTCAAAAGTAAAAAAAAGCATTTGAGTGCACTCAGCTAAAATCGAAAGCAAAACTGTAACATTACACGTTGATGACGTTACCACCATACTAACGTGACACGTATATGAACTGATTAAAAATTTAAAAGTAAAAAATAACTAAGATAAACGTACAAAATGTATAACGATTTTTTCAATTTTGACCCATTTTTACACCCTTAAAAACTAGTTTAATGGGTTAAAACCCATGAAATAACGATCCATAAAATTTCAAATCATGTGAGGCCCCTAGTTTTTAGTTTTGGAGGAAATAGAGTTTGAAAATATTGAAACAGACAGTCAAACAGACAGACATATAGCCTTTTATATATAAGATTAGTACAGTATATGTATGAATTGATAGCTTCATTAAATAAGCTGGTAAAAAACAGTATATATTTGATATGCTCAGATGTTGTTCGTTAACAAACCTACTGTTAGGAAAACCATTAAAGCAGCAGATGCTAATCATGGGGGACTGGCTACTGTACTGGTAAATAAAATTACAGCCGAATCAAAAAAGATTGATAGAGTTTATTCTGCGAATACACTACAAAACGCTGATAACAATATTTAGTTCAAAAAAAAAGTATACCAGTTCACACAGCAAGTCGAGTACAACATTGCGATATAGTTCTATTGAATTTAATTTTAAAATATAATATGCACTCTTACAGATCTGTCACATTGATGGGTTATCAAGATTGATACCTAAATATACGAAACCACTCTACGAAAACAGAATAGCAGTGTTATTAAACGAAATTCAATTGCTTGGCTGTTATGAGAACTGGTTACGCTAGAAAATTTGAAAAAAAGGATAATTTCATTAAAAGAATGAAAAAGCAACTCTGGTTGAACCAAAAAGAAAATGAAAAGGGAAAATGTGTCACCTTTTTTTCTATACGCGACTTTATATTATTATACACAGATAGAGGAGTAATGATGGTTATTCTGCAAAAGAATTTCACACAGGCCATCCGGGGATTTCATGAATAAAATCGTTAATAAAAAGTTATAGTTATTGATCAAGAACGGACCAATACGTCTTTAATATGGTGAAACAATGCAGAGGATGCCAACTGGCAGCAAGGAGTTCATCGGTAAACAGTCAACTGTGGCAAAAGTCTGATGCGCCATTCGATTGCATATCAATTATGCCATAAACTGATCTTATTATTTTATCATAGTATGATGCGTCATGGATTCGATTACATATCGACTATGCCCATAAACTGATCTTATTATTTTATCATCGTAGACAGTTTCAAAGTTTGTCCAGAAATTGTAAAGAGTAGACATTCGATGACAACAAATGCGACAAACACACTTAACGGAAGTTTTAGTCATTTTAGAATCCCGAAAAACATTGGTCAGCGACATCGAACCCACTTCATGGGAAACAATTTAAGGAACACGGCTAATCATTGGCCACTGTGTATCTGACATCGCCAGTTTACCATCCAATATCGACCGGAATGGCAGGAATGTTTGTGGACATATTCAAACGAGCCCTGAAGAAGAATCAAAACGTTAACAGAATCACACCAAATGACGTGACCTTTATCACCAGGTAATGTTCACAATAAAAAAAAATACTCTGCGTTTGATAGACTATTGCATATTTCGGCGGAGAAACTATCACTAAAAGAAAAATAGGTGACTACCCTCTATAGGCCAGAGAACAATTATTTTTAAAAAACGTTTTGGGTTGATGGAATGTTTTGGGAAGAAAGAATAGTAACCAAAATAACGGGATTGGTTATATATCACATAAAAAGAAAAGAAATTTTCGTGTATAAGTAATTAGAATCAGATGAGATCCAAGCACACTACAGAGTTTATGGAAAATAGTGAAGAGATTCCAATGGGTGTTCTATATGACGTTGTAAATTCCTGTCAAGATACGTCAGAATTCTCCAAACTCAAAACCAGAAATACCAGTGTACCAAATGTCAGCACGGAAAGCATAATTGTGTAAGAAAAGACTCAGTAAAAAGTGAACAAATTATGTCCAGACCCGAAAACAGAACATAGTAAAGCTAAATGTCACCGGAAAATTTAGCTCAGGTGATGTAATGAATATAATTACATCCGGGTACTTCCTCCTTGCAAGATTGTAATTGCCTGGTAAAACCCTAAGTACCCACTGGTGGAGCAACCTCGGAGAGACGTTGTAAGGTACGTAAGCCTCACGCTAGAAACACCAGCTGATGGCGGCCTAGTGGCTAACGACACGGGTTGACAATCTGAGTGTGTCAAGTTTGAACCCATTTTGTTCCACAGAAACACTGTCACTTAAGGACGTTGGCAACCTCCATGTGGCCCTTCCCGAAAGTACCGAATATTTTTCTAGAAAGCATTCTCAAGATAAAGACATCGGGGAAACAAATGCTAAGAAAAATCATAATCAGCGACAACAACAACAAGAGCAACAACACCGGCTTTAACTACGACACTCGTTCAATACGGCTACTGATCAAATTATTATTTTAACCGAAACAAAAGAACACATCTACCTCAAACGATATATATCCGTTTCACGGAACTTATCAGACACATATTTGACGCATTTAATCTAGTAAAAAAAAAACACCGAACATTGTTGATTTGTATTACGTTGTACACCCACGAAAAATTCTGTTCTGAAAAATACTAAAACAAATTATTTTTTTATTATATGACTTAAAATAAATTCGTTGCATTCGACTTTTTTTTTTAGTAATGTGCATTATTGCGAAGAAAAAGGCGAAGAGAAGAAAAGGAAATAAAAACCTTGATTGATTAACAACAACGCACGGTACTAGTACACACACTTGCCATGATCTCTCAAATTTAGCATTTACAACCTGGTGAAATCTAAAGTTGTACTGTATTTTAAGTGAACATTTAATACTAGGTTACTTAAGGTTTAAAATCTATAATTTTAGTGTTTTCAATTTCAAGTAGTTATTAATGACAATATTATCTGGTTATGAATGACAATAGTATCTGGTTACGAATGACAATAGTATCTGGTTATGAATGACAATATTATCTGGTTATGAATGACGATAATATCTGGTTATGAATGACAATAGTGTCCTTCCTATTGCTCGATTCTTTATTCATTGTAAACTCCTTTTGCTATCGCAATTCGTGACACTCTAATTGAAATACTACCCGTATTTCTCATTTGGCTGTGTTAAGCAAAAATCCTATCCATTATCTATTGATAAGTTATTACTCGCTAACCATACTTCCTTTAATTTTGTCATCTATCCTTTATCGTTTTCCTACCTCTCCAGCATCAAACGACCTCAAGTCGAAGATAGCGTCACATGATTACGACAGTGATCATTGGGTCAAATGTTCATAAGGGACTGTTTTAGTAAATAGTTAATTTTCTCATAGTATCTGTATTAAGGAACATTCAATACGTTAGTCGTGGCTATAGCGATTGCCAAGCCAGCAGAATTTCTACATGAGTCTCGTGACACAAAAACTAATAGAGAATGTGTCATTGTTGAGATGGCTTTTTGCTGCTGACTGAAGTATGATTTTGATCCTGTAAAGTTCTATGAAGTCCATAATCTCAGTATTGTTAGTTTATTGCTTATCGCCTGATGCACTACTACCGAGGAATGTGAACTGTCTTACCCAGACATTTCTGGCAGGCCAGAGTGCTGTTTTTTTTTTTTTTTTTTTTTTTTTTTTTTTAGGCCGCTGGCTTTTCAAATGCCGCTTTCCAAATCTTGTGTTACATTATCCCACCTTGGGATGGAGATAGATATCGAGTACTTGAGAAAGAATTTTCTGTAGAGACCGGGTAACGAAATTAACGTTTCCTTTCTATTTTATCGCAATGTAAGAATCTGTAGGATGCACAACCTCGTGAAAGTAATCTAAGCCGTTATAGCTTGAATTGCAGTCTGCACATATGGTTTTTTTAAACACGGATTTTATCGTTTACGAGAGATGTCTGTTCTTACTGTAAATGAAAAATGGCGTTTATCTTAAACTTTTTCTTTATTTATTTAAGGTTGGCTTTTCATCAGTTTTTTTTTCGCTTCAGTATGGTTCGTCTTGAACAAAAAAAAATGTTAGTGGTTGTGAATAGGCAATCCGCTTATACAATATGCTATCTTTTTTTCAATGCAACCAATTTCGGTACAAATAAACTTCCATCTATGTCTGACTTGTCCATCACGTTTTTTTGTGGGTTTTTTTACTCGTGTTCGCCCCAAACAAGACACGCTGCTACTGGTATGTATGGGGCTACTATTTGTGACCATAACTACAGGGCACTATTTGATGAGATGAGTAAGTTACATTGAGAGCATTGCCAAGCCGCTGCGAAGAAGGTAGGTTCTCTCTACTAACGCCCGAAAGTATCTTGTGCCTATAAAGTGTTGCTGTCACATTTGGCTGGTGCATCTGCTACTAGTCTCTCCCTCCTAGACAGGGTTCAAAAGAGAGTAGCCAACCTGATAAACTTGAACTGTCATCTAAGCTTCAGCCTCTGTCCCATCAACGAAACGTTGCATCCCTCTGCCTGTTCTACAAGTATTTTAATGGTGAATGCTCTGACGAACTGCAAGCACTTGTACCCCCTCGACATAAATACCCCCTACAAACCCGACAAGCAGCAAAATCCCACCCCTACACAGTAGATATCCCTAGATGTAAGAGAGCTTTCTACTTCAGAAGTTTCTTTCCTCACAATCGCTTGACTTTGGAACTCTCTTCCGGTTCCATGCTTCCCCAACTGTACTGACATGCAGAAGTTTAAGTGTAATGATGTACAGGATGACCACAGAAATATGCCATCAGTGGAATCGTTAATAAAAATAATTTCGATCCAATTGTATTTCTTACCAATAACCTTTCCTCAATGTCTGATTGTCCACCAAATTTCAGGCATGAACATCCAACACTCTTTGTTTTATCACTATTCAATGATGAGTGACACGCTGTGATTATTGCCCCCTTAAAAGTAGATATGTCCCTGAATAGACTTCACACTCATTGGACTTTAAGCGCCCAAATTTCTCTCTGTGAAGTTATCATTAAGATAATCTATGTCAAAATAATTCCCAGATTATTTCTAAACTGAAGGGAGCAAAAAGAAAAAAACAAAACAAAAAAACCTTGGAGTACCAAGAGAGGAGTGTGTCAAAGTTTATGGCAATTTTGAACGGTTTTCTTTTTCAAATTTATTTTGACTAGAAAGTAACTAATTATCAAGGCCCAGGATTAATGAATATCAGGTAAACCAACACCATCATGATCAGTAATAGACATGTGTGATTATTGTTGAATACTGTTGGAGATTCCTGACTGAAACTTGGTGGACAAGTCATGCATAGGCTTAAGCCAATTCGTACTAGTTGCAGTTAATTGTGAATTTTATTAACGATTTCAAAGGGCGATATATTTTTACAGAGTAATTTTATATATATGTACGTAATAGAATCGACTTCAAGCTAAGAAAAATTCGGTATTATTAAGACGCCCTATACAAAATCTTTTGCGAACTTCAGTGTAACAAGCCGACGGAAAGAGGCTCTTATAGAGATTCATGGACGCATTTTAAAATGATAATTTAAATAAAATGCAGTGTGCAAATCCTCTTAGTTCTGATGATGGCTTCACGCACTAATACTTTTGCGAAAAGCATGAACGCGCAATTTATATTTGCTAAGAATAAATCAACTAGTATTTAATTAATCGTTTCCAATAGGCTCTTGTATATTGCTGCACTAAATAATACGGAGAGGGTGTATATAACAAATAGGATGAGACAAAATTATCGAACAAGTTTTATTTTTCTAACTCTATCTGCTCTCCTTTCTTACTTCTTTCCCTTTCTTTCTGTCTTTCCCACTCGTCCCTCTTGTTGTCTTTCCCTTTGTTTCACGTATTTCGTTGTTCTTATTTACACGGGACAGAGTTAGACACCAGGGTCGTTTTTTAACGTGGGGTAAAGGAACAAAAACAAAAATTGTCTCAGTCGTGAAGGATTTCTCATCCACTGACAGAGAACAAGACATTGAAGTGCAGCATCTGAAGAACAGATACTACACTTTGATGTATTTATTTGCCCCCCCCCCCCCACTGAGCAAATTAGGCACAAGGCCGATTTTTAAAGTGAGGAGTGAAGGGGAAATAGGGACCAACTCCCCGGGGAGTAGGAGAGCTGGATAGTGACAATTGGTATGAAGGGTTGCCCCTACATTGACTAAGGTTTCCCCCACATATGGTCTTTGCTTGCAGTATCTGCCGGAACAGATACTACACTTTGAGGTATTTATTTGCTCCCCCACTGAGCAAATTAGGCACAAGGCCGATTTTTAAAGTGAGGAGTGAAGGGGAAATGGGGACCAACTCCCCGGGGAGTAGGGGAGCTGGATAGTGATAATTGGTATGAAGGGTTTCCCCTACATTGACCAAGGTCTTATATGTGGTGTTGCCCCCCACATATGGTCTTTGCTCGCAGTATCTCCCGAAGGCCAAAGTATCTGTATTTCTTTCTATATACGGCTATAATAACGCTACGGTACCGGGTACCGTAAGATCACCCAAGTTAAGCAACGTTTACTTTAGTCAGTGCTAAATAAGTGACTATTTGGAAAAAACAAATAAAAAAACATGCTGCATATAAAAAACACAAAAAAAACAAACAAGTGAAGCATGCATGGTGAGTGCATAGTAAACGAGGCATAAAAAATGACTAAGTTTAGCATTCCCCCTGTCATTTAGCCCCAAATGTCTCCAGGGGGTGCCAAATTCTAGTGAAAATGAACAAACGGTGCAGTTTTAGGCATTAATATATGTAAATTGGAGTTCTGCACCTTGCAAAAATAGAAATGACTAAGCCCATCATTTTCATCCCTATTTAGCCCCCAAAGTCCCCAAGACCTTAACATATTTAAATTTGAGTCAGCACCATGCGAAACTGCTAAATAGACATACGAATAAACTTTTAGACAAATATGGTAAAATAGTCCCAAAAATGAATTGTTTTTATTAGCTCTGAAAGAGCCCCTGGGACAGTGTTATCGCGAAGTATAGACAAACATAATTATATAGAAATCAGTTAGTTACAACTTTTCAGAATGTTTTATAAAAATTCAAGGCATCAATTTCTTTTAATAAGCACAAAAGTGTCCATTTAAGCCATTTTAACCGAAAGGCGCCCTTGGGAGTGGGGCAACCGGAGGTTCCCCGAAAAATCCGTTCTGTTACTCTTTTACTCATATCATGTTTACTATTTGGGCAAAACTTCAAATAATTCCAAGGCGTAGTTATTGAGAAAAGTGCATACAGATGAACGGACGAACGGACGAGGGTGAATTTAAAGGTTTACTCTCCTTTTGTAGGGGGACCAAACTCTGTTTAAATTTAAATTAATCTACAACTCAGTCAACTACAAAAATATTTACGATGCGTTTCAGTAGAACGTGCTCCGTTTTGGGGAGTTGAATTTTTCCCACATTAAAAACCGACTTTGTGTCTAACTCTGCTATTAAAGGGCGGCAGGTAAATAAAGACATGCACATCTTAACACTAAGCTCCTCCTCCGCCTTCTCTTCCGCCTTCTCTTTCACCTTATATACCGACCCCTTTCTCCTTCTCTTTCATCATCCCCACACCACGACGTGAAAAATTACGGTCAAAGGTCAAAAATTGATTCCTCGTTTTCTAATGACCATTTTTTATTTATTTATTT
Source organism: Euprymna scolopes (assembly GCF_053919585.1). Lineage (NCBI taxonomy): Eukaryota > Metazoa > Mollusca > Cephalopoda > Sepiida > Sepiolidae > Euprymna > Euprymna scolopes. The sequence continues at coordinate 52,463,996 of NC_136487.1, forward strand.
ATGTATTTGTTTTGTTTGTTTTTTTTTGTTTGTTTTTTTGTTTTTGTTTTTTTTGCAATTTTTGTTTAATAAAATAAACGAATATATTTCTGGAAATAGTTTAAACTCTTAAACAAAACAAACGGTTACGGATTTGGTTACGCCGAGACAACCTAGCAAGGAGGCCAGTATCATTTATCATTCCAAGCCAGACGAAGGGGCATCAGAACTAATTACTTCCTCCGGAAATAAAGAAAATTGGAAAAAGAAAACTTAAATGGTTATCTTTAGGATGAGTCTGGTGATCTGCGTAGTTAGTGATAAAAATGCAATTCCAATCTTTAGCGCAACATACCGACGGGTGGAAAAAATCTATTTAAAACATATAACATAGCCCAACACCACGTATTTAACATTAATTAACCACTTATCAAGGCCTAAATGCCAATCGAGGATTATATTTGAGGAGTTTGTCAGGTCGACGATGAGACAACACCTTGAGGTGCCTTCAATAAGTTTCCAGACTTTTTTTTTCTGTATGGACACTTTTATTGATAGTACACGCATGAAACTCTAATTCCATTCGAAGTAATCTTCTCCAGCTGCAATGCACTTGTTGCACCGTTCAAATAACATCTAGAAGGCCCCATGAAAGTCCTTTTGCATGATCGTGCCATTGACCCTGGTTACAGCCTCTTTCATTTCCTAAATTGTGGCATAATGACAGCCTCTCCGGTTTTTCTTGAACTTAGGGAATAACCAAAAGACACAGGGAGCAAGTTATGGAAGGATAGGGATTGTGTTGATGCCCATCTAGGTCAAATAGTCTATGGCAAGGATGGAGCGCCCTTGGGACAAACTTCATGCAAATCTTTCGCGCATTCATTTCCTCGCGAATAATTGTATACAGTTCCACACTGACATCAATCTGTACACTCATTGCCTCTATAGGCACACGACGGTCATTATCAATGAGATTCTTTATTTGGTCGATCAACTCTTGTGTTCAGACTTCCTTACTGCTCCCACACCTCTTGTTGTCCATCACAGACTCCCAGCCTTTCTTGAATCTCTTATGCCACTGAAAAACTGATGCTCGATTTATGCAAGATGGTTCAAAGCAAGCATAAAGCATTCCATACGTTTCTGTGGCATTTTTTCACAGTTTAAAACAGAATTTCGTTGCATATTCTTCTTCTAAAGTGTCCTCAGATCCAGACTGCATTGTTTAAATTCACCAGCTGTGACAATCAGGCTTTAGTAGGGTGTATTCTAATTCCTGCCGTAGCTGTTCATTTGAACATAAAATCACACAAATTGGTCAGTCACCCCATAATTTGTATAGTAGGAACATACTGAATTTTTAAGAGTCTAAAACAATTTTATAAGATTGTTCAAAAATTTCTGGTAACTTTTTAAAGGCACCTCGTAATAATGGTTAAATCTAGTCAGAATTTGATTATTTATGAAGACGTATAAACACGCATTTATATATATTAGACTTGAAAACGACCATGTTCTAGTCAGCTGCGAAGCAATTCCGTTGTGTTGTGTTCCACAGAGGGGTAATTTTAGGAAAGAAACTTTGCACATGGAAGTTCCGTTTAGTTTCAGATACAAGAGTTGGAAAAATAAATTACTGACAGTGGTTATAGCTACACAAGTGTTTTTATTTATATATTATTATTTAATTGGATTTCATTGACATGGTTATTATTTATTAATCGCGGACTATTATCCTTATCTTTTTTAGATGTTTTTTCACGACGTTTCGGCCAATTATTCCTCTGGCCTTCGTCAGGTGGCAACCACGACGGATAGGAACTGAATCTGACTGCATTCACTGCAATTACTGCCATCTATTTGTTGTCGTCTCACCACGTTTTGGCCAAGTAAGCCTCTGGCCGACTTTGGGTAGGATTGAAACCGCTATTTTCAGACAATTATCACCTGAAATCATCGAGATTTAACGTATCTATCAACAGCACCACGGGCCCCGAAGGAGGTTGGATTTTTTGGTTTTAAAAATCCATGTTTATTTATCATCTGATCTTCCATGGTCGGGTCCGTACCGAAGTGTATATATATATTATTATTTAATTGGAATTATTTGAGATGAATTCCAATTAAATAATAATACGTATACCAAGTCTATTACCAATTTTAGCGTGGCATACTAACAACAAACCTATTTAATACGTAAATGACATATCAACAAGAACTTATTAAAGCTAAAACGTGATAGCCAAACGAAAATGTTATTCCACATAAAAGCATGAAGTCGCAAGAATAAGGTTACTTAAACCAAAAGCATGCTATAATTAAGCGTGTATTGCGCGCGTGTGAGAAAATCAGCAGCAGCCGTAGAATAGTTGACTAGCGAAAATATTAATAACAGCAGCAGCTATCTTAGCACACATGCAAATTAAGCAAGCGTGCATGCCCTGACGTTACGAGAAGATGGAGAAAAAATACAGAAAAAAAAACAGCACGTGGTCGAGCGAAAAAGGCGAAACAAAGTGCGCATCGGGCATGTTGAATGTGCGAAGACACGGGTGAGAAAACGCTTGTTATGGCCGGCGCCTGGTGGCGGGGAGAATGACTTTTAAAAAGCATATATAATATGCATAGCATTGTAAAACACATAAGTGTGCGAAAACACTTTTAAAATATAAAAAAAAATGCTTATTGTTAGAAGAATAAATGCTTTTCATTTGCAATTTAACAAATTACTGAGTTGGATTTTTATTTTTTCCATTTTTTGTTTTGTTTGTTCCTTTACGACGGTACTAGACAACGTGAGTCCGAGTGGTTGAAATTTGTACAATGGCAGACCAATGAGGACGGTATTTCAAACAAAAAAAAAATGACAGACCAATAATATTTTCCTATTTACTTGCCTTCCCTTGAGGACAATGTATAGACCGAAGATCTGTTTTTAATTCATCTGTCTCTCTCAAAAAGGAGCACTCTGGGTTAGAACAAAAATAAAATTTGCCTCAGTCTAGAAATACTTCACCTTTACTGAGCAAAGAAAGAGTCGACTAATTATAGCATCCTAGCAGCAAATACTACACTTTCCTCCTAAAAATAAAAAGTAAATCCATCCTTTGCAATGACAAGATATTAAAATGTGACAGACCTACGAATATGCCATCGCATGCACACCCGTTATTTCCAAGTAATGCAATTGTAATTTACATTCTACAAATCAATCATCCTGAGAAAGTTTTTAAAATAAAGAGGAAACGTTCTAACTTTGGTGAATTCACTCATTGACTGATCATTTAGGTTTTCCGTTCTATTTCTATTACATTGAGATATCATTCTATTTGTTGGCTGTCATGGCTTGTGGGCTGCGACGTTGTTTGACTGTGGAAATAATTCTATCATTTCTCACATTCTGAATATATATATATATATATGTATACATATATACATATATATATATATGTATATATATGTATATATATAATCAAATTGTCTGTCTGATGAACGATCTCTGTCAAACTTATCTGTCAATTTTTAATCTGCAAACTGAAAACTAAATATATGGCGTGTACGAACCTGTGTAGGAAAATCGATTTCGTTTGCAGCCAGAGAAATAATGGCAATATGTAAAAATCCTCTCTCTCTCTCTATCTATTTATCTATCTCTCTCTCTCTATATATATACATATATATGTATATATATATATATATATATATATATATATATATATATATATATATACATCTTGAATTTGGAATATAGACTTTTTGTCATTTATTTGTATATTTATTGTTGTATTCAAAATATATCGAGTTTCGTAAATAAAGGAATTGGTATGAATAAAGGGTGAAATATGATTGAATAAGTATATTTTGAATATATATATATATATATATATATATATATATATATATATATATATATATATATACTAGACTACCCATGACCCGTTGGGTCAGTATATATTAACTATGGAATTAATGTATGAGCGTGACACTTTTTACGTAAAGAAAATAGTTTTTTTGTGACGTAACAGAAACATTTCTATGAAAGTATATTAAAATGAATAAAGAATATAGATAAATTTATATGAGTCGTTCTGTTTATAATGGTTTATTCTTGAAAAAAAAAAACTTACAGTCATTGAATTATAAGTGGTTTGCCATACTTATAGGTAAATGTGCACTGAACAGATACCATAATACTTAAAGTTAAATTCAAATTTTGGCATATCTTTTAATTTAAACGTGAAAAAAACAAAAAATCGGGTCGCTGAAAACGTACACAGTAAAACAATACATTGTAAAATAGTAGATTTATTTGTAAGAAAATTGCGTTAAAATAACTTAAACGTAATACGAAAATGAACGATGTAAAAAAAAACATGCAGAAAGTATTAACAATTGTTTATTTGGATAATTTAAAACGCAAAAAAAATTAGGCCGCTGAAAACGTACATAGTAAAAAAAATACGTTGTCAACAGGTCAAAGTTGATTTATTTGTGAGAAAATTGCGACAGTATAGTTGTAATACAGAATAGTTGCAAAACATCCCCTAAGGGGTCAGTATGTTATATTAGCTATGGAATTAATGTATGAGCATGACACTTGTGACGTAAAGAAAATAGTTTTTTTGTGACATAACAGAAACATTTCTATGACAGTATATTAAAATGAAAAACATATCCTTTTATTAAAACGTGAAAACATTTTTTTTTTCAATTGGGTCGCTGAAAACGTACACAGTAAAAAAATACATTGTAAAATAGTAGATTTATTTGTAAGAAAATTGCGTTAAAATAACTTAACCGTAATACGGAAATGAACGATGTAAAAAATGCAGTAGTAGAGTAGTAGTAGGGAAAATACATGTCAACCAGTAGTAGTAATAGTAGTATAAGGAAGAGAAGACGTAGTAGTAGTAGTAAGAGGAGGAAGAGGGGGCGTAGTAGTAGTTGTAAAGAGGAGAAGTAATAGTAGTAGTAGTAGGAATAGGAGGATAGTGCGCAAGCAAACAAGCAAGAACGACAGAGTTTTAGTATTATATATATATATATATATATATATATATATATATATATATATTGTTTTAAAAAATAATTATCCATGCACACGTGTTTCGTAGTCTACGACTAATCAGAATGGCTTAATCCAGCGAGATTCGAAATCTGGACCCCATAGAAAGAAACCTAAACCTCTACCACTGTTCCATGTCACGCGACTGCTGGATATCGCGATTTTTATGTAAATATTATTTATTTGTTTTTTGCTCGCGATACTTTTTGAATGAATTCAATTATTTATACGCAAGTGCATTTTTACCTAAATGCAAGTACTCCCAAATGAGGAGCAGCACATATATTGTTTTTAAACGTGTTTCGTCGTCTACGACTACTCAGATTGTCTGAATCCAAGGAGATTCGAAATCGGGACCCTATGGAAAAAAGCCCAAACCTCTTCCATCTCGCGCGACTTTGAGTATTCCCTTTTACCAATTTTAAAAACAATATATTTGCCGCTCCCCATTTTGGGGTACCAAATTGGTAAAAAGGAAAATTATTCCCGACTCACATTTAGGTAAAAATGCACTTACGTTTCATTGAAAAAGTATCGCGAACAAAAACAAAAATATTATATATATATATATATATTATTTTTAAAATGTAATACACACACACACAAACATATATATATATATATATATGATTAGTTTTTTTGGAAAAAGAATTCCAGCAGAGTGCTCAATTAAAAGGAAAATCCAAATTTTAAGAGCGTACTTATATTTTGTGTACAGAAAGTTGTTAGTTGAGACAGGTCATTGGTACCGTCGGTTTCAAGCCCGATAATAAGGCCCGTTTAAGGTATCCTTATCGAGCTCTCTTCAGCCAATATTCGTCTATCTTATAACCGGAAGTGTGAAGTATATATACCTCGCGAATCCACGTTCAAATCTCGTTTTGTTTAATCCCCCCCCCCCTTTTTTTTTTTTTTTTTTTTTTTTTTTTTTTTTTTTTCTATCTATATCTATATATATATATATATATATATATATATATATATATATATCGGGTAATGTAATACCTAATTTTCAACTTTGAATTATTTAAATTTAAGATCTAATTTCGAAAAAATGTTTTTTTTATATGAATCGATTTTAATTTGGACCCCATTTAATTTTAAAATCTCTTTCCTTATGTGTAAAAACTTTAAAATCTGTATTGGTATCGGTTAAAAACTTAAAAATTCGTTTAATTATATCGAACATTTAAAAATTTCTAAAAATACGTTTAAAGTTTTAAAAAATATATTTTTTTAATTATATCGAATCACGTTTAAAAATTTCGAAATACGTTTAAAAATTATTTTTTAAAAACCCAAATCTTTCAAGGTTTGGGGAAGTGAGTATTTATCTATCCTAAGTGATTTCCCTAGTTTATTAACATTATTATATTTTTCTATAGTTTTAAATTCGAAATAGATTATAAATTACATTTATAAAATATAATATATATATATATGACATTAATTAAAAATCTATAATATAATTGCGATTAAAATCCAAGTTTACCGACTAATTATTTATGTATTTACAATTTTTTTCCTTATATATATATATATATAAAAAACAACATCTAAGTGTTGTTCTTTTCATTGATCCAATTTATTAGGAGACCCTTCCTTCTATGTATGCAACTTTTCAAAGCTTCACTCCTCACATTTAAACATTTTATTTTTGGGTCATGAATGGACCGGAGGATGTGGTATTTCTCTGCGTTACAGAGTGAGCATTGACTTAATTCCGGGGCGTAGGCTGGTCTATGCTCTATTTTTCTCCATTTTATGGAAAAGGGTGTATTTTTTTCTTTAAGCTCCCACACGCGGGTAGCTAATGCTGTATTCATCCTTGTTTTAGCTCTAAAGGAGCTCATATGTGCATAATATCTTTGTTTAAATTGGCCTTTTGTCATACCTATATATATTTCCGGTATATTTGTGGATTGTTCCGTTACTGTGGCCTCATAGACAAGGGATTCAGCTTTACAATTACCCTCCAATGGACAGCTATTTTTGGTCCTGCAAGAGCAGCCTGCGTTATCTATCTTTTTTGGTTCTTTGGATATTATCGACTTTATTGATGGAGCTGTCGAGTAACTAACTTTCACCGTGTTTCTATTAAAAAGTTTATGTAGTCTATGTGTTCTTGGAAAATGTTTGTCTAGAAGGCTAAGAAAACAATGCCCTACTCTAGTTTTAGTGTTCAATGAAAACGGAGGTAAGAACCAGATTATTTTCCGTTTCCTCTTTCGTTTTATATTTTCTTTATTCTGGGTTTGTTGAAATTTTATGTTTTCATTGAACCCACTTTGATGCAGTGCGTCATTATAATATGGTGCTGCTTTCTCGAACACTTCAGCGTTCGAAGAAAGCCGTGAAATCCTTTGGCTAATGTTCGCTACCATATTTTTAAACACTGTGGGTGGGTGGCATGAACCCTTATTTATATACATGAGTTTTTCATTTAGTTTGTGAAAGGGTTTGTGTATTTTCTTCTCGAGATCTAGAGTGGCATCTAAAAAATCTACTCTATCTAAATTTGTCTGTATTATTATTTTAAAGCCTAGTTCCTTAAAAAATTCAGTTAGGTCTTTTCTAAGCCTGTCTAGTGCACATCCATTGTAGTCACGCGATAGGCAAAGTCCATCATCTCTATATAATCCAAAAAAGTGATCTGGGAATTTATAAATTCCCAGATCACTTTTTTGGATTATATAGAGATGATGGACTTTGCCTATCGCGTGACTACAATGGATGTGCACTAGACAGGCTTAGAAAAGACCTAACTGAATTTTTTAAGGAACTAGGCTTTAAAATAATAATACAGACAAATTTAGATAGAGTAGATTTTTTAGATGCCACTCTAGATCTCGAGAAGAAAATACACAAACCCTTTCACAAACTAAATGAAAAACTCATGTATATAAATAAGGGTTCATGCCACCCACCCACAGTGTTTAAAAATATGGTAGCGAACATTAGCCAAAGGATTTCACGGCTTTCTTCGAACGCTGAAGTGTTCGAGAAAGCAGCACCATATTATAATGACGCACTGCATCAAAGTGGGTTCAATGAAAACATAAAATTTCAACAAACCCAGAATAAAGAAAATATAAAACGAAAGAGGAAACGGAAAATAATCTGGTTCTTACCTCCGTTTTCATTGAACACTAAAACTAGAGTAGGGCATTGTTTTCTTAGCCTTCTAGACAAACATTTTCCAAGAACACATAGACTACATAAACTTTTTAATAGAAACACGGTGAAAGTTAGTTACTCGACAGCTCCATCAATAAAGTCGATAATATCCAAAGAACCAAAAAAGATAGATAACGCAGGCTGCTCTTGCAGGACCAAAAATAGCTGTCCATTGGAGGGTAATTGTAAAGCTGAATCCCTTGTCTATGAGGCCACAGTAACGGAACAATCCACAAATATACCGGAAATATATATAGGTATGACAAAAGGCCAATTTAAACAAAGATATTATGCACATATGAGCTCCTTTAGAGCTAAAACAAGGATGAATACAGCATTAGCTACCCGCGTGTGGGAGCTTAAAGAAAAAAATACACCCTTTTCCATAAAATGGAGAAAAATAGAGCATAGACCAGCCTACGCCCCGGAATTAAGTCAATGCTCACTCTGTAACGCAGAGAAATACCACATCCTCCGGTCCATTCATGACCCAAAAATAAAATGTTTAAATGTGAGGAGTGAAGCTTTGAAAAGTTGCATACATAGAAGGAAGGGTCTCCTAATAAATTGGATCAATGAAAAGAACAACACTTAGATGTTGTTTTTTATATATATATATATATAAGGAAAAAAATTGTAAATACATAAATAATTAGTCGGTAAACTTGGATTTTAATCGCAATTATATTATAGATTTTTAATTAATGTCATATATATATATATTATATTTTATAAATGTAATTTATAATCTATTTCGAATTTAAAACTATAGAAAAATATAATAATGTTAATAAACTAGGGAAATCACTTAGGATAGATAAATACTCACTTCCCCAAACCTTGAAAGATTTGGGTTTTTAAAAAATAATTTTTAAACGTATTTCGAAATTTTTAAACGCGATTCGATATAATTAAAAAAATATATTTTTTAAAACTTTAAACGTATTTTTAGAAATTTTTAAATGTTCGATATAATTAAACGAATTTTTAAGTTTTTAACCGATACCAATACAGATTTTAAAGTTTTTACACATAAGGAAAGAGATTTTAAAATTAAATGGGGTCCAAATTAAAATCGATTCATATAAAAAAAACATTTTTTCGAAATTAGATCTTAAATTTAAATAATTCAAAGTTGAAAATTAGGTATTACATTACCCGATATATATATATATATATATATATATATATATATATATATATATATATATATATAGATATAGATAGAAAAAAAAAAAAAAAAAAGGGGGGGGGATTAAACAAAACGAGATTTGAACGTGGATTCGCGAGGTATATATACTTCACACTTCCGGTTATAAGATAGACGAATATTGGCTGAAGAGAGCTCGATAAGGATACCTTAAACGGGCCTTATTATCGGGCTTGAAACCGACGGTACCAATGACCTGTCTCAACTAACAACTTTCTGTACACAAAATATATATATATATATATATATATATATATATATATATATATATATATATATATACCACTCCCCATGTGGGGGTACCAAATTGGTTAAAAGGGAAAATTATTCCCAACTCGCATTTAGGTAAAACTGCACTTTCGTAAATAATTGAATCCATTCAAAACATATCGCTAAGACCAAAGAAAAACAATATATATATATATATATATATATATATACATATATATATATATATATATATATATATATATATATGACAAAAAAAACGGGACCCACTGTAATTAGGTCCCGTTACTTAGTGTTTTGTCTGAATGAAATGAAACTTTGGTCATAACTAGTTTATTATATTCAAAACATCACATCAAAACACTAGGGTCTTTGGCCTTTTTTCTCCGTTCTACAGCATATGTTCTAGATGGCCTCCATTTACCTTTTGTATTTGTTTTTGGTCACCCTGTATATATACATATATATATATACATATATATATATATGTATATATATATACATATATATATGTATATATATATATATATATATATATATATTATTCTGCCCTAAATTTTTATCTACTTTCGTCCTGTTAGTTCCCTATGGAATTCTCTAAGTTAGCTACACGTTGTGATATGAATGTCTTCGCCCTAACCGACCGTATCTTGCCCCTAGAGACAGGATCACCGATATATCATTTCTTATTTCCTTATCGTATGAACCTGACTCACGTTTTAGGAGACTTTATTTATTTATGTATTTTTGTAATGTGCCATTTTATTTATATTTCCATCACTTCTTCATAAACCCCGACTCTTTGCATATCTTCTGCAAGTTCGTTAATTGCTGTGAATTCTTTTCACATATTACCCACTATAACTTTCTACAGGTTTCCTGTTATTAGACCATTTGCCAGTGTTATTTTACCAGACATGAAAAATGATCTTGCTTTAAACCAGATTCTTCTTATTTTATTTTTCATCGAAATGTTTATTGTACCTTTTTCAGATTCACATATTTAATGAATAAAAATTTGAATAAAACTGATCTTTTACTACCGTTAATACAGTAACTGAAATTTTAATAGTGGAATCTTGCCGAAAATATTATTCAGAAGACTAGACGTTTTAGCCCATTAAACCCGGTTTTAATCCGTTAGATATCTCACCGCTAATGCAATTCTCTGCTTATATAAGAACCTAGGTACGTCCCAGGATGGAGTATTGTTTCCAAATCTGGACAGGAGCTGCTAGAAATGCTTATCCTGCCTTGATAAAGTTCAAAATGGACTTCGTATCCTAGTGGAAGATGCCCTTTTTTCTTCCTTGCAACTTCTTTTTCACAGAAGGAACCTTGTCAATCTGTCTTTGCTTTATAATTATTTTGATGGCAAGTGCTCGTATGGGCCCTTTATTGTATGCCCCCCTTCACCAATCTTTCACGGAAAACATTCGTCTACTGAAACCACTATAAATAATTTCCCACACTTTTTATTTGTGCCTAATCCTAAACGCAGATTCCATGAACAAAGCTTCTTTCTTGGAATTGCACGCCTATAGACATCTATTCCGTTTGCCTGCTTTCCAGCTGACTACAGTTTGGTCGTCTTCAAGTCCAAGATAAACAAGTTCTTGATCAGTCGTCCTCTTAAGTAATCCAATTTACCAAATTTCCACTATTAACGGTTACTACAATATTGTCCCATTGACTATTGTACACTCGTTAACCCTTGCCCTCGAGTGGTATCAATACCTTGATAAATGGTGATTCCTATGTAAAAAATATATAAAACGGGGAAATGTTATAGACCATTGGTTTAGAATAAGCGCTTTATATCAAATTGATAGTTGAATATGGTTAAATTAATGCTAATTTTAATATTAAGCATTCATCCCTATTAATTCCAAACTTCGAATTGAAATGATACCATAAAACTTAGTTTATTGCACATTACCATAATAAATATACATATAAAAATTCAGTCAGATCAGCCAGTGGTTTTCTGAAAAATCTTTGAGGGTAAAAATGATATTGTGGTGACAAATCCTTACTAATACATATTAATACCTAACTACACCAAACAGATACCATACTACTTAGAACGATGCACTTTGTCACGACATAGCTCCATACAAAATAAAGACTTAACAATTAATAACAGAAACAAAGATCCCTTTAAATTCACAAGAACATTTAATTAAACCAATTAGTCCAATGAGCAGCATTTTTTATGAACACAAGACATCTGATGTAAAAATTCGCCTGGGTGCCTGGCGTTGCCTGGGTGTTTGGAGGTGTATGTTGAGCAAAACAAAAAAGTGGTAGTAGGCAGGTCGGCTCGAACTTGTAACGCGAAGGCGAAAAGAAATTAATGAACACCTAACGTCTTACCCTTACTCCATGACGTTAAAATTAGGCAAAGCCAATCCAACCGATATGATGACTTGCAAAACTGGCTCGCAAAAATCGATCCCTCCTTGTAGAAATATGCTTAGGTAAGGGTGAAGGAATTAATGTTTTTAGCCAATATTTTAATATTTATCGTCCGAGACGCCTAGCTTCAAGATGATACTGATTTCGTGAAAATCTGTCGCTTTTGTCAAAAGTTTTAAGCAGACATACATACATATATACATATATACCATACATACCATGATGGCAGCAAATTCGTTTTCGAACATTGCCATTACTTGATATAGCACAAAAAGACATACAAAAACATGAAAACATTCAGTGATGGACCGCAGGAAGGTGGCTTTTAAACCCTGCCAAACTCTGGCATTGCTTGGCACACATTGTGCAGACATGTACGCTACTAGCAGCACGTTCTTGATGTTCTCTTCTATGTATAATAAAATGCCGCTTCAAACCACCTGCTGTTTTGTACGTCCGCCCGCAGTTGACACAAGTTAGCTTTGGCAACACAAGACTGCTTTGTGGCCCACTGCGCCGATGAGTAGTCTGGTGGTTCATCAGCCCAGCTTTGCTCAGACATAATTTCCGCACACCTCACAATCCAGACTAATTTGGCGCCCCTGGCCATCCACGGCTCCTTTCACCCTCCCTTTCCGGATATCGCGCTTCAGCTGCTCATACTGGGTTCGATCTGCCTCAAACTTGCCCACACTTCCCCGCAAGGTCCTTCTCCACTCTCCGCTATCCAAAGCAAGACTCTCCAAAGTTTTTTCATCTATCTCACATTTCTTTTAGGTGGACCTCAAACAATCTTTGAATCTCATTTTAGGTTTTTGAGCCAGACGTCTTCCCTCGGCGAGCTCGCCATAAAGAAGTTTTTTGGGAAGTCGACTGTCTAACATCATCACCATATTTCCACTCCATCTAAATCTATGTGGGATAATGTGAGTATCAATGCTGGGAGATTGGGTCCGTTAAAGCACCTCCACATCACTGACATACATTTGCCAACCCACACCTAAGATTCGGCACATCTGGTGAAACCGCTCGAGACGTCTCAAATGCTTCCTGCATGTTGTCCAAGTTTCACAGGCATAGAAAAGAGCAGAGAGAACACATGCGGTATAAACCTAAATCTTAGTTGGCAGCAATATCTCATGACAACTCCACAAACGCCTGTCCAACTTTCCGAAGGCATCACTTGCCCTGCTGATCCGTAATGATACCTCATCATCCAGGGCACCGGACATACTCAGTATGCTACCCAAGTATACAAACTTAGTGAGAACCGCTATCCTTGACCCACAGATATAAACTGATAGCTCATAGTATGGCATGCCTGGAGCAGGCTGATACATTTTTTTCAGATTGATAGTCAGACCCAATGCACTGCAGTCAACCGCAAATGCGTCCACAAGATGCTTCATATCAGCCACCGCATGAGCCACCATATCACAGTCATCCGCAAGTCACGGACCGTGTTGGTGAGTGCCTTTGTACTTGCGTTCGAGCGCCTTATGCGGAACAACCCCCCAGTAGTTTGGTTACGAATATAGACACCATCAGAGCAACCCCCAAATGCCATCCGAAAGATCATGGTGAAATATAACGCAAAGAGTGTGAGTGCTGGAATGTCTTCCTGCTTAACACCATTTTCTACTGAGATAAGATCAGCCAGCTTTCCACCAACATTGATCACAGCCTTCATATCATCATGGAAGAGCTTTAAGATGGTTATAAACTTGTCAGGACAGCCAAGCTTTTTCAGAATCTCCCACAAAGCATCCCTAATGACTGTATCAAAAGCCTTGGTGAAATTGAGGAACACCTGATAGAGACAGATACATTTCTCCTGTGCTTGCCTGACTATAAAAAGCATATCCATTGTTCCTCGACATCTTCTGAAACCACACTGCGATTCAGGCAAAATATCGTCAGCAATGTGCTCCAGCATTCTGTCTAGCATGATATTACAGAGCACCTTACCGACTACTGACAGCAAATAGATGCCCCGATAATTTCCACATTCATCTCTGCTACCCTTCCCCTTGTATAGCACCACAGTCAATATATCCCGCCAATCCTGCGGAACACACTCATCCCGCCAAGCAGTCTGCAACAGGTCCGCTAAGCGTTGCATCTTCTTGAGTCCAGAACATTTAAAGATTTCCGCATGCAAACGACTCAGGTCAGGGGACTTTCCATTGTTCAGCTTATGGACAGCTGCTTCAACCTCCCAGAGAGAAGGAACATTTGCGAAGATATCCTTGACCGGATTGCTAGGAATAAACCTTTTTTTTTACAAGGAGCTCACCACTTATCAAGGCCCTGAAACCACTCAGGGATAATGGTTATTGCATGTACAATACGTTAGTGTGGAGATTTAATAAAAGTGTCTACTAAAGGGGGCGGTTCATCAGGAATTTGTTTATGTTGGCTTGAAGACATCCAGGTTGTAGTCAAGCGGGAAGCAGGCAGACGAAACAGAGTTCCACTGGCGTGCAGTTCGAAAAAAAGCCTTTTTCATGTAATCTACGTTTTGATTTAGGCACAGATAAAGAGTGGGGAAAATTTTTGACAGTGGTTTCAGCTAGACGGGTGTTTTTCGTGAAAGATTGGCGAGGGGAGCCAGAAATTGGAGTTCAAACGAGCACCTGCCATGGAAATAACAATAAAACAACGACAGGTTCGCAACGGGTCTTCTGTGGTAGAGAGGTTGTAGGGAAGAGAAAAGGGAATCCCCCACCAAGCCACGAAGTCTATTTTGTACTCTGCCAAGGCAAGATAGGCTGTTTTTAGCAGTTACTGCCCAGATATTGCAGCAGTATTCCAACCATGGACGTACTTGGCTTTTATACAGATAGAAAATTGCATCAGTAGTGAGATATCTTCTGGAGCTGTAGAAGGATCCCACCATCTTTCCAGCGACCTTGGCAACAGATTTGATGCACGTGTTCCATTTCAGATCAGGAGTAAAGGTCATGCTCAGAAGCTTGTCAAGACGTGGGGCTTCTCCTAGACGAGAGCCATCCATTTCAACTGATGCCAGATGGCGATCAGAGCGCTGATGATGTAAAGATAGGAGTTTGGTTTTAGATGCATTAAAGGTAACCAGCCACGTCTTCCCCCACTGAACCACACGCTCGAAGTCAGAGGTGAGAGAATTAGAGAGAAGTTTGTCATTTACAGCGTTTGGTGTGTTGCTGTAGATGGTCGTAAACTCAGCATAGATGTCAGCGAATGATTTAAGTATGTGTTTAGGGAGATCATTGATGTAGATCAGGAAGAGAGTTGGGCCCAGGATTGACCCCTGAGGGACTCCAGTATTTATACTGCGTGCCTCTGATTTTTGTCCATCGACCACTACTCTTATAAGCCTATCAGAGAGACACGATTTAATGATAGAGAATACATTTCCAGTTATACCGTAGCTGGAAATCTTGTGAAGTAGGCCTTTATGCCATACCTTGTCGAAGGCCTTTGATATGTCTAGAGAAATTGCCCTTGAAAGGAAGCCTATGAGATATAACCGTAGCCTATGAGATATAACTGCGGTAGATATTGCAGAACGGAAACCATATTGCGTGTCACTAAGAAGGTTATTTCTGCTGAGGTGGTTAACTATTTCTCTATTTAATATGGATTCCAGCAACTTATTCATGGCACAGGAGCCTTATTGTTCTATAATGAGAGGGAGACGGCTTATCACCTGAATTCTTAAATACAGGGCATACTGATGAGGTGTTCCAGGGTGTTGGAAAGCACTTCTCCTTAAGGGAACGCTTAAACAGTTTCGTAAGTATGGGAGCAATTTCTGGTTGAAGCTTTTTTAACACTATAATTGGAATGCCGTCAGAGCCCGTTGCTTTACTGGAATCAAGGTTCTTGATTAGCTTGGCGACCTCATGCAAAGCTATTTGTATGTTACCTAGCATGTTCTGTGATATAGGAGGAAATATGGGGAGTTGATGGCCTTTATCGCATAGGGTGGAATTAGCTGCAAAATTCTTGGCAAATAGTTTGGCCTTGTCTGATGCTGATAAGATGACCTCAGGTTCATTGATAATGGTTGGGCTAGAACGCACACTTCTGATCAGAATCCTATTTGTTATTTGCCAATACTGGTGGGACCCGAGCCCCTGCTCAAATACTTTGGATTTAACAGACTGAGCATATAGCTCCCTTGCATTTTTTCTTACTCTTTTACAGTGGCTGCTGGCGTTCCTGAAAGCAGCTTTAGTCTCAGTACATCTATTACGTTGTTAGTTATGGAAAAAGTGATTTCTGTGGGCGATGGCAGCAGCACATTCTGGGGAGAACCATGACTGCCTGTTAGGTTTTTGTTGGGATTTTTTAGATTGTATGAATCAGTCTATGCCTACAATTAACCATTCGGTCAGGTCTTATATTATAGAGGACACATCCTTTTTAAACATGAAATGAAGAGGTAGATCAGATAACTCCTGATCAATGTAAGAAGGTCTGTTCAGGAGCTCATTGAAATGCTCCCTCCATCTATGAATAATGTCGGTAGGGTCTTGAAGAAGATCCCCATCACCCCTCGAGAGCAAAGGAGTGATAGGTGATCTGGATTGTCCGTAAACCTCACGCAGTAGGCTGTATAAGACCTTGGTGTTGGTCGAATCCGAGGCAAGCTGTATCTCCTCAGCTTTCTGCCTCCACCATTCATCCTGCATGTTTCGTAACCTACTCTGCACCTCGCGCTTGATTGCCTTAAACTTGTCCCTCAATCGATCTTGCTCACCATCCGTCAAACCACCACCGAGATAAGCATGCGATGCCCTGGCCTTTGAATCAAGCAGAGCCTGAATTTCAATATCATTCTTATTTAACCAGTTCTGATGTTTATGCTCCCAATAACCTAATACTCTCTCACATACCTCATAGACAGATTCCTTAAAAGCAGGCCAAGTGTTTTCACAATCAATCTTTTCCATCACCTTAACTAGTTTCTTCCTTACAATATTGTTCCTTAGACGGGCAACATTAAGTCGCTTTGGAATAGCCACACCAGGTCCCCTCGTCTTGGGCTTCACAACACACTTAATCTTTGCACGGACCAACCGATGGTCGGTCCAGCACTCTGCACCCCGCATGACACGAACACTGCAGATATCCCTCATGTCACGTTTTCTGACTAACGCATAGTCTATCAAGTGCCATTGTTTGGAACCAGGATGCATCCAGGTGGTCTTGTATTTGTCCTTCTTCTGGAACACAGTGTTACTGATTTTAAAACCCATCTCTGAACAAAACTGCAACAACATCAGACCATTGCTATTACACTTGCCCACTCCGTGTTTACCCGACACGTCCCAGGTTTCAAAATCTTTTCCAACCCTAGCATTAAAATCTCCAAGAATGAAGATCTTATCAGCAGAGGAAATGCATCTAACTACACTGCACGAAGCAAGGTAGAAAGCAACCTTTTCATCTCCTGTTGCATACATAGTGGGTGCATAGACACTCAAAGATTTGAAGTGTATAACGATCATTTACCAGTAGTAACCTCATAGTCATTATCCGGCCACTCACACCACAGGGAAGTTCTTCCAGGCTAGAAAGAATTGATGCCTCAACTCAGAAAACTGTTCCACATCAGCCAGTCTGGTCTAAGACAGAGGAACTATGTCTATGCCATAACGTTGAAGTTCCTTATGTGCAAGAGCAGATCTACGCTCTGGACGCGTTATTGCTGACGCCAAGTCAAGCCACGTCCGCACACTCCAAGAGCCGATGGTCATTGTGATATAATTCCTCGCAGTAGCATGATGCCAACCGAGTTCACGCTGTGGAGCCCTGAAACACCTGCTGGGCCAGGCTCTAGAAGTTCCAGTTCTCTTATTGCTATTTACCTTCGTAACCATATTTGCCAACTTCATTGAATGTTTTGCCGTTTTAGGCTATAGCCAGCCTTTTTATTATCAAGATATACGAGATGGTAAAAAGTGTATCTAATTTATATCGAGCAATGCTCGTGTCTGAGGCTTTTTATAGTGAGGAAAGAATTTTCACCGAGACAATCCCACTCTCTAAATAACTACCACATTGATCAAAAAAAAATCAAGTCCACATCATTGGATGCAGCAGTCAACGAAGGTTTTATATCAGAGTTTTCCTTCTCCTAGAGAGGTTACCTTCACCACGGCTTACAGAGCCCTCTCCACACACCATGCCATTTGATCCATGACTGGAACTTAGGTTGCTGAGCACATGCCGATGGGTCATATATGCCGCAGTTTACAGGGCCTAAGCTCCTCTGGAGGTTTCTGTCAGGGTTACCTCACCCTAAGCCTTTGGTTAAATAACCTTGGCCCACAAGGCAGTGGAGGTCCAGTTATGCGGCGCAGGACACTTGCCGTTCATCAGAGCCCCGTCTGCGTGGCAGTGGTCACGACGTGCACGTGGGGTTGATTTGTCTGGGAGAAGCACAGAAAGACGCTGACATCTGTGTGCTTTTAACACACGTCCACACCAGACCTTGACGACCACACCACACCACATACATACATACATACATACATACATACATACATACATACATACATACATACATACTCATTCAGATCTCACAGTTCTTGATTTGGAGAGTGCTGGTCTCTTCTGGCGGAATCTCTACCCAAACTCCTTTAAAATCTCAACATAGTATTCATTGTAGATTGTTTGTCCAGTGAAAATCCAGTACATGTAAATCATGCTCGCGCTGTCAATAAATAAATAAATAAATAAATAAAGGAAGGATCATCATAAGTTTCTGGGCGGATTTGCCTTGTCTGGCCTTCTTGGAGAATCAGCATGCTTCCACTGGGAACTGTCTCTGTTGCTTTCGGTAATATCAGTAGATCCAGCTTTCAACGCAGGTCACCAGAGAATCAAGAACTGTGAGATCTGAATTGATCAGCTCGACCATCTCCCTGCTGTCATTACAACATCTTTTTTTTTTATTTTGAACCACACACAAATACACACACCCACACACACAAACACACGCGCGTGCACGCGCGACACACACAAATATACTTATATCACACATTTCAGAATTATCTCACTTTGCATCTATTTATGGAAGCATTCAACAAACATAACTTTATCATATTTTTTCTTCTACTCGAGTTGCTCGACTAAGGCTTGTATTTTACTATTTAATCCATGCCAGAAGCTACGGTAACTAGATTCATACCTTTATCAAACTCATAAAAAAGATGACATAACGTAAAGATATCCAGGCAACACACGCCCAATAACAATTCTGAAATGCTGTTCTGTCAATGCGATCTTGAACGGCTTGAGCCGGCTTCCTTCAAAGGTGGAAGTTTATAGGAAATATTTAATTCGCAAATTGTCCCCAGCGGCATGTGTATCCCGTTCAAGTGAGATAATTTTGGTGACCGTATTCTTAGCAATAGTATGCAAAAAAAATATCGCAATCATGACACGTAGAACGTCTAAGATATCCAAATGGTCACTCATCTAGTACTGGCCAGAATCAACATAACTTAACTTCGTCGAACTAGTGAGAACCGGTGTGCACAAATAGTTATAACATCGTCAATCCATGTTCAATTTTTGTGTGGATCCAAGGGATGATGATGATGATGATGATGATGATGATGATGATGATTGTTCATATTTCATAGATTATTGTTTTATTTTATGAAAATTTTAATATAAAATATGGTTACCAATCTGGCACTGGCCAGAATCAGCCTTACTTAACTTTGGTTATCTTCAATGTTTGCATCCAGGGGGATAATATTTTTCTAGTTCGTATTTAACACATCTTCGTTTTATTTTATTAACATTCAATATAAAATATCGTTTAGTGATAGCAAATTCGATCCAGCACTTTTTTGCTACATTTAAAATATTAAAAAAAATATATTGATTTTTTTTTGTGTCAAAATAAATATTTAATTGGTTTTTGTTAAAAAAAAGTAGATAATCGATGGCTAAACTACTATTACTGTTATTCCTTTTACCAAAAATTATACGCATTATTAATTTCCAACCTTTCTTTCAAATTTAGTGTGGTAAAGACCCAAAATAATAAAAAAATTGGAATTTTCATTGTTGAAGCCTTCGGGGAAAATAATTTCCCACAGAAAACAAGTCCTGCACCTCTGCCAACTCCCTGACATCGGCCTCAATGATTGCGGAGATGGAAGGAGCGTAAGTGCTTGAGGGAGAGGAGAAAGATAGCGTTAGTGCCTAAGGGTGTGTGTGGGAAGGGGCGCCAAGTTGTCGTGCGTGAAGAATTATCTTTCCATTTAACTCTGTCGTTACTTTTTATTTCTGGGACGCGGGTTTTCCATAGTCCCTGGCTTTGATAAAAGCAGCGGAATGTGGTTGGCGGTTTACGAATGGGGGAAGGGACGAATGAGACTGTTGATCCTTTTAGCAGTCGGTTTGCTTAGTGGGGGTTGGGGACAGAGAATTTATTGCAGCGGAGGTTGGGAAATATATCTAGGGATGGTGCCTGGGCGAGTTTCAAACAATGGAACCTCAGATCGACTGACTCATGTTCGAATCTGATTTTTTGCCAAGGGACCGATATTTTGCAGCATCATCTACCACAATGTGATGGCGCTAGATCTCCATCCTCTCTAACCACCTCACCCGTCCTCCCACTCCCTTTCTCTTTCTCTATTTATCCTCGTCTTGAACTTCTATTTTCCGTTGTCTGTAATAAATAGGTTCTTTGTTGGGTAGTTTTTTTTTCCTCTTTTTTTTTTTTTGCCTGGAGGGGCAGTGCTTCATGCCCATTCAATGGTCCAATTATTAGACAACTTATCTTCAGTTCGATCCCCATTAAAAGTTTACCACTTGCTTCTAGTCATTCTCCATTTACAAAACTGTTGTACCAATGTACGACTTACATTACTTGGGCGTGGTGGTTGCTAAGTGGTTAATGACACGGGATGAAACGCGTGGTTAACGGCATGCAATGAAAAGCTGCCAAGTTCGAATCCTGTTTATACCACAGAAAGAAATTCATTAAAGCCACTTGACCTCATGTCTAACATTCTAGAGAGAGTAAATGAAATTAATCATATTACTAGCCTCAATACCCGTCCCAGGAAAGGTTAATAAAATGTCACACTGGAAAAGTTTAATAATTATAAGAAACTTGGCCCCCAAAATACTTCAAAGCAATTTCAAACATACTGCATACGTTAAAAAATACCGCTGACTCCACGTCGCTATACACATTTCGAAATGCTAACGCTTTTTGGTTCTGAAAGAGAACAAATACACCCTTTTCACATATATATTTTAAAATATATTGTACAGGTGTTTTATTTTTTTTAATAATCATCCTGAGAAAGTCTTGTAATAAAAACGAAATGTTGATGAACATATAACTGTTTGTTCCTTTTTCATCTATCTATCTATCTTGTCGGAATATTATATCCTTTATTCTTATATATATATATATATATATATATATATATATATGTATATATATATATATATATATATATGCATATATATACATATATATATATGTGTGTGTATGTATATATACATATATATATACATATATATATTTATATATATAATAGAAAAAATCTAATTATTGAAAATGTATTCAAATTAAAAAACATGCATTATACACCTGTAAGGGAAGTATACATAATCTTAATTATCCAACATGGAACACAAATAAACAAGAAATACCTTATCTCATGGACTTTCGAAAAATGGAATATTTCTCATTAGAAGAAAGAGTACAGATTTCAAAAGAAAAAAAAAAATTTTAAATTGGGTGCCATTAGCTAGAATCGAAACCGAAAGAACTAGCGCTCCAGCATCGTTCCGTACCATTTGATCTGTCAATAAATGGATAAGAAATATTTGAAATCATACCACTTCGAGCCATGAATGAATTTGCGCATGCGTAAAAGTAATAGAAATATGTCGGCAAGTTGAAATGAACATTTGACATTTCAACTTGCTGACCTGTACGCTTTAGTCATTCATCCAAACAAATATTTTATTAAGGATAAACCATCCTTTAGTGTATGGCTATTATTTTCTGTTAATTTCAGTGTTATGTGACTTGTAGCTTAAGAGTATATTGGTTGAATATTTACATACAGAGGTGCATACATACGTACATCTATTGTTTTGTTTATAGAGATTGTAGAAGCGAAATCTTTTAGCGGATGATTTTGATTCCTGCTTAACTTTCCAAAATTTTAAAATGTTATAATGCAGATGATACCAGTTAAGAAAGGTATTACAGAATGTTATTTCCCTAATAACTAAGATCAAATTAATTAAATAAATTACATAATCCACGCATTCGCTTCTAATTAAAATGTATGATTTATATCTTTGCGGTGCCGATGCACGACGTCCGTGTGTAATTATGAGCATTTCATCTGACTTACATGTCGGACAATCATTAGTATTGGACTTGTGCGCCTATCAAATTAAAGAAATTATGATTAATCAGTCAGTGATTAAATAAGTGGAATAATTCATGAATTCCATTCGTGATTAAGTGATGCCTCTAACGTTATTAAATAAAGCGTCGATTCGTTCAGTTTAGTTACACAGAGTGGTTTTATTTGTGTAAGTAATCGCACCGAGCCGTCGCAACCGAGAGACAATGCCGGTTCATTGATCTATGACGTCACGTTTAGGTAACAGCAAGTAGGTAACAATTTAGACAACGGAAAGTTGGTTTAGTTCTTTTTCGAACCGAATAAAAGCTCGCTGTTGACGGCCTGGTATTGAAGTCGTCGCAATGATCCTCTGAAGACAGTAGCTGGCGTCAATTTCAATTTGTTGGCGTATATTTACGTGCTTTCAACTGTAGCCAAATGTGACACAAGACCGCATGAGGGGGTGGGGCGGAAATAAGCTCTACCACGAAGAAGTAATTCGATATTAATCTTCCTGAGACAGCGAGATGATGGGGCACAAGGGTTGAAAAGTGGGATTGCCGTCTCAGGAAGATAAATATCGAGTGTCTTTCTCGAGGTAGAAAGAAATGATAGCGAACAAGTCATCCTAAATGCTGGTACATAAGAAAAATTGTTTATGTGGACCTGTGGTCGAAATGAAGAATACATTGAATAGATATACGTTTTTAAAATGAAAATCACATCAACTTGGATATGATTGACGGAACGAGACTTATGTACCCCCCTCCTGAATGTAATTCTTGGTTCGTTAGAGTTCATAAAATCATATTTCGACATTACCAATTTAATTGAAATTTTCAGAAAATTTATCTGTAAAGTCAAGGAATGTTTGCATGTTATTTAAATAAATTAAGATCGTTAAGATCGCAAATTATAAAAATATATTAAATAAAATAAAAATATTTTTCGTAACTGCGAGACCGTCCGCCATTTCATTTCCGGTAGAAATTACCCTTTCACGTGCACCACGCGTTGACGAGTTTCGAATTACAACATTTAACTATCTAATTAATAGATGGGTAAACAAATCCCTATTTTTTAAATTATATATATATATATATATATATATATATATATATATATATATATATATATATATATATATATATATATATATATATTGTACTTTAACCTTACAATTGAATAAAAAAACATATCATAAGACTTTAATTAAACTTGGAAATACGATTTAAAAAATAGCGCGGATCGGTAAGTGCACTAGCACCATTTGTTTATCTTAATTTTTTTTATTTTTAAAAGCTTTCCCGGCGAAGCCTACCTAAAATAAATTATGTCTAATTCTTAATTTCTTATGTTATTGGAAAAAAAAAGAAGGTAAATATGAAGAATTATTCCACCCTCGAAAAGTCCTTTAAAATTACCACACTTATAGGGTTTCGGAGTCGCTGAAAACGAAAATAACGTTTATAATTAAGGCAAACGAGTAGGTTCCAAGACATGAAGAAATGTTAGTGTAAAAAAATGGAGGATCACTTTTCCATAATAATTTAACGTAAAATGATCACCCACTTTGTGGCCACGATTGTTTTTTTTTGGGGGGGCTTTCTTTTTACACTTGGAAAATCCTTTAAAATTACCTGTTTCAATTGCGCAATGCAAAAGAAATCAAACAAAAAAACTTTTTAGCCAAGAAACACGGAAATTTTTTTTTAAAATAGCATCCATTTTTTTCTATCGAATTCATTTGCTGTTTTGATTAAAAACTATTTCCTCCCGGATTTTTGATAACATTTTCTATAAAGGGCCGTCCGTCTCACGCTCGTATATTACAAACCATTTTTTGTAGATTTCGGTGTGCTAAAAATGAATCTGCAAATCGTTTCCGTCGCAAAGACATGTTTTTTATATGAAAAAATTACTTTTTCGAAAAGTAGGCGAACACTTTTCCATGTAGATTTAACTTAAAATTAGCACCCACTTTCTAGCCACCTGAGAGAGGGGGGAATTTTTTCCCATATTTATTGACTAAACAGCTTTAGTTTATTCTCGCGAGTAGCATAAACGAAGGCTATGGCTGTGAAATGGAAAATAGCCCCAGAGTTCAGGGGTTATTACCATGCAAAAGAAATCAAACAAAACACTTTTTAGCCAAGAAATACACAGAAAAATGCCCCTCTCGAAGGTGGTCAGAAAGTCGGTGCTCATTCTAAGTGCAATTTAGATTGAAAAGTGATCACCCACTTTTCGAAAAAGTAATTTCTTCATGAAAACTTTCTTTTTGCGACGGAAATTGTTTGCAGATTCGTTTTTAGTACACTGAAATCTACAATAAAATATTTCATTATATACAAACATGAGACGGGTCTTAAAGTAAAATAATACCGGATTTTTGGGGCAGATTTGCCGTTTAGTTGTACAAATATCTTCAAACCAGGTAATCACTAAAAGGGACTCTTAAAAGTCGTCACCTGTATCGAGCAAAAGTTTAAAACCACTGATTATATGTCAGCCTACGTCACAGTAACATATATTCAGTAAGTTTGTAACAGTATTTTGTATAGTTTTTAGTTTAAACTCATTTTCCCAAAATTTCCCCGAACTTAACGTGTTCGATAAAGTCTGCCGCCATTTGTATTATTCAAATATACCGATAAACACTGCATGTTTTTGAACTGATTAAACATTATACATTACATAAACACACTACAATCTTATCCAGTTAGGTAGAACATTTACTTTTCTTGCCTTTGATAACATTTATTTGTTATATATTTATTTTTGACAACTTCTTTGTATCTGTGTTTAGTAATACAAACCCTTTTCATTTAATGTAACGTTTAGTAGACTCGAAAAACAGTGTTTATCGGTGTATTTGAAAGCTCCAAATGGTGGCGGACACTGTTGATAGTGTTAAGTTTGAGAAAGTGAGTTAAAACTAAAAAACTATACAAGATACTGTCACAAACCCACGGATTATGTCAGCCTATGTCATGGTAACATATACTCGGTGGGTTTTTGACACTGTATTGCATAGTTTTTAGTTTTCAACTTACTTTCCCAAACTTAACGTATTCAACAGAGTCTGCAACCATTTCTATTTTTCGAGCCGATTAAGCATTTTACATTACATAAAAACACTAAACAATTATCCAGTTATGTAGAAACGTAACTTACCTTTGTTTTGCTTTCATTTATTTGTTTTTGGACAACTTTTTCGAATCTGTGTATAGTACCCCCCCATCACTCAAATATCAATTACTAACTCACATTTGTGTATACAGAAACCCCCCACACACATTTACGTTTCAACATTTTTGCTACGTTCAGCTTTATCCACTGATTGTTGGTCGAGCCCACGCCATGATTGACGGTAATCTGGAGAATCAGGATCCAATTCTGCAAGAGTACCATTTTTTTTTTCATTTTCGCCTTTTTTTTTTTTTTTTTTTAATATTTTGGAGTGGATTGCTGTACTAAGAATATAAGAAACATGCATTGCTCTTTTTATGAGAATTTTCCAAGACACCAAATTGAGCCACAACAACGCGTTGCAGGGAACAGCTAGTATATATATATATATATATATATATATATATATATATATATATATATATGTCTGTATATATATATATATATATATAAGTACTTCATTTACTCACATAAAATTAATATACGAAAGTATAAATTTTTGCGTAAACTTTAAGTATTTACTTCAAAATTGATCAATACGTAGGTAGAGCTAGTTAGTAAGTTATAAAATATATATGGCGATTAAGCTACACTGAATATTCCGCGTTTCATTCACTCTAGGACTCTTCAGGCGAGCGGATGAAACGCGGAATATTCAGTGTAGCTTAATCGCCATATATATTTTATAACTGACCATATATATATATATGTATATATATATATATATATATATATATATATATATATGTACTGCTGATAAAAAAATTAAGACTACTTAAAAATCTTAAAAGAAAACTTTTTTAAGGATAGATTTTAAACTCTTCCGACTTAAAGTTACCATCTAAAGGGCTATGGAAACTATGGGTTACTATCTAAAAGGTTATGGAAACAAAAAACTACATTCCATGGATTTATTGTCAAAATGTACATTTTTATTAAATTAGGCTTTTTGCACATGATCAAAATTATAAGACCAGAGACAAAAATTCTATTAAATTGTACAAAAAGTTTATGAAAAGTCTATGAAAACATTCAACAATCAAACTTAATAATGAGTTCTACCCCCACTGCTTTTGATGACATCAAAAATGCTTTGTGGCATGCTAGAAGTAAGGGTTTCAATTAAGGTGCGGGTGATCCTGCTCAAGTTTCTGAAGATGGCTCACGAAGTTCACTTTTGTTGAATATTGTTTGCCATTTCGATAAACCTCTCTTGTCATCCATCCCAAACATTTTCAATTGGGTTCAGGTCCGGTGAGCATTCAGGGTGTCCCAAGAGATGGACTCCATTTTCTTGTAGAAAGCTGAAGGTCCGTCTTGCAGTGTTGATTGCAGCATTATTCTGTTGGAATACATCCATCCCCACACAAACGATGACCCTCCACCATCAAAGATGCTTTTGGAGCATGCTAACATAACTAACTGCTGTCTGACGACCCTGCACCACCTGGAGCTCCATCGTCTCCTAGTAAAAAAGACACCTCATACCATTACAGACCCTCCACCACTATGACATGTGGAAACAAATTTCAAAGGGCATGTTTTTGTCATGTCAATATCGCTGGAAGCCACCAGGACCGTCTAAATTTCTCATAAAAAACATGACTTTCTTCGACTTCTCAACGTCCCAGGTTTGACATTATTGACCTAATCTTAAGCGGTCTACTCTGTGACATAGAAGCAATCGAGGAATTTGTTTACGCTTTTTATTTACCATGCCTTTTTGTTGCAAGTGTCGTCTGATGGTTATTGGACTGCAATCAGCATCTGTAACTGCCTTAATTTGTACTAGAAGAAAGTCCTTTGTCATTCATAACACCCCATCTGATTCTCCTACTCAATACAGGAGATATTGGCGGGGGGGGGCTACCAAAGGGTTTTACTTTTCCATAATTCTCAGTGTTCTTTAGAAAGTAGCAAATAACAGTTTTACTGCGATTTACCTTAGCTGTTATCGCTCGCTGTGAAAACATTGCTTATGGAATCCTAGAATTCGAGAGCGCTCAACTTCGGTTAGATTTTTTGCTTTAGACATGGTAACACGTTTACACAGTGATTGCTAATCTCTAACTGAACTAAAAACATTAGAATTACGATAAATCTAACAAGTTATACACTTAGTCCTATAATTTGGATCATGTGTAAAAAGCCTAATTTAATAAAAAAATGCAAATTTTTAAATAAAAGTTTTGAAATGTACCTTTTTATTTCCATAATCTTTTAGATTGTAGTATTAATAACCTTAAGTCGGAAGAGTTTAAAATCTATCCTTAAAAAAGGTTTCTTTTTAAAGATTTTGAAGTGGTCTTAAATTTTTGATCTGCAGTATATATATATATATATATATATATATATATATATATATATATATATATATATATATTTCTATTACTTGAATATAAAGTTCATATTTTGTTATATATATATATATATATATATATATATATATATATATATATATATATAGTCAATCTTTCTTTGATGGGGTAAACTTTGCAGGGCACAGATGTTCTGTTTGCTCTGTGGTCTGGAAATCGAGTGGAGGCTTGAAGCGTCATATGAGCGTCCACAGAAGAGCAGCACCAGTTGGCACCTCTCAATCTCAATTTAAGTGTGACCTTTGCAACAGACTGTGTAAAAGCAGGGCTGGTCTGAAGAGCCACCTTCGTTCGCACAGGAAATAGGCATTGATGCATTCTTGATCCCATCTCCACATGTATATATGTGTGTGTGTATAAGTGTATATATGTGTACATAATTATAATAAAAATAAAAATAAATATTTTCAAAAATACATGAAAATGATTGAGTAATCAACAATAAAGTAAGGGAAAAGTGGTCTTCTTCTGTCAAGAAGTGACAATCACCATATATATATATATATATATATATATATATATATATATATATATATATATAAGTGAGAATGTGCGTGTGAGGACAATTTACAAGCTATATATTCAGCGAACTTTTGTAAAGGCGTTCAAGATTTAGTAATGTACTTCTTGTATATATATATAATTATAAATAATTATTAGTATTTTTGTTTATACCTGCTGGCACGAATGTTTCATGCTTTGACAATCATCAATTCAGCAAGTGATAATTTCTTCTTGTTGAAGGATCCGAACCCTGCTATGAAGCCACCTTTGACTCTATTAATAAGAAACATTGCCCTCAAGCTACTAATAACCGCCATAAAATATTACGGGAAATTTACAGTTATAAAGTCAAATGCAGGCACAAAGTTATTAAGGCAATCTACAGTGATCAAGCGACCGGAAATCACGATCTCGTCCAAGCCTAACCAACCACCTTCATTTCCCAGATATTGTGCAACTTAAGAACTTACTTCTTAAATGATCGAAACAATTATAAATAATGTTTTTTTCATACTTACGTACACTAGTCTTTCATGTTTTTGCAATTATCAGAGCAAGAAGTGACGATTGTTACTGGTCTAAGGGTCCGAGCACACATGCATGTATACCACAATCTGTGTCAAGACTTCAAAGACCAGCAATGACCAAGATCTTTCTGATTTTCCATCTCTACTGATCTTGAGTACGTGATGCAATGGGGAAAAATGTGGCTGATTAATTTTAATGCAGCTAAAACCAAGCTTCTCTCTTCTTATCATAATCGTTTTAAACCCAAACAGGCCCAAGTTGAAACGAATAACTCTCGTTTTGGGATAGCACCATGTCTTGACAAGCTTCTGTGACTGATCTTCATTCCTTATCTTAAATGGAACACATATATCGAATAAGTTGTCATAATCGCTGATAAATTGGTTGGATCATTCAACCGCTCCAGTATGTATTTCATTGCCGGTGCAAAGCTCTATTCGTATAGGGGTCAAGTATGTCGTAAAATGGAGTACTGTTGCCACATCTTAGTAGGAGCTGCTCGGCGCATCCTATTATACTGTTCAAAACCGGCTTCGAAACCTAGTAAGTGATACATATTCTCTTCCATGTGTCCTCTTTCCCACCAAAGAGAAATTGCGATCCTGTCTCTGCTCTCTGGTTACTTTCATGGTAAGTGCTCATCTCAGCTCTAATCTATAGTGCCTGTTGTCAAACTTTCACAAATAAACAATCGACTAGCTACAACCACTATCACAAAATTTCCGCCGATCTCTATCTGTGCCTATATCTAAATGCACACTCCACGAACAAAGCTTATTTCCTAGGACTTCCTGCCCGTGGAATAATGTTCTGTTGGCTTGTTCTCCGGCCGACTACAGTACGGTAGTATTCACTTCTAATGTGAACAAGTTCTTGTTGAACCGTCCCATTAAATAATCCAATTCTACTGAACTTACACGAGTAACGATTGTTACAATACCACCTTACATTCATTAACTCTAATCCTCGAGTGGCCGTTGGGTCTTAATAATAGGTGTTAAAATTGGTTTACCATACAACAAATTGATAGCATACATAAATATGTGAGTAACTATTAAACTGATCTATGTCAGTCCGGCATTCGACTGAACATCCAGAAACATGCATTAATGTATATTCTTCCTGTTGAGGGGGGGCAGTAAAATATATGTTTAGTCGTGTTTCGGGATTCCTAAACAACGGCATGACAAATCGGCAAGCCAATGAGTCACAAAATTATGTATCCTCTTCTTCTTTTTTTTTGTTTTAACTTCGACCGGTTTCAAATACACGCTCGTGCGCGCACAAATACACGCGCGAGCACACAAGCGTACATATATATATGTATATAATTTATTTTTCATGCATAGACACAAAAAGTATTATGAGGTGATATAAAACGTTGTGTATAGATTCTCATATTTACTTCAACAGTCAGTATGTAAGTAAAGCTTGGTTGTAGAAGTGGGCACATATATCTATGACGATAAATTACAACGGGCTGTCAATGCTTTATGTTCCCTGTGAATAATTAGGTCAATAAATATATATATATATATATATATATATATATATATTGTGTACAGAAAGTTGTTAATTGAGACAGATCATTGGTACCGTCGGTTTCAAGCCCGATAATAAGGCCCGTTTAAGGTATCCTTATCAAGCTCTCTTCAGACAATATTCGTCTTCGTGAGACGAATATTGGCTGAAGAGAGCTTGATAAGGAGACCTTAAACGAGCCTTATTATTGGGCTTGAAACCGACGGTACCAATGATCTGTCTCAATTAACAACTTTCTGTACACAAAATATAAATACGCTCTTAAAATTTGGATTTTCCTTTTAATTGGGCACTCTGCTGGAATTCATTTTCCAAAAAAAACTAATCATATATATATATATATATATATATACATATATATATATATATTTATATATATATATATATAGGCAACATTTTTACTCTTATGGCATATTCCATTAAATAAATTGACGCTTTTTGTCTATTAATTCTATTTTCGATCCTTTCCAACTTCCGAATAATAACAGTCTTCAATTCTGGCGGGAACTGGCTGATGTACTCGCCATATTTATCATAAGTCCGAGTATTTTCCAATCCTTCAGGATTCATCGTCAGGGATAAATTAATCTGACTGGTTTTGAACAATTTATAAAGTTGTTTTTCTCTCTGTCTCTGCCTGTCTTTCTCTTTCTCTCTCTCATTTTCTCTCTCTCTCTCTCCCCCTCTCTCTCTCTCTCTCTATCTTCATTTGTTATTATTGTTCCTTTTTTTCCAAAATTGGAAAATTATTAATCCTTTTTTTCTATTGGTTAAAATTGATAGATCCGGAAATGTGTGCAAAACTATTAAAATAAATAAATCTACAAACACTTCAGGATGTTATTGATATTGCTTAAGTTTATTTTATTATTAGTTGTTTTATTAGATATTATGCTTTTAGTATTTCAAATTTCCGTTTATTATTGGTTTGTTCAAGTATAGATGTGTTGTGTACTAAAATTTTCTAAATTGGAACAGGGGGCAGGGGTTTTGGTTAGTTAATACCATATAACGCTGTTTTTGGAGCGATGCATGGTTAATCACCTCGACAAAGTGGTAATAGTCCAACCGATATATATATATATATATATATATATATATATATATATATATATATATATATATATATATATATATATATGCTTTCATTTTTATCGTCAGAGACACGGTCTCCAAAAGAGCATTTGAACACATATAAAAAACTTAGTCTCATCAAGCAGCTCAGTCGACGGGGAGAAGTTATTAGTTATAATCAGATTAGATGTTTTAAATTTACCATAGTAAATGATTGCTTTTATTTTTTTATTAGGGTCTATAAGTTGCACATTTTTATTAATAATATTTCTTAATACTTTTTCGTCTATTCTATAATTATAGTGCAGTTGATTGTTATAATACAGTTTTATATGTGTAGTAGGTGTAGGTGTCAATCCTGTATTATTAAGGTTAATATTTTTAAATTTCCACATTTGTTCATCAATAACAATAATATACATAATATATATATATATATATATATATATATACACGCACACACACACATATATAGATATATACATATATATATATACATTATATGTATATATATGTGTCTGTGTGGGGGATTTCCAGATTGTCTAGTGTGGCTTCTGTCCACAAAGGAAAGTCAGGGAGGGGGTGGTTTGCAGGGTCCAGTGTGGAGTTGGAGGCGAACTGTCTGGCAAGCATTTTAGCCTTCTCAGTTGCTGAGCAAACAACCTCATGATATATATATATATATATATATATATATATATATATATATATATAACTACTTCATTTACTCACATAAAATTAATATACGAAAGTATAGATTTATGCGTAAACTTTAAGTATTTACTTCCAAAGTGCTCAATACGTAGGTAGAGCTAGTTAGTAATTTATAAAATATATATGGCGATTAAGCTACACTGAAGATTCGGCGTCGTCCCTTCGAGTTAAAATCCTACTTGTGAGACATCGGCAAGTGTTATTGACTGGTTGGACGGCCGCGTCCCTTGTCGAGACGAAGTGGGTTCATTTCACAGTCGGATTTCGACGCGGTTTACTTGATCTGTGTTGGTTAATAGATATTCTTGTGTACGGGGCGTTTGCTCAGTTGGTAGAGTGCTTGCTTCGCATGCAAGAGGCTCGGGTTTCGAATCCTGAGTTTGGATGTGTCTAACTGATGAGCCCAAATGAGGGCGAAACTCGAGTCTTGGACTTCCGGTTCGTTGACTGTCATGGTTCTTGTGAGCTGCGGCGTTGTTTGGCTGTGGAATTTATTTTACAATCTCTCACATTCTGAATATATATATATATATATATATATATATATATATATATATATATATATATATATATAAGTACTTTGTTTGTTTTGTGTATCTGTAAGTGTTTTTGTGGGTGTTTTGGTGCGTGTACGTGTGCATGTGAGTTTGTTCTCTATGGACTCCGAAACGGCTGAACTGATTTTAAAAATTTCATACGAATGTACTTTATAGGTTTGGTAGTGTGCATCGATACGTTTTGTATTGGAGTGCTTCCGAAAATCGATAATCGAAAAATCCTACTAAAAAAGGAGCAGTCCGATTTTGACCAAAGTTAACAACCTTATACATTTTCAAGTGTATTTTTTTTTTTTTTAGATAGAGGTTGCAGCGAAGAGAAGAAGGGCATCTCCTACGAGGCTACGAAGTCTATTTTGAACTCTATCAAGGCAGGACAAGTCCTTTCTAGCAGCTCCTGCCCAGATGTGGCAACAGTATTCCATCTTTGGACGTACCTGGCTCTTATATAAATAGAGAATAGCATCAGCAGTGAGATATTTACCGGATCGATAGAAAGATCCCACCATTTTCCAGCGGCCTTGGCAACAAATTTGATGTACATGTTCCATTTAAGATCAGGAGTAATGGTCAAGCCCAGAAGCTTGTCAAAAGTTGAGGCCTCCTGAAGACGAGAGCCATTCATTTCAATTGATGCCAAATGTGGATTAGAATGTTGATGATGTAAAGAGAGAAGCTTGGTTTTAGATGCATTAAAAGTAACCAGCCACTCCTTTCCCCATTGTACTACGTGCTCAAGATCAGAGGAGAGAGAATTGGAGAGAACTTGGTCGTTTACTGTCTTAGATGTGCAACCATAAATGGCAGTGTCGTCAGCATAAATGTCTACAAATGATGTAAGGATGTGATTTGGAAGATCATTAATGTACATCAGGAAAAGAGTTGGGCCCAGGATGGACCCCTGAGGGACATCAGCATTAATACTGTGAGCTTCTGATTTTTGCCCCTCAACTACTACTCTTATGAACCTATCAGAAAGAAATGATTTAATAACTGAGAAGACATTTCCAGCTATACCATAACTAGCGATCTTATGAAGTAAACCTTTATGCCATACGCTATCAAAGGCTTTAGATATGTGGTAGCACCAGTATTTTTTGTAGGTTACAAGCACATAAATTTGACATCTTTCTAACGTCTCTCTCTCTTTCTCTCTTTCAGTGTATATATATATATATATATATATATATATATATATAGTAGTTACTAACTAGCTCTACCTACGTATTGAGCACTTTTGAAGTAAATACTTAAAGTTTACGCATAAATCTATACTTTCGTATATTAATTCTATGTGAGTAAATTAAGTATATGTATATGTATATGTATATATATATATATATATATATATATATATATATATATATTAAATTGTAATTCAATGAATTAAAAAAAAAAAACTCTCATTGAAATGAATTTCATATCAAAGAATTTTTATTATTCTCAGAAAGACAAAGAATGCTTTAGAAAGTTAATCTCCTTAACCTATAGGGTTTCGATGTCTACCATCTCATCAGAGGAGAGAAAATATTAGCAAATAAGGTATGCACGCTATTTGATAAATATCTACACAGATATGCGGATTACCCAATATATAACTTGGACCTTATTACCAAACAGATGTAAAGAACGCATAACATGGATTTTACCAAGCAAGCTGGATCTAAAAAAAACTTTCATATCCTTTATCTGCAAATCCTCCTACTACAGGACTTCTGATAAATTTATTATTTTGACTTCGACTTTCCATGTCTCACTGACTTTAGCAAATAGGGTGCATACGTTATAAATATTTGCTAATATTTTCTCTCCTCTGATGAGATGGTAGACATCGAAACCCTATAGGTTAAGGAGATTAACTTTTTAAAGCATTCTTTGTCTTGCTGAGAATAATAAAAATTCTTTGATATGAAATTAATTTCAATGAGAATTTTTTTTTTAATTCATTGAATTACAATTTAATTTATTTGCTCTTGCATATCAGGCAATTCTTGTTTAGATGGGATAACTTATAGAATATTGCTGCCAGTAATATTTTGTAAACCTTACAATCTCACGTTTCCATAACAACTGATTGTTAAATAAAAACTATTCTGATGTATATATATATATATAATATTTTTCTAATTCCACCTAATGATCAGCAGCTATTCATTTATAGATTGTTTTTATAAATAGTTTTGTCTCATTTTTTTTTCACTGATAGCAATTGTGTTTTTTTTTTCCTATAAAAATAAACATTCCCCCATAATACAGCTTCCCCCATCTGTTAGGTTTAACACTTTTTTTTACAATTTAAAAGTTAGGAACATGTCACTGTTACAGGGAAAGACGATTGATAGAAATTTAGACTTTGAAAAAACATGTATATATAAAAAACACATTGCAGGTTTTTTTTTTTTAGCGTCCCACATTGTTTCCAACGATTATTTCATGTGTATTTTCATTGCAAATTTTGATGCAATGACGAGTTAACAGATAAAGATTAATTTAATATATTTTTGGCTGGTTTTTAGGAGAACCCCGTATTGCTAACTATAATCATCATGCAATCTTAGGTTTACCGTTTATTTTACAATTTTAATATTAGGAAAAAAAAAACCCTCAAAGATCTAGGAAAGGGCGATTGATTAGAAAAATAAAAATTTGCTAAAAAATAAAAAATAATTTGTGGTAGCTATGCCTTGTAAAGAACCTCGCCGAAATAATAGGGATATTTATTATTTATTTCTTTACATATGAGAGGGGCTTTTTGGAACTGTACTTGCTGGCAGGATAATTAAGTTTA
Source organism: Euprymna scolopes (assembly GCF_053919585.1). Classification (NCBI taxonomy): domain Eukaryota; kingdom Metazoa; phylum Mollusca; class Cephalopoda; order Sepiida; family Sepiolidae; genus Euprymna; species Euprymna scolopes. The sequence continues at coordinate 52,499,747 of NC_136487.1, forward strand.
AAATTGAAACAACTGAGAATAATCTATTTATCTATCTATTTATCTATCTATTTATATATGATTTTTCATTTTAATATCCATACGCATATAAATGTGTTTGTGTGTGTTACTGTCTGATCTACCCATAGCTGCAACCTGTACAATAGAAGCTAGATAGAACAATAGTACAATAGAAGCTAGGCATGTATTTATTGAAGAAATGAAAGAAGAAAAACTGCACATGAATAAAAAGAAAAAGAAAAAGAAAGAAAAGATAAAGAAAAGAAAAGAAAAAAAGATAAAGTAAGAAAATGAAAGAAAAGATAAAGAAAAGAAAAGATAAAGAAAAGAAAAGATAAAGTAAGAAAAGGAAATGAAAGAAAAGATAAAGAAAAGAAAAGATAAAGTAAGAAAAGGAAATGAAAGAAAAGATAAAGAAAAGAAAAGATAAAGTAAGAAAAGAAAATGAAAGAAAAGATAAAGAAAAGAAAAGATAAAGTAAGAAAAGGAAATGAAAAAAAAAGATAAAGTAAAGAAAGAAAAATAAAGCAAAAAAAAAAAAAAAGAAAGAAAGAATGGAATTCGAAAGTCATAATCACTTGTATGCATGCCCGCTCGCTATCAATAAATGTTTGCGGCCATTGAAAAACACGAGAAGAGGGAGGAGTGGCGGTTGAATGAGGTGATGGCGGTGATGGTGGGGAGGTTAAGGTTAAGATGTTGCGTGTCCGGTGGGTGGGATGAGGTGTACAAACACGTGCCCGCGTTTCCATCTCTGCAGGAATGTCAGTTATAAGAAGTCAAGTTGCGGTACACTTATTTCTTGCCTGCCTGGTCGCCATGACAACCTCCCGAGTTTGCGTCAGTTGAAAGTGGGATGGGGTGGAAATCTTACGATATTGTCGAGGGAAGGAATTGAAAATGCACCGTTGCTTTGGTACCGACTCTGCGAGCGAACCCGGAACTAAGGCGGGAAGCGAACACGCGGAAGAACTCAACCGCCTTTGCATTTTGTACTTAACATTTATTTTCTATACGGGACTTTACCAAGTTAACCTTACTATCGACTTTGGTAATGAAAAAATAACATTTGGAAAAAAAAAAAGATGAAAAGATATAAATAAAAAGTTATTGGATACGATAGATACGCGTGTGTGAATTCATGTTTACTTTTGGTTCTAAACATCTATCTCTATATCTACGCATAAAAGTGTGCGTGTGTGTGTATGTGTGTGTGTGTGTGTGTGTGAGAGAGAGAGAGAGAGCGAGAGAGAGAGAGGACAATTTTCAACCCATATACTCAAAGAATTTATCATTTACGGACTTGAAATTTGTTATATAGAATATTTAGACACGCGGAAAACTTTTAATTCGGTTTTAATCCGGTAAAAAGGGGGTAAAAATTGAAAAATTGTTACTAGGGGTCCTCGTATTTTTATTCGTTTGTCAATTGTTTCACGAGGTTTGAAAACGCATTTTAAATACCGTGGCAAGTTTGTGTAATGGCTATCGGATTGACTCACTTTAGATTTTGGTTTCGATTTCAGCTCAAATATATTTTAACTCTAAGAAGTGACTGTTGAGAAAAAAAAAAAGACCCACATGTCTCAGTTTCTTTCCGTATTTTTTTTTATTTCATTTTTTTAAAGGAATTTAACGTTATATTTAATACTGGTTTATGCTGGGTAACTCTTCTAGTGAGAATGCTTGTGAGAGAAGACAACTCTCAACCTATATACTCAAGGGATTTTTTGATCTACGGATTTGAAATTTGGTATATACGATATTCAGACGCATGGAAAACTTTTAAATCGGCTTTATCCGGAAAAAGGCTGTTAAGGAAAAAATGGCACGGTGGGTTTATCGAAGTTTTATGTTTCTCAACTGTTTCAAGAATGCTTATGCGTGAATTGTTCACATGACAGATTCCTTATATTAAGAATAAGTAGATTTTAAAACAGTTCTTAAAATCGTGACAAGCTGGTATATCGTACTTGGCTCACTGTCTTTAGGTTTTGGTTTCGATCTCAGCTAAAGTATTTTTAGTGCTCTTGCATAATTTGACCTAGAATCTTCGGGAATTCCCGTCAAGCATGGATCGGACGAGACCGGCAATCATCGGTTTAAGCCGAGCGTTGCTTAAATGTTGAAACGCTAAATCAACTTTTTTATTTTCTATTTATTTTTTCTTTTTATGTAATGTTTTTAGTATTTCTTCGGTGAAAATAGGGGGGATCTGATTATTTATTTATTTGTTTTTTTGTAATTCATTGGCTGAGCGTTTGATTAGCCTATTAAAGTGCTATTGAAATTAAAGCAGATACTTTCATATTGTAACAATTGTAAACACAAATGCTTACTAAAAAAACAAACAAAAAAGATCGTGTGTTAAGGATGGTTTCTCCCCTGGAGATGCACAAATGGACAGTGGAGACAATGAATTTGAATATCCTTGCGCATAGCATCGTTTTTTGCGCAATCCAAGTTGGAGATTTCCAACAATAGTAAAACTCATTTATTTATGGACGTTCGAAAGGGCTACCCTTAAAATATACGAAGGGAATGCGGTATTATATCAGAGCACACTAACACATTTCCTCTACCCCTGCCTCTTTGCTGTTGATGGCCGTTCAAGAGTCGATCGAAGTAAAAGATTCCTAAGGAAATATCCTCATCTTGAGAAAGTTCTTCCGCCGGCAATGAACAACCGGAAAAAAATAAATAAAAATAAAAATATTAAGTTTTCTTGAAAAAACAAGCAAACAAACAAACAAACAAACAAACAAACAACAACAACAACAAAAACACTTTTTCATGTACTTTCATCTAACAATTTACGTTTTCCGTAAAAATATATCTACGTATTTTCTTAAAAATTTGTGTGGAAACCTCCCACTTACCTCCGTAAAAAAATTGACTGAACAAAAAGGCTTGAAAAAAAAATGTTCGTACACCTAACAATTTACGGTTAATAAAAATAAAACTTTCATCTTTTCTTGAAGAAAAAAGACAACTTTTTGTTGATAAATACTCTGTAAAAAAGAAAGAAAGAAAATACATAAAAATATTTTCAGTCCTATAAATGTAGGTTTTTGTTATTTTTTATTATTTGAATTCGTATTTTTCCCCCGTTTTTATTTTTTATTTTTAAATCACTGCTCCTGTTACAACGTTCGGCTTAAACCGATGATTGCCGGTTTCGCCCGATCCATGCTTGACGGGAATTTCCGAGAATCCGGGTCAAATTATGCAAGAGTACCGTATTTTTTTTTATTTAGAAAAAGTGAACTATTAAAAAACACACACAATACCCACATGAACATGTCTCAGTATCTTTTCGTTTTTTTAAATTTTATTTTTTTAAGAAATTAACGTTACGTTTAATACCGGGCAACGCCGGGAACATCTAGTAAATCATTAAATTTGCCCTTACATGTAATTTAAACTAGAAATTAGTAGTACGGTAATACAAACCCAAAAAGGGTTTTCGACATTATAGAAAAAAAAACCCTAAAAATAGTCGATGGTCTGCCCTCCACGTAATCTTTATTAAAAGACAGATTCTCTTTATTAAAAGAAGTCAATTTATTAATTTATTATCCCTAAAAATCGTAAAATATTTTTTCTTAAAAAAAAAGTACTTCGCTTATTAAAGTCTGTTTTCAGACGAACAAACAAACTAGTGTTTTCCACATTCTCTTTATTAAAAGAAATCAATTTATTTATTTTTATCCCTAGAAATCGTAAAATTTGATTTTCTTCAAAAAAAAAAACGTACTTGATTGATAAAATATTCGATAGTCTGCATGTACTGCCCTTGTTGACCCATATTTCCGTCAGGGGTCATTAGTGGCGTTATCTCTCAAACAAGATGGCGCGTGGCAAACTTCGATAAAACGTCCGATAATATTTGATTTTCTTAAATAAAAAAAAAACTACTTGATCTATTTACGTAATTTTTGGAATATGACATCTTCATGCAGTGACAAGTACGTACGTTATAAAGATATTTTTTCAGATTTATTTTGTAAAAAAGATTTGTTGTGACCCATTTATTGACTTGTACCCTATAGTCTCCCTAAAGCTAATAGTGACATTTCAACTAAAGTGAAACACTTTAATAAAACTCTTTAAAATTGCTAACCGCAATCTTGACACATCTTTTATATACCACAAAACCTAAGTGTGACCGTAATCTAAACGATAAATGATGCACGACACCATATGATATAGAGGGTGAAAAATAACTCCAGATTACACCTGTATACATCTACTCCTAGTTGGTTATATAACATATCAGCATTTAGATACGTGTGTATACATAGTCTTCTACGTGCATAAGATTCATGGGCACTACTATGTGCAGATAATTAATATAACCTCCAGTAAAGTTATATCAGTACTAATTAGTACCAAATAACTGTGAGGACTTTCTAATCATTATCGCTGCCAATAAATAAATATATATATATAAAGAAAATAAAAAAGAATAAAAAAAATTAAATAAATAAAAATAACTGCATTTAACTATCATAAGTTCAATAATGACATGTATTCTGATTTTTGCAATTACTATCATTATGAAAACTTTTAATAACAAATTTACAAATACACCAATTAATAAAGCAACATTAAATAAACAAAGTAAATAGGAATAAATATTAGTTAAAATAAAATTTAAAAAATAAAGAATAAAAAACGATTTTGTTTAAATGGGAGAAACAAATCTACCACTATCAAACAAATGATGCCACCCCTCTCTTCCCTTCTCCATTTTCTTCTCTCTTCCTTCTTATTCCCCCTCTTTTCTTTTTCCCCATTCCATCCCTACCCTCTTCTTTTCTTCTTTCTTACGCATCTCAATCCCTTCCTCCTCTTCACCGTTCGCTAAAAGCCCAAGGAATGATCAACAGATCCAAGTAAATCCTAAACTTTTTAGCAGAGACAAATAGGACTATTAAATTAAAACAAATAATAAAAAGGAATCTAGGTCCAGCCTTGTAGTCCAAAACAGACGGCGGGCAACAGACAAGCTAAGCTCATACTTGTTTAAGATAACATCTACATAGCTCTGATATTACACCACCTAACCTTACAAACCTTATTCCCTAACACAAACATGAAAAGATTGAATAAAGACACGGTAAATAAGTGAATAAACAAATAGAAAAAATAAATAGACTAACAAATTCGCACCCAATCAATCCTGTTCTCCGCACAGCTGAAGCGTCACTCCCCATGATCCTTAAAAAAAACAAAAAAACAAAAAAAAAACGGCCTTCTTTTGGTAAAAGTTGATTTCCGGTTTTCCTTTTGAATTCCGCTTTCGTAAATAAGCGTCTGTTGCCTGAAGAGGTCTCTAGTTACCAAACACTAGAAGACCGAAACATGCTCATAACTGTGTTGCAACAAATTACTGCTTATGTAAAGACAAATTGAAAATGTAACTTGCTCTACTTCAGTATTGAGCACCCTTGTATTAACCTCGTTATATTTCATTGGTTACCCTACTTTACTTTGGAAAAGAGCAACGTCAAATTATATATATATATATATATATATATATATATATATATATATATATATATATATGTGTGTGTGTGTGTGTGTGTGTGTGTGTGTGCGTGTGTGTAAAAGATATATAAAAATCTAAAAACCTAAAAACTCTAACAGTTAAATAAACAGAAAAAAGCACATACACTAAAATAATATTACAGATACACTTGAAAGTATTTTAAATGGTATAAACAATATTTGAAAGAGCTAAATATTTTTTGCGTGTTTTCCTATTATTATTATTATTATTATTATTATTATTATTATTATAATTATTGTTATTATTATTATTATGATTTTTTTCCTTTAACATCAGGTCAATTACTTTGACTTTAGACATTCAAGCTATATCTTAACACTATCGCCGTTCCTAACAGGCATCCCTTTTGTAAAGTTAGAAAAGAGATTGGCTTGTCAATCTGATTAAGCCATTTTTGGTGACTTTTTATTATGGTCATAAGCGTTCAAATTACAATAGGACTTACCTTGACTTCTTTACATTTCCATAGTCTAACTAATTCTCATTTCAGATTTTATTATTTATTTATTTTTCCTTGTTCTTTTTCTAGTACTCTGGTATCGAAATGGCAGGTTACATCAATGATTGGGCAAGTTCTCTTGTTTTTATTTAGTTAAATATTGTCAGGTCTAGAGTGTTCCAGGACCTTATAAGTCTGTATGAGCATATCGCAAACAAGCTTGACATTGTCGTTTTCCTGAATCACTTCTAGTTTATGCAAATACCACTTCTCGTTGTGGCCTAATCCGTAGAGTTTGCATATATTCCAGTGTAGGTACTAAGCGACTTTGTCCTGTCTTCATTTTTTTATATTGGTGTTGATCTAGCATACGGTATTCTGATACATTATGCCTTAATGTTTCGTCCCGCTTCATTACACATTCTGCATAGCGGTGATTCTACAGTCTTTTTGATGTAGTGTTTGATGGACCTAGTGCGGTTGACTTGTTTCTGGGCTGCCATTAATGTGCTCTCAGTAGATCTCCCCTGACCAACCAATCACAGCTGTCGTTATCTCTAATTTCAGTTTCTTCAAGAATACACTGTTTAGTTTCTTTCAAAATTATGTTCCACTCTTTCTAGTAATCTCTGACTATTCCTCACCGCATGTCTTATATTTTCTTTTCTCACTTCATGTAGAAGAATTTCATGGCTTTCAGAAATATATTTTGTTAGATTTTCGTCCTTTATATTTGCAACATCTTCAACACGAAATAAGCCTCGGCCACCTTCTTTTCTAGGAAGATATAATCGATCTACATCTCCCTTTTTTATCTTCTTATCAAAACCCCCATAAATTGTAAGCATTTTACGTGTCTTTGTGTCCAAACATTTCAATTCATCCACCTTCCAATCAAGTAAACCATGGCGTTGATGATATCTATTATATTCTGATTGTGGAGATGTGATTTAAGAATAACCCTTAATTTCCTGTTGTACTCGGCTGTGTATTTTTTTGTTTTGTTTTTCGCTTCCACGTTCTTTATCTTATCTGCTTCCAGTGTCCCCAAATACCTGTAGCCTCTCTCATTCTTAAATTCTTTACCAGATCTGTTGTTGGAAGTTTAAGGCAATCTGAGTGAACTAGCTTGCCTTATTTCATTACAAGAATAACCCATTTGGAGATGCCAAATTCCGTTCTTATGTTTTTACTAAGCAATCGTATCGTGTTCATCAAGGTATCAAGTTGGTTATCATTCTTTCCAAAAACTTTAAGATCATTTATAAATAATATATAGTAGACTCTAGAAAGTTCGTTTCCCATTTCAAATCCTGCTTTTCCATTGTGTAAAGGAAATGTCAAGGAGATCAAACGGATGATAAAAAGCAGGGGAGAAAGACTATCAACCTGGAAAATCTTCCTTTTAATTTTCACTTTGCCTACTACTTTTCCTGAAGTCAAATTAGTTTCCCAATTCTTCATGTTATTTGCTCTAGATGCTCGGATGTTGGGGGTTATTCTGAAAATTTCCAAACACTTGAGTATCGATGAATGTTGCATAATGTCGAATGCATTTTTTAGTCTACCCTTTCTTAGAATTGATATATCGATGAGAAGCTGATCATGGTCCCTCATGATCTTTTTAAACAACATTTCTGTTCTTCAGACAGCAAATTGTGTTCGTTTAAATTACCATGAATAATTTCAGACAATATGCTAGTGAAAAGCTGCCACATGCGATTGATCCAAAGTTTGTCACCTCACCCCCTTTTATATTATCTCCCATAATCAAGACTATAGTTCCTTTTTGTCAGTCAACCTAGGAAGTTACCCATCATCACACAGTCGTTTAGCATTCTTGCAATAAGTGGGTGGAGAGCTATAAGGTATTTAAACCAGTATCCCTAGACTCCGTCAGGTCCAGACGCTTTCCAACTTGAAAACTTTTTAGCCTTCACTTTCAGCATCTCGACGATGAGTGTTATGTTCATTTGTTGCCCCATTCTAGAGGACACCTCTTTTTCAATATCTTTGATCCATTCTGCATTATCGTTCCAATTTGAAAGCTTTTTAGCCTTCAGCCTTCTAGAGGACACCTCTCTTTCAATAGCTTTGATCACTTCTGCATCGTCTTGATGTTTTTCTTCCTTTTCCCAGATGCCTTTCCATGATACACGCGTTCATTAGCATTAACTACAACGCCCTTCCCGCTTTTAATTCTTTCTAGATGGTTAAAAAAAGAAGTTGTTGGTTATTTTCAGACAGTCTTTATTGCCAATATTGCTCAATTCTGTCACTGTAGCGTTTAGATTTAGCAGTTTTAACTGTGATATGCTGTTTCAGTTCTTCCATTACACACTGAAAACCTTTTTGTTGCATGTTAAAGTTATGATTTAGTCTATCACATATGCCCCTGCTTTTGAGTTTACCATCTCCGGCTGCTTGTACTCTGCTTAGGTCTTTTCGAAGTTGCTTTTTTCCCAGTTAGACCTTTCTGCCACCAGAACTTTTTTTCTTCTTTTTTCCGTTTTCCCACCCCAAGCAAAATTGATACAGTATTAGCAGCGGTTTTAATTATCTTAACGAACTGTTCTGAATTATTTGCTGGTAAAAATAGCAGGACTTCACCCGCCATGGTAGTGAGACATTTTAGTATTTTCTGATTCACAAATAAGAGGTTCGGCGGCTGTTCTAAATTGCCAGCTCTTACCTTTTCATCTACTAATTTGACGATATCGATCTCTTCTTTCGTCTTCCTATGGCCTGGTCAGTGCTTTCCTCGGCCTTACTCTTTTTTGAAGGGGGGCTTATGCGGTAATATGGGATGAGGTGGGGTTGGATAACTTATAGGTATGCCGCTTCAACGTTTTTGGTTATTTCATGTTTTTGCCTCTGCAGCAGTTTGTCTAGCCTGCACATGCGGCTCATGTGTATTAGTTTCCACATTCAAGGATTTTCTTTAATATTTCAGCTGTTTTCATTATTGTTGTATTTTCCAGTCATTCCTCTGATTTCAATTTCTGATATTCTTTTTACAAAGTTTTTCGAGGTTGTTCCTAGTGCTATTATAGGTATTATTTGGAGAGTCTTCATCTTTCATACCCCTGGCAGCTCTCTGGCTAGCACTGTGTATTTGATCTGTTTTTCTTTTTCTTTGATATTCACCCGGTGGTCAGCTGCAACAGCAACGTATACGATTTGACAGTGTTTTTCTTTCTTGCTAATTATTACGACATTCGCTCTTCTTGATTGAATGGGTGTATCAGTTTGTATGTCCATGTCCCATAGGATTTTGTGATTCTCGTTTTCAAGTATTGTTGCCGGCTTATGTTTGTACCATTTTTCTGTGCGTTTGAAATGGAGTTATTTGCATAGTTCCCAGTGTACGACCCTTCCCACTTGGTCGTGTCTGTTCTTTTATTCCTTTCGGACCAGTTTGCTGCATTCACTTAGTATATGGTTTATCGTTTTGTCTCTTTGTCCACAGAGTGTGCATTTACTGTTTTCTTGTATTTTGTCGATCTTTGTATTGATGTGGTTGGTTCTTATCGAGTTGTCTTGTGCTGCGGTTATTAGGCATTCAGTTTCTCGGCTCAGGTGTTCTTTTTGCATCCATGTCCAAGTGTTTTCGTTATTCTCATCTTTTGACATGCTTATGAATCTTCCGTGTAGTTGTTTTTCTTCCATTTTTCATTTCTCGTATTATCTCTCTATTTTCTGTTTTGCCGATTTCTCAGTGTCTTTCGCTGGCATGATTATCGTTTCGATGTTTTACATTATGTATTTTTTAAATTCTTTTTTTTTGTGTGTGTGTCGAGCACACAGTCTTCTATACTAACTAGTTCTCTCTCGCCTTCTTTCCTTTTCACGTATACAACAATTATATTTAATCAAAAAGAGAACAGGAAAAGCCATTTTAATACCTATTTTTAAACGCTTACGGTTATCAGATGTTTTGAGAAGGAGAAACGCTATACATAAATTGGATATTCTAAAAAGAACAAAAATATAATTTTTACATTTCAAAACCTTTCAACTTTCTCTCTTCCTCTTTCTCTCTCACTCTCTCTCTCTCTCTCTCTCTCTCTCTCTCTCTATATATATATATATATATATATGTGTGTGTGTGCGTGCGTATGTGTGTGTATCGATGTGTAATACGAATTCAAATTCTCTTATTTCTCATGTTAACTGGGGATGCTCTAGGGGTAGAATAGCAGGCTGCCGAGTCAAAGGTTAGTGTGCAACTAGGTTCGAATCATTCGGTCGGCAGTAATAATCATTTTCTACACAGGAAATTGCGTAAGCATAAAACATAAATCTCTCAGGGAAACAATAATTATTATTTAAAATTGTATGCATATTGTATACAAACACACAAAAACACACACACACACACACACATATATATATATATATATATATATATATATATATATATATAAATGTAATTCTTGGTTCGTTCAAAGTCTATAGACCCATATTTCTACATTACCAATTTAATTGTAATTTTCAGAAAATATATCTGTAAAGTCAAGGAATGTTTGCATGTTATTAAAATAAATTAAGATCGTAAAGATCACAAATTATAAAAATATATTAAATAAAATAAAAATATTTTTCGTAACTGCGAGACTGTCCGCCATTTTATTTCCGGTAGAAATGAACCTTTCACGTGCACCACGCGTTGACGACTTTCGAATTACAACATTTAACTATCTAATTACTAGATGGGTAAAAAAAATCCCTATTTTTTAAATTATATATATATATATATATATATATATATATATATATTTGTACTTTAACCTTACAACTGAATAAGAAAAACATATAATAAAACTTTAATTAAACCTGGAAATACGATTTAAAAATAGCGGGGATCGGTAGTGAACTAGCACCATTTGTTTATCTTAATTTTTTATTTTTAAAAGCTTTCCTGGCGAAGCTTGCCTACAATAAATTTGTCTAATTCTTAATTCCTTATGTTATTGGGGGTGGGGGTAAATATGAAGAATTACTCCACCCTCGAAAATTCCTTAAAAATTACCACTCTTATAGGTTCGGGGTCGCTGAAAACGACATAACGTCTATAATTAAGGCAAACGAGTAGTTTCCAAGATATGAAGAAATGTTAGTTTAAAAAAGTGGAGGATCACTTTTCCATAATAATTTAAATTAAAATGATCCCCCACTTAGTGGGCACGATTTTTTTTGGAGGGTGCTTTCTTTCTACCCTTGGAAAATCCTTTAAAATTGCTTGTTTAAATTGGTTGACAAGCCCCCCCCCCCGAAAATGCCTCTCTCTCAGCTGGCCAGAAAGTGGGTGCTCATTCTAACTTAAATTTAGATTGAAAAGTGATCACCCACTTTTTGAAAAAGTAATTTCTTCATATCATGAAAACTTTCTTTTTGCGACGAAAATGGTTTGCAGATTCGTTTTTAGTACACTGAAATCTACAATAAAATATTTCGTTATATACTAACATGAGACGGGCCTTAAAGTAAAATAATACCGGATTTTTGGGGCAGATTTGCCGTTTAGTCGTATAATATCCTCAAACCAGGTAATCACTAAAAGGGACTCTTAAAAGTCGTCACCTGTATTGAGCAAAAGTTTAAAACCACTGATTATATGTCAGCCTATGTCACAGTAACATATGTTGAGCGAGTTCCTAGTAGCATTCTGTATAGTTTTTAGTTTAAACTCATTTTCCTAAAATTTCCCCAAACTTAACGTGTTCGATACAGACTGCCGCCATTTGTATTTTTCAAATATACCGATAAACACTGCATGTTTTTGAACTGATTAAACATTATACATTACATAAACACACAACAATCTTATCCAGTTAGGTAGAACATTTACTTTTCTTGCCTTTGATAACATTTATTTGTTATATATTTATTTTTGACAATTCTTTGTATCTGTGTTTAGTAATACAAACCCTTTTCATTTAATGTAGCGTTTAGTCGGCTCGAAAAGCAGTGTTTATCGGTGTATTTGAAAGATACAAATGGTGGCGGACACTGTTTATTACGTTAAGTTTGAGAAAGTGAGTTAAAACTAAAAAAAAACTATACAAAATACTGTCAAAAACCCACCGATTATCTCAGCCTATGTCATGGTAACATATACTCGGTGGGTTTTTGACACTGTATTGTATAGTTTTTAGTCTTCAACTTACTTTCTCAAACTTAACTTATTCAACAGAGTCTGCAACCATTTTTGTTTCTCCAGCCGATTAAATATTTTACATTACATAAAAACACTAAAGAATTTTTCAGTTAGGTAGAAACGTAACGTATCTTAGCTTTGCTTTCATTTATTTGTTTTTGGACAACTTTATCGAATCTGTGTATAGTAACCCCTCCCCCCATCACTCAAATATCAATTACTAACTCACATTTTTGTATACAAAAAACAAAAACAAAAACACGAAAACATTTAGCGTTTCTACATTTTTGCTACGTTCAGCTTTATTCACCGATTGTTGGTCGAGCCCAAGCCATGATTGACGGTAATCCCGTAGAGTACCATTTTTTTTTCAGTTTCGCTTTTTTTTTTTTAACTTTTTGGAGTGGATTGCTGTACTAAGAATATAAGAAAAATGCATTTTCTCATTTTATTAGAATTTTCCATGACACCAAATTGAGCCACAGCAACGCGTGGCAGGGTGCAGCGAGTATATATATATATATATATATATATATATATATATATATATATATATATATATATATATATATATATATATATATATGAATTTCTTTGCTAACCATAATATGAATACGTTTGCATGGAATGAAAGAATCAACTTCGCAAAGCGTTGGTCAGAGAACTATTGAATGCACGGACATCAGTTTAATAGTGACGATGACTTCATTGTTGAAGCAGCTGTCGCGTCAAGACAGGAAGTCGATAATAAAAGTAATCAGTTGAAATGCCGCAATTATAATAATTGAATTGTATGGTAAAGTGTGCTTCTAATTATCTTCAAAGTAAAATTCGTTCTTTATTCTCCGTTCAGTCGACACTCGATTGTTGCTCGGTAATAAAAGTATGAGCAGATGTGAGAATTGCGACGGAAGGGAGATTGTCTTCGGGAATTGATTAAGTCCAATTTTGCGTCGCCTTCCGTCGCCGGTTTCAGATCTTGTATCTTCTTTGCTTTCGGGACAACACCGACAACAAATCCTGAGTCTGGTTCTTAGAGAATTAGCGAAGAAGTTAAAGGAAAATCACGGATAGATTAGGAACAGAATTTGTTAAAAGGTAATTATTTATCGTTTAATAGGATACGTTTTATGTGTGAAGCAGATATACAATAAGAACTGCGTAGATCGAGGATAAGTCTGCCTACCTGACTGTCTTTTTCTTACTCTGTTTCTACTTGTCTGCCTGTTTAACTGTCTGTATCCTTCTTTCTGTACGTATCTATATATCTATAACAGTGATATTGTCTGTCTGTGTGTGTCTGTGTGTATACATTCCCTACCAAACTACTCTGTCATTTTTCAGTCTACAGACTCAAGATTTGATATTAGGGGTATTGATATTTAGAAAAAATCTTCGGCAGTTTTCGGCCAGAAATTTGACTGTCAAGGGGTCAACGATTTGACTTTTGAAACCTCTACTGAACTCCTCCGCCAATTTTGGGGTTAAACACTTGAAATTTTAGATGTAAGTTCCTTGAATATGGATCAAACTTTTTAATTTGATTTGAGGCCAAAAAGAATAAAAGTTATGGAATCAAAATTTTGGGCAAAATAAAAAAATGACCTCTGCAGTCTCTATTAAATAACTCAGCCAATTCTACGTCTAAACATGTAAACTTTTACATAAAGTGTATTCAGACATAAGGGCAAGCTTACTAATCAGGTATCCACCGAAAAGTTGGCTGCCAATGGGGCCCAAATATCAAAAGATTTGACTGTTGAGATCTCTAGCAATCTCTAGCAAACTATTCAGCTAATTTTGGTCATAATCAATTGAAATTTTACATAAAGGGTATTCAGACATGCAGTAAGCTTTCAAATCAGTTTTGGGACGAAATTTTGGCTGCCAAGAGGTCAAAGTTGAAAAAGTTGATTTTTGCAGACTCTACCAAACTTCTCCGCCAATTTTGGGTCTAAACACTTGAAATTTTAGATGTAGGTTACCTGGACATGAGCCAAATATTTTAATATATATATATATATATATATATATATATATATATGTGCGTGTGTATGTGTGTGTATGTGTGTGTGTGTGTGTGTGTCCGTGTTTGGAGAAAAATAGAAAAACCGAATGAAAGTATTAAAATAATCAACGTTTCGTCCCTATTTCAGAGGACATCTTCAGGATATCGAAGTAAAAATGCAAGAAAAGAAAAAGTCATAGACCATACAAAAAAGAGAACAGTTTTTGAATCCTACCTATGGCGGGAAGGACAAACATATGTGTGTGTATGGGAAGGTTGGGTTGTTCAATGTCTATGTATATACACTTTTAAAAAATGAGTTAAATAAATATGCACACTTTTTCTTCTTCTTCTTCTCTCTCTAAACTTATTCATTTTGTAGAAATATTTAAGGAAAAACGGTTAACCAGGATCTGTTTTGATATTTTGTTCTTTGATTATTATTTTCCCTATACTAGGGGCTAAATGGTAGAAACCATTTCTTTGCGCAATAGTATTCGTGTTTAATATTAGTGCTGATTCTAAAAGTCTTCTTTTAGCTCTATCTATCACGTATTTGATAATTTTCGCTTGATCAAAATTAAACGAGTGATCGGTTTCGCACAATGGGAAAAGAGTGCATTTACGGCGTTACCATTCCTTATATCTCTTCTGTGTTCGTAAAGTCTTAATTTCAATTTTCGCTGTGTTTCACCTATGTACGCTTGTTGACAGTTGTTACATGGGATGGAATGGAATATATATATATATATATATATATATATATATATATATATATATATATATATATATATACATGTGGACATAAGGTTATGAACAGTACTTAGGGCCCGAGCAAATCCGGGCTGAACTGCTAGTATTAAAATAAATATTCTTATAATAGTTATTTCGCATACACATGTGCTTCATTCTTTTTATTTCTGTTTGAGAAGTACTCGATATTAAGAATTTAAAAGTTAAGTGTTGAAAAGACCACTTGATTTTTATAAACATTTATATTTATAAAAATTAAATTTTATTTTCAAATTTTCAAATAAAATATTCTTCTTCAGGAAATACATTTTCTTTTTCTTTCGAGTCATCTTAGCCTTCGGGCCAACGTCAAAGTGTAGTATCTGTTCTTCAGATGCTGCAATTCTATTTCTTGTTCTCTCTCAGTGGAGGAGTAATCCGTCACGACTGTGACAATTTTTATTTTTTTCCACATTAAAAAAAACGACCCTGGTGTCTAACTTTGTCCTGTAAATAGGAACACCTGGCACGTCTGTATTTTCTGAAAAAAAATATTTTACTAATCAAAATTTAAAAAAAAACTTTTTTTTCTCTTAATAAATAGATATATTTATTAGAGTACATTTTACACTTGACTGGTCTTTTCAATCTAAAAGTTTAACGTCTTAATATCAATTGCTTTTCCAACAGTGGATTTCCTATTATTAATCTGATCCATGCGTGGTACAAAGTTCAAACTGCTATCAGATATTTAAACTTCATCCAGCCTTAATTCCTAACCTCTGAGGACGTGACAGGAGCTACCTACTCTATCATAACTCGAAAAAAAAATCTGTCTGTATTTTTCAAAGAGTAATATTTTACTATTCCACAATTTGAAAATAAAAACTTGAATTTAATTTTAATAAATAGATATGTTTATTAAAATCAACTTTGCACTTTTCTGGTCTTATGAACCGTTACATTTTAAAATCGTGCTCCTAAAGCAACGAATTTCTCACTATATATATATATATATATATATATATATATATATATATATATATATATATATAGTGAGAAATAAAAATAATACTTATAATAAAAAATTAAATAAAATGAATATATATATACACATATATATATATATGTATATATATATATAGTGATTAATAAAAATAATACTTCTAATAAAAAAATTAAATAAAATGAATATATATATATTCATTTTATTTAATTTTTTATTATAAGTATTATTTTTATTCTATTCCTTTATTTATATTCTGCATTTATGTATTTGTTATTTTCCTATTCTTTATCTCTTCTCATCCTTCATATATTTTCATAGAAATTTGCCCATTTTTCCGCCTTCGCGCACTTCCAAATTTTATATAATTCCCTTCATCTTCTTTTAGATGGCAGCGTATCTCAGTCACAAATTAAGCTCCCGACTGGCTTCAATATAACAGCCTACTTATATTAGCGTAAGTTCCATCTCCCTATCTTTCTCCTCGTTTCTCCCCTCCACCTCGTGTCCTATTCATCATCTATTCTTATTCAATGTTCCTATTGATACTTGTATTTTTTATATTTATTTTCATTCTTATATCTATTTCTTCGTATATTTTATATATATTACATTTTTTTACAGTTTTTACATTTTTTACATTTAAAAAAATAATTTTATGCTGATTTTAATGTTTATCTTGATATTTTATGTCACATTTTCTTTCCTAATATACGCAAAGTTCCCAATTTCCCATTGCCCCATTTCCCAATATCTGTAACCAAGCTCTATTCTGCTCTTCTGATGAGGGGCATTCGATTTGGAAATGCATAGGTGTAAAGAGAATCTACAACCTTAAATTCATTTAATATTATTCTTTGTATTCATTCAAAAAGTATCGCAAAACAAAAACAAATAAATAACATCTACGAGAATCGCGATATATTCAGCAGGCGCGCGAGATAGCCCAGTGGTAAAAGTTTTGGGTTCTTTCTATGAGGTCCCGAATTCTAATCTCGCTAGATTCAGTCACTCTTATGAGTTATAGAGGACAAAACACGTGTAGTATTGGGAATCCCAGCTTAATTGCTATATAGATAGTTTTAGAAATAGAAATTTATATAGGCATATTTTCATTTCCCATAAGCGAGTTGGCAGGGTCACAAAAGGTTAGATTTGACAGATATCAACCTAGAGAGAATGCACCGGAAATTACGGGTGACATGCACCGGAAATTAGGGATGACACGGGAATTGTGGTCGTAGGCTTCCGGTTGACGACCACATGGGCTGAGAGTTGGTTTTGTGCAGCAGAGAATGCACACAGCCAATCACAGGTCTCCCGACAACCAGGGTTCGAAATAATAGGCTTGCCATGAAATAAAAAGATTGAAGCTTCAAATCCATCTTGTTGTTATCGATGCATCTGTCTGCAGTGACCACTTCTAACGAGCTGGATTCCAGCGCCCAAGGAGGCATCATCCGCTGGCCAAGGCAACCAGGTATGTACGCATTATACATGTCACATACACGGCTCAAGACGTTCAAGGCAAGAAACGGTGTAAGGATAAGAACACACACCCACCCACACATAACAGTGAACTGCACATAACATACGTAAGATCATACACACGCGTATATATGTAAGAACACAGACACTTAAAAATACCCTTAGTAAAATACCCGTAAAAGTAAAAAGAAAACGAAGTAAAAGTACACGATTAATTAAATAAATAAATAATAAATAGGAGACAAAAGACTTCATTTAACACAAGTGTCTGTGGATAATTTATATATATATATATATATATATATATATATATATATGTATATATATATATATATATATATATATCTGTGTGTGTGAGTGTGTGTGTGTGTATTATCCCCCTCCTTGGGTAGAGTACTGTCGTAATTTATCTCACCCGCTGCTTAAATGACATTAATGGAAGGCTCGCTATTTGTTTGTCTGTAAATAAACAAGCATATCGAGCACCGTAAAAGCAGTGGGCATTTAAGGAGATCGTTTGCGAGCACTCACCCCATGGGCCGGAGGTAAGAACTGCCGACTATCAACTACATGATTATAGGTTCTATCTCTAGTTAGGTAAAAGCGCTGGTTTAGGTCCATTGACGGGCTGTGATATAGCGAAGCATTAATGACTATGGATGACTATATATATATATATATATATATATATATATATATATATATATATATATATATATATATATATATATATATATAAATATATATATACAAGATACTAGGTGGGATATCCGACGTTGTTCGTGATGAAATTAGAATCAACACATGTTTCACCCTCACAGTTTTTTGTCAGTGAAATCGCCCATTTTTTAATCAAATCGATGGATTCCCTTCTCTAGTTGGAGACCCATCATGGTGCACCGGGAGAAAGGTTTACATTTCTCCCCACAGTTACTTATGCTACAAAACATTGTAGACTAATAAGCACTGTAGAGAACCTACTCTTAATTTGATAAAATCATTTTTATATTTAATGGCTTGAATTAAAGTTTAAAATGCAAAAGTTATATATCACGCTTTAATTGTGCTCTAAACAGAAACATCCATCTATAACATGACTGTCATATTAAATAACCTACTGTTGATTTTATATGTCGGGCTTTCTGTAGTAATAATAAAACGTCTCAAATTCACTTGTATTGTTAGGCTGTGTAAGGTGTAAACTTTGGTCCAAATCGCCTTTTCATTCTTTTATCAGATTATTTCGATTATCGATTATCAATACTTATCAATTTCATTCCGATGCAGAATCTATTTAAGAACATTAACAGGCACATAATGTACCTTCATGTAACATGTTATAAAACTCAGCCCAGCCTTTTTCGAGTCAATATGGAACGAACTCCCACATACAAACGCATTTCGTTTTGTATAATAGATATATTTGCTGATTAATTGTATTTCTCATTTTTAGAATTCTCCAGGTTCTGCTAGTTTTATTAATAAGATCTTATACGTACATAAAACAAGTTTAGCAAAAGCCAACCAAATATGAGCTTAACTGAATCAAAGAGACGTAATCGGAATTCATTCCATTACAACCTTCCATATAATTTAGTGTGAAATGTTTGGTAACATCATAATAAAATGAAATGGTAATAAAATTTAAAAGGAATTCAAAATTTGATTAAGCTTTTTAGTCGAGAACATATTCATTATCTTTTTAAATTTTATTTTCTGCTAGTGTTCAAATGTAAGTTAGTTTTTTAATCAAATAATAGAACTTCGTTGATTTTAGAAATATTTCATTTGGATTTTTATGCTGTTTAATGAATTTTATACTTTTTATAATTTTTCGTATTCTTACTTACAATATATGTAAGAACTAAATGTTTTTATGTGTAATTATTTATATCTTTATGAGTTATGCCCCAAATTATAGTTCTGAACTCTTTTTAGTTTTTAATTTACACGTTTTGGAACTGAGTTAGTTGTGAGACGGAGCTTTTTGAGTGTCGAGCACTCATTCGGCGTTTGCATTTTAAATTACGCACACCACAGAATACTTGTATGAAATTAAATAAACGTATAGTAATGATGTCCCATCATATGACCTGGCTCGTACATTGAATCATGGCCAGAAATCTGTAAAAACAGTTCTGAACTTGTTCGATTCCCTTTCTGCCTATAATGAGGCCTCTGCTAGTCAGGCTGAAACTTCCATTTCATAAGATCGGTGAGTGACTATTCGTTAAATAATAAATAGGTCATGATTAATCGATGGTCCGTGGAAGTTATCATTCATGATTACTGGTATTTGCATAAAGTGTCTGCTAGATTGATATGCAGATTGCTGACATCTTTCCAGATGCGAGATCGCGATGAGTGCTCGAGAATAACTTTTGAAATGAACAAAGAAGATTAATAATACATTTTCCAAAACACTGACTACATAGAATGCACCTGGGTGTATTACTATACTCCAGAGATCAAAGCCCAATCAATGCAGTGAAAGTACTTGGTCCTATTACTCCCAAACATGGCAAGGATAGAGCGGTTTCTGGCAAGATAATGCTCAATCAGGACGTAGTAGTAATGCCAAATTTACTGGCAACGGTAATACAATTTTTGCTGAAATAGTGTGAAGCTATCAACATTAAGAGGCGAGGTAAGATAAACAAATATGTCCTCTTCCTGCATGAAAAGGATTCGAGCCACAACGCCGGATATGAAGCACAGGCAAGTCGTTATGAATTCCTACCCGATTTCTCTTACTCTTCTGACCTTGCACTCTCTGATCCGGTCTTTCAAGCTATTAAGTTTTTTGAAAGAAAAAAAAAACAAAAAAAAAAAACACGCGTTCTCACATGATGCAGCCTTGAGTTCAAATTCACGTAGAGATTAGTAAACAAACCTTAGGTATTTTACAAAAAAGGTTTCCATAACTAAATTAAACGATGTGGTTCTTATGTAGAAGAACACCTATAACCGTGCATAGTGCATAGTGCTGTTGCTCTATTGTTAATTAAATGAAGGTATTACTTATTGAACGCCTATTGTCTGTATTTTTCTAAATCAAATAGTCTACAGATTAAAGTCGTGCAAATAATACTAAATTATATTTTCCAATTGTATGAAAAATAAGTTCTTGCATATATATATATATATATATATATATATATACATATATATATATGGTAAAACTGGTAATTAGTAAATACCCGAAGAGAGTGCTCAATACTATTGCAGAGCAAATATGTGTTTTATATTTTTATTACCGCTTTATATGTTTGGTTACATATGTTTCGGATGTTGGACCGTGTTTAGGATCTAACAACTTCGTCAGACCTTACAGACCTTACAGGTTTCTGTAAGGTCTGACGAGGCTGTTAGATCGCAAACACGGTCCAACATCCGAAACATATGTAACCAAACACATAAAACGGTAATAAAGAATAAAACACACACACACACACACACACACACACACACACACACACACACACACACACACACACATATATATATATATATTTAGTAAGAACCTTTGAATACAAATAATTATGAAAGGCATAAAATGCCTTAAACACCGTAAACAATCTAAATAAAATATTTCGTAAAACAACGTAGTACTTCTATCATTTGATTAAAAAAAAAGCTAGCTAAAATTTTGACACGAGAATATAAACAAAACCTAGTAAATATGTTCTCGACTAAAGAAGTTAATCAAATTTTAAATTTCGTTTTTTTTTTCATCGCCATTTCATTTTATTACGACGTTATCAAACTTTTTACGCCACATTCTATGGAAGGGTGCAATGAAATAAGTTTTGATTAAATATCTTCGACTTATTTTACCTAAGATTTTGTTGGCTTTTGCTAAACTTGTTTTATGACTCTTACCATTTTTTTTCAAAAGCCAGATTATAGAATGGAAAAAAAAATGGTTTTATTTATAAAACTAGCATGACCTGTGGAAATTCCACGTCGGAAGAAATATATTTCATCAACAAATATGTTTTGATAAAGCTAATATTTTTCTAGGTAGCGTGAGACAGAAAAACCAATAACACGCAGCAGATATGAGTTTATAAACATTTCTATGAAAATATTGTCGATTCTATTTTAAATACTGAACTGACCAATATGAGATTAATTAATACGTACTAATAAGTATTCAGAAAGTGCTACATATTTCAATACAAAAATAGTATCACATTGCTCGCCGGTGTCCGGTTGTAAAATACGCTTAGATATGATATTTTAATTTATGCAAATTTCGCATGAATTACTATAGAGCCAAAGATCTATTGATTATTATCGTGTGCCAACTATATAGTAGTGATATCAAAAGTTTAAAACAGTATGACTAGAGACCCCCCCCCGCTAAGACCGAAACAAAAACGTATATTCTTCGAGGGTTATCATATGCACTAAATCTATATGCATAGCAAAACTTTAAAAATAACGTTTTTAAACGTATAACTGTATAATTGCGCAGGCGTAGAAGACACATGTTTAGTCGACTTGTACATGTCAAATTCATTTTTATTTTTAAAAATCTTACTACCTAAAAGCTATTTATAGCGGCTGAAAAGCAAATCGAATATTTTCCACAGTCTATATCCTTATATATCAAGTTTCAAGTCCATAGACCATGAATTGACAGAGTAATTTCGTAAAGAAAATTTTGCACACGAACAGCTAATGTCACACACACTCAAACGCATATATATATATATATACATATATATATATATGTATATACATACATGTATATATATATACATATAAATTCGTATTTCTGTCTGTTTGTTTGTTTATTTGTTTGTTTGTTCACAATTTGATTAATATATACAAAAGGTACATTAATTTAAGGTTTCGTTCATTCTTATGTATACTATTATTCTTACATTAAGGAAAATCGATTTTATTAAAAAGCGGTGTTAGTTATTATTTATAGCAAGAGATTTTTTTAAGTGTTCTATTTAAATTTATTATTTAATTTTGATTTATATTGATAGCATATTTAATTTAATTTATTTGTACCCACATCGATTTTTTTTATAAACTGGTTTGAGTTATTTCCTCTGGGTACGAACTTTGTTCTTTTTGTGTTTTTATCTTTTTCGGCGGATATTAAAACTAAAAACTTGCAAGCATTATTTTGGGAATAAGTTTAAATAATATAATTTACGTGATTTTGCAATTAATGTTGTGGTCCAGTGGATTTTCAGTTTAAAACAACAAAAACAAATCCAATTCAACAACGATTCTTTATTTAAGTAAATGTCATTTAAATAATAATAAAAAATGACATTAAATAACTTTACATAAATTACATTTTTTACAGGCATTTACATTTGTCGTAAATTGGCATTTGAAATTATTGCAAATTGAATATGTTATTGCTATATATCTTATAAGAAAACTGACTACTTTTTATGATTTCAGGTTCAAATTAACAGCTAAACAGAAATTGCAATACATCCTACTAAAGCCTGATTGTCACAGCTGGCGAATTTCAAAAATGCAATCGGTACGTGAGAACAGTTTATAAAAGGATATGCAATGAAATTTGGTTTTTAATTAGGAAAAAATGCAACAAAAACGTATGGAATGTTTCAGACTGCTTTTGGACAATCTTGCATGAAACGAGCATCAGTTTTTAGGTGCCATAAGAGATTCAAGGAAAGCAGTAAATCTGTGAGGGATGATAAAAGTTGTGGAAGGAGTAAAGAAACCAGAATACAAGAATTGATTGGCCAAATAAAGAATTTCATAGATAAGGTCCGTCGTGTATTTTTGAGACAGTAAGTACACAGTTTGATGTCAGTGTGGGAACTGTACATAGAATTAATCGGGAGGAACTGAAGATGCGGAAGATTTGCGTGAATGCACCAGTCCACAACTCCATCTTTGTCACAGACTATTTGACCAAGATGGGCATCACGTTCTCAAAAGTCAAAAATCTTGCTTTCTGTTACTTTTGGTTATTTCTTAAGCTCAAGGAAAACTTTAGAAACTGTTGTTATGAGACAATTGAGGAGATGAAGATCATTGACATAGACACATTGTGACAAAGCTCATTGACAGGCTCACATAAGAGGACTTCCATGGGGGTTTCCAGAAGTTGTTGGAACGGTACAACACGTGCATTGCAGCCAGAGAAGATCACTTTGAAGGGGACTAAAGTTTCATGTGTGTACTATCAATAAAAGCTCTCATACGAAAAAGTACAGAAACTTATTAAGGGCACATTGTATATATATATATATATATATATATATATATATATATATATATATATATATATATATATATATATATTGTTATTGTCGGAACTACTGAAAAAAGCACGGACGTCGATAATAGGTTTAAATTATCATATTCTTGTCT
Organism: Euprymna scolopes; assembly: GCF_053919585.1. NCBI lineage: Eukaryota > Metazoa > Mollusca > Cephalopoda > Sepiida > Sepiolidae > Euprymna > Euprymna scolopes. The sequence goes on from NC_136487.1 coordinate 52,523,533, forward strand.
AAAACGCCGTACATAAATAACAGGCTGTCAACAGTCTCTTCTTTCGGTCTTGCTCGAACTAACTCGTCACTGTTTGTGACTTGCTTAGTCAGAGTTAGATAGTAGTATTTCTAATAAGTGGGAGAGTTACGTCGTGGGTAGTTACCCATAACATATATATATATATATATATATATATATATATATATATATATATATATATCTGTGTGTGTGTGTGTGTGTGTGTGTGTAGCTTCCAGCTATATATATTTTTTATAAGGTATTCACCACTTATCAAGGCCCGGAAGCCACTCGGGGATAAGGATTATTGTGTGTACAGTAGGTTAGTGTTGGAGATTTGATAAAGTGTCTTACTTAAGGAAGCGGTTCATCGGGAATTTGTTCACATTGGACTTGAAGACATCCAGGTTGTAGTCAGGTGGGAAACAGGTAACCGGAACAGTGTTCCACAGGCGTCCACTTCTAAGAAAGAAGCTTTGTTCATGGAATCTACGTTTTGATTTTGGCACAGATAAGGAGTGGGGAAAATTTTTGACAGTGGTTTCAGCTAGGCGGGTGTTTATCGTAAAAGATTGGCGAAGGGGGACCAGAGATTGGAGTTCAGACGAGCACCTGCCATGGTAGTAACGATAAAACAAAGACAGGCTTGCAACGTCTCTCCTGTGGGAGAGAGGTTGCAGGGAAGAGAAAAGGGCATCCCCCACTAGGCCACGAAGCCTATTTTGTACTCTGTCTAAGCAGGATAGGCTGTTTTAGCAGCTCCTACCCAGATGTGGCAGCAGTATTCCATCCTTGGACGTACTTGGCTTTTATACAGATAGAGAATTAAATCAGATGTGAGATATCTTCTGGAGCGGTAGAAGGATCCTACCATTTGTCCAGCGATCTTGGCTACTGACTTGATGTACGTATACCATTTCATATCAGGAGTGAAGGTCAAGTCCAGAAGCTTATCAAAACATGAGACTTTCCCTAGACGAGAGCCACCCATATCAATTGATGCCAGATGGGGATCAGAGCGTTGATGATGTAAAGATAGGAGCTTGGTTTTAGATGCATTAAAAGTAACCAGCCACCTTCTCCCCCACTGTACCACGCGCTCAAGATCAGAGGAGAGAGAATTAGAGAGAACAGTCATTTACGGCCTTTGATGTGTTACCATAGATGGTCGTGTCATCAGCATAGATGTCAACGAATGATTTAAGTATGTGTTTAGGGAGATCATTGATGTAGATCAGGAAGAGAGTTGAGCCTAGGATGGACCCCTGAGGGACTCCAGCATTAATATTGATGGCCTCTGATTTCTGCCCATCAACTACTACCCTTATGAGTCTATCGGAGAGAAATGATTTTCTGATTGAGAAAACATATCTAGTTATACCGTAGCTGGAAATCTTGTGAAGTAGGCCCTTATGCCATACCTTATCGAAGGCCTTTGATATGTCAAAAGCAATTTCCCTAGGAAGGAAGCGTTTGTCAAGAGATTCGCTAATCCTATGAGATATATGCTGTAGATCTGGCAGAACGAAAACCATATTTCATGCCACTAAGAAAGTTATTTCTGCTGAAGGGGTTGACTACTTCTCTATTTAATATGGATTCCAGCAGCTTACTCATGACACACAGGAGACTTATTGGTCTGTACTGAGACGGAGAGGACTTATCTCCCGAGTTCTTAAATACAGGGCATACTGATGAGGTTTTCCAGGGTGTTGGGAAGCACTTCTCTTTAAGGCAACGCTTAAACAGCTTTGTAAGTATGGGGGCAAGTTCTAGTTGAAGCTTTTTCAGCACAATAATTGGAATGCCGTCAGGGCCAGTTGCTTTACTGGAATCAAGGTTCTTGATTAGCTTGGCGACATCACGCATAGATATTTGTATGTTGCAGAGCGTGTTGTCCGTTATAGGAGGAAATACGGGGAGTTGATAGCCTTCGTCGCATAGAATTAGCTGCAAAGTCCTTGGCAAATAGTTTGGCCTTGTCTGATGCTGACTATATGACCTCAGGTTCATTTATGATTGTTGGGATAGAACACACGCTTCCGTTCAGGATCCTGTTTGCTATTTGCCAAAACTGGTGGGAACCAAGCCGCTGCTCAGCTACTTTCGGTTTAACGGACTGAGCATATAGCTCTCTTGCATTTTTTATTACTCTTTTGCAGTGTTTGCTGGCAGTCCTGAAGGCAGTTTTAGTCTCAGTGCATCTATTACGTTGGTAGCTATGGAAAAAGTGATTTCTGTGCGCGATGGCAGCAGCACATTCTGGGTAGAACCATGGCTGGCTGTTAGGTTTTTGTTTGAATTTTTTGGATAGTATGAATCGGTCTATGCCTACAATTAACCATTCGGTCAGGTCTGATACTATGGAGGACACATCTTTTTTAAACATGGAATGCAGTGGTAGATCGGATATAAGTGTACGGAAGCTATCCCAGTGAGCGGTAGAGTATCGATATACAGTACGGTGGAGAGGTACACCTCCATCTTATACTGTTTATTTGGAATTAATTTTGTCTCATACATTCTATTTCAGTCTGAAGTTACATGCAAAATGTCTAGAATATCTCTCTGAGAAAAAGGATTAATGCTTTACTCTCTCTATAAATATAAACGAAAAAATCCCTCCCACCATAACCCATTCCCCATCACTTCTGCCATAGCAGCGAAACTCGAATGACAGGTGTCAGTGAGTGAAAAACTTTCCAACGAGATAGATGCCTTTTTGGCAAAGAAGAAATCAGTTTAATGAATATCTGAGCATGTGGAAACTCCGGACCGGTATCTTTAAAATTATTTCAGTGCTAAATATAGTCTTCTATATATATCTAGAAGACTATGTCTCTCTCTCTCTCTCTCTCTCTCTCTCTCTCTATATATATATATATATATATATATATATATATATATATATATATATATACACTACAAATATATTTTAAGCCCCACTTTGGGTAGCGCACTGTCGTAAATAATCTCACCGCTACTTAATTGGCTGAAAAATGTGAAGCTCGCTGTTAGTTTGTTTACAAACAGGCAGTTTGAGCATTGTGAAAGTGGTGAACGGATGTTTGTTTAAATAGACATTCGGACAGGTCATTTACGGGCATCGCTTCCGTGGTCGAGTGGGAAAACTGTCAACACGACGGTTCTAGGTTCAATCCTTGGCTTAGGAGAGGTGCTAGTCTTGCAGCACTGATGTGTTGTGATACAACGAAACAGGACTGTATTCCCATGAGTACAATTATATATATATATATATATATATATATATATATATATATATATATATATATATATAGTAGTAATTTTTTAAATATATATGGCGATTAAGCTACACTGAATATTCGGCATTTCATCCACTCTAGGATTCGTCAGGCTTATGCGCATAAGCCTGACAAATCCTAGAGTGGATGAAACGCCGAATATTCAGTGTAGCTTAATCGCCATATATATTTTATAAATTACTAACTAGCTCTACCTACGTATTGAGCACTTTTAAGTAAATACTTCAAGTTTACGCATAAATCCATACTTTCGTATATTAATTTTATGTGAGTAAATGAAGTATATATATATATATGTATATATTATATATATATACACATAATCATTCTAGACTGACGGATGCCAATAATAACACACACACACACACACAAACACACACACACACACACACATATATATATATATATATATATATATATATTCATATCGAAACTGTACAAGTCATGCGCATAACAAGGAATATTTGACCATGAGAAGAGATACTACTCAAGAAATGGTTTGACCTTCTTGGATACGACGTTCTTTGTTTGGATTATGACCAACACTACTTTGGAAAAATCTCAAGTGGGTCATAATCAAAACACGGGACGTCGTATCCAAGAAGTTCAAACCATTTCTTGAGTAGTATCTCTTCTCATGGTCAAATATTCCTTCTATCGCAAGCTTGTTATTCGCATGACTTCTACGGTTTCGATATAAAATGGTCGACCGTATGCCGTAAAACGAAACAATCGACCAACCTATCATGGAACAGCCATCATTGCTTCGACAAACAGCACACAATTCTTATGACAATGGTAATGATGGTGATGCTTCTTCTTTTTTTCTGCTTTTTCTTCTACTACTACTACTACTACTACTACTACTACTACTACTACTACTACTGTTGTTCCTGTTGTTAAGTATCATTTGTGTTTTTATTTCGAATGAACCAGATGATTATTATTTGCATTCGTTTCACGGATATCTTTCTGGTTAGAATTATTTCCAGAAAACATCAGGTACTTACTGAAGGAACCGCATTAAGGTTTTCAACATGCCAAAGTGGAAGTGTTTTTTGTGGATCGAACTGGATTTTAACCTGGTGTATCCAAGTTGTTTAGCACATCGCGGCATTTCCTATTCTCCTGCTACATCTAATGATCTTTATGATGCTGCTAATGATGAAATTGATGCTGTTGCTGCTTCTGATTATGGTAATGATCAAGATGATGATGACGTTCATGATGATAATGATTCGGTTGCCGCTGATACTTGTGATGATGCTGTTTTTGCAGTAACTTCTGATTGTTGTTGCATCTGCTTCTACTTCTGCTTCCGCTGTTGCCGCTGCTGCTGCTGATGATGTCTATGATGATGATGGTGATGCCGAGAATGTGATAGAAGCACATTATCGACGTCAATATTATGCATAAAACCTCACGAGCATCTACAGCCAACATTTCCACGGAGGCTGATCGTTAGCTGGATAATGGAGAATCAGAAATTCGCTCCATAAAATGTTTATTAATAAGATTTGCGATGAAAGAAAATCATTTAAAATCGAAACAAGTTTAACATTCAAAGTTACGCTGAGAGACGCTTAAACGGATTATGTGCCTTTTATGAGGTCTAATGGCATTAAAACAGAAATATCACGACACTTCTCAAAGATCATCAAACGAACTTTTCCAATTAAACAGGTCAATTAAAAGGGGAAACATTATGTTATTAAAACTCTTTATAATGCATTTCATATTGTTTCGCAATCTAATCAACCCAAAGAATACATTATTTAGGGACATCAACATTTTATGGGTACGGATGGACAAACGTGCATTATGTTATGAAATTCTGACTTTTAATTTTACGGATGTCCTGAGTAACCTATAGATTATCTCGTCTTTCTGTAACAAACACTCAGTTAGATAAAACGAGTGCATATATATATATATATATATATATATATATATATATATATATATATATATATATATAATTGACAGAAATTTGAAATACTTTCAGGTTACCGATTGTATAATACTGTTAACTTAAGTTAAGTTCATATAAATATTAGTATCAATAGTCATAAGACAATCGCAACCGGATAAAAAAAGACTCAATATACAAGATAGAGCAATAGCATGAATAAAAAAAATTGCAATTAAACTCAGTAAATTTAAAAAAAAATACGACATAATTATTATTCTACAAGGTAATAAACATTACTTTGCTAAAGACATTTCCCCTGAGGAGATGAACCATTTATTGACATGTGTGGATTAAAAATAATTTTTTTAAATTTTGTCGAATAATGAAGTTGTCGTAATGTTTTACGTTTTTTTAAGTATTTCAAAATTTCTGTTATATATATATATATATATATATATATATATATATATATATATATATATATATATATATTGAAGCTATTTTATTTCACTGAATATAATAATATAATTCTAAAATGTAATTTATATGCATATATATTATATAAATATATATAGATCTATCTATCTATTCTATCAATATATATGTAGATCTATCTATTTATATATGTATATATATATATATACATATATATATTTAACCAATTATTTTCATATACCAATAAAATTAAAGTATTAAAGTAAAAAATAAAATCAAGTATAAAGAAAGGTCTCATAACCAGTATATCAAAACGAATATCGAGGTTATAACACAATGAGAATACATTCTATAAGAACAAGAGTTCTTATAATGAAGCTTTAATTAGATCAGGATATCAAGGAAAACTCAAATTCCTCAGGAAGTGTATGCTAAAAATAACAGAACAAACTTCACAATATTATACTCTCACATTTGCAAGGTTTGTGAGAGAGAAGCTAAGCAAAGTATTAAATTATTTAGAAAACATTAAGCTTTATTAATTTTTTTGTTATAAAATATCAGAAAACATCTGTACTGTCGGTTTCAAATCAAAAACAAAAGAATACTAATATCTAGTCCCCTTTTTTTAATTTGAAACCGACGCGACCGATGTTTTCTGGTCTTTTGTAACATGCATATATATATATATATATATATATATATATATATATATAAAATAAAAATAACAATTAAGGACTATCCACTTATTAAGTGTTTCCTTTTCAGATTAAATATGTCTTTAACTCTTTTTCAAAGTGTTTTTTAAACATGTTTTATTAATTACTAGCATGGGTGCCCGGCGTTGCCCGGGTGTTTAGACGTGTATGCTGAGCAAAAAAAAAAAAAGGGGGTAATTTTTTAAACTTTGACCCCTATTATGACGCCTGAAAATTTATTGTTTTGGCCTCAAATCAAGTTATTACGTTAGATCCATGTCCACGGAACCTATATCTAAAATTTCAAGGGTGTAGACCCAAAATTGTCGGAGGAGTTTGGTAGAGTTCTTAAAGGTCAAATCGTTGAAATTTGACCCCTTAACAGCCAAATTTCTGGCTGACACCCGTCACATCGATTTTCCTAAATCTCAGTACCCGGTATTTCAAATTTCGAGTCTATAGACTAAAAATTGACAGAGTTATTGCGTAGGGAAATGTACACAGACAGACAGACACACAGACACACAGACAGACAGACACGTTCACTTTTATAGATATATAGATTTGCTCTTATATATATTTCAATATATATATTAGTAGTAGTAATATTATTATTTATATTATTAATATATTTCTATTTAAATGAGTGTTTTATGGCAAACTTCTAGAATAAATTTAGTATTAAAATGACTAATCCCTAATTATCTGTATTAAACCCTTAACCATGCTTCAACCGGATACCATAACACTTAGTTTGCTGCATCTTAGCTGTCTCGCTACACGAAGGAGAGAGAACACCAGAAAAAAAAAAAATATATATATTTGTTTTTACAAGTGATGGCACGGTCCTTAACAAATTCGTCCACGCAATTTCAAACACCACCGCCGAACAAATACCGTTGAATCGACACACACGTTCCCAAGCAGGACCGAACGATCCCGCCGAATCGACACGCCACAATATGAAAATACAATAATGCAAGACGCGTTATCAAAGAAGTATATTTCAAAACGCGCTAATCACTTATCAGCTTGTTCATTTCATAGCCGTTGGGCGAAACTAAATCTTCACTTTGGGGTAAGATGGGTGTAGTTCACTAGTGGGCATGATTTGTAATTGAAACGTCCCGGGTTCGCTTTTCACTTCAGGTAGGCCCGACTCATACGCTTATGCACTTCCGCGCATGCTCAGCATATTAGCATAACAAAGGTCCATAGAAAATTGCACCGGCGCGGCCGAATACTTATCGAGATAAATTTGAACGAACATGCAAACAGAGAGACTAAGAGAAATGTAATATAAATAACATTAAAACTTATATTTTTACGGATGATCTAATAGCGTAAACTCCGAATCATTTTCTTTACAAAAATAAACAAGTATTTTAAAATCTCTGCGTCCATTTAATTAGGATGTAACTGATTAGAATGCAATCTTGAAGTGAAGAGCGTCTGACCGACGAACATCTAACTCTGAGCTGGAGCATGACATACCATAAAAAATGACTTTTAAATGAATGCGTGTGTGCTCACGTGTCTGCTACTGTTACATATAACCGGCTTTTTAATCGTGTTACATATCAGCAACCCTACGTCAATGTTGATTAAGTCAGCTAGTGTGTAATTAGACAAGGGTAACACAGAGTACATGCTAACCCAAATCTGTAAAAAAGCATCGTTCTCAGGGTTGAACGAAAGGGTGGTTACTCGAAGTTTAGGCAGGGGACAAAAGTCAAACCTCGTAGGCAAAGCAGAGGACGTCGAATAAGGCCGTCACCTTTTCGAGCAAAGGGAAAACTAAGGTTTTAACAACAGTCTCTTCTTGTTAGCCGTGTGAACAGCTAACGCTAATCATGTGGAACCAGTGTTTCTGTTCGTTCATTTCGTTAAGTTCGAAATTTAAGTTTAAGCAGTAAATACGATAACATCCGTCTATCTCTCCTAAGTAAATTCTCTCTCAATAAAATCATATATGAAAACTCTCAGCGAACGTCTCTTTGTGTTACGTTGCTTACGAAAAAAAGAAAAAAAACGCATAAAAGACCGGTACATTTCAACAGCAGCATGTCTATACACAAACTTTTATTTTTATTGAAAATTAGCAGGGCTGTGCGGCGTTACCCAGCCATAAAATAGGCATAAATATTATATTTCAGTTCATACAGAAACTGAAACATGGACATATGAGTGTGTAGATCAAAAACAAAACCCCGAGAGATTGAGTCAAGTTAGATAATCATTAGACTAACTTTACACGATTTTTAAAAGTGTTTTCAGAGCTACTTATTCTTTCCATAAGCAATCTGTAGTGTGAATTATTAACGCATGCGCATTCGGTAAACAAATAAAAATCCGATGACTACCACGTACCAATTTTTCAATGTCGTTATTATATTACACCTCTGTTTAAGTAGTATCTTCCTTGTTATATTACACTTATGTTTTGAATTCAATTATTGTTGTTATATCACGCCTCTATTTTAACTAGTATAAAAATTGTTATACCGCACCTATGTTTTATATAGTATTTCCATTGTTATATCACATCTATGTTTTAAATAATATGTACGTTGTTATATTACGCCCGTTTTAAATATATTTCTGTTGTGATATCACGCCTATGTTTTAAATAATATTCCTGTTTTTATGTCACGTTTAAACTAGAAAAAAGCATTGTGATGCGATAAAATGCACAGAAAAAAGAGGCATCTTTAAGATATCCATTATTATACGTTTTTTTTTATTTTCTTTCATCTTAGATGTATTCCTGTTTTTTTTCTGTTTTTTTATAACTGTTTTTGATCCCTATTTCTTTTTATTCCTGTCCTTTTATTCTTATTTTTTTCCTCTTTTTATTTCTGTTTTTTTTTATTTCTGTTATTTTATTCATATTTTTTATTCCTGCTTTTTTTATTCCTGATTTTTTTATTCCATTTTTTATTCATGCTTTTTTATTTTTGTTTTCTTTATTTTTGTTTTTTGTTCCTGATTTTATTCCTATTATTTATTCCTATTTTTTTTTATTTCTTGCTTATTTTATTCCTGTTTCTAATTCCTGACTTTTTATTCCTGCGTTTTTATTCCTGTTTTTTTTTTTAATTTTTACTTTTTTATTCCTGTTTTTATATCTGCTTTTACATTCCTGTTTTTTATACCTGCTTTTACATTCCCTTTTTTTATACCTGCTTTTACATTCCTGTTTTTTTTTATTCCTGTTCTTTTTTTCTGTTTTTTTTTATTCCTGTCTTTTTTATTATTGTTTTTATTCTGTTTTTTTTTCTTTTTGTTTTCCTTATATATTATAGTGAGATCGTCATTTTGTCGATTGTTTTTAAGCAAAATACCTGGGGAATCTACGACTGTTTTAAAATCGAAAACAAAATCATTAATTAGCAAACCTAATTCTAGAATATCGATTTACTCCTTTCTAAATATTATAATTCCACTTTACCTGGAACTCATGCGTTCTTGTTTTTATCCATTTAAGTTTGCAATTCCTTAAAGAGAATTCTACTTGCCTGTAGAACCGACTCTACAAAATTCCTTCTGTTTTGTGTTTAAAAAATAATTAGATTTCGCAGTTTAAATTAATGAAAAAAAATGAATATTGTTTGAACATAGTTAAAAAATTTAATTTTTCACATATAATAAATTAAATATGAACAAATATGAATTTTACCTTAGCATAGTAAAAATATGATTTTTCACATATCTCATTCGCAACACCATCGATCAAGCAACCAGGATAGATAGTAAACGCAGGTTGCTCTTGCAACGTTATATTTAGTATAACACGTTAAATAAAAATCGAGGTCGACATCCGGTGAGAGTTTAGCAAGTATATCATTAAATATCTTACTGAAGATGCGATTACCAAAGTGCCCTGTCTTACCATTGAACGTTGATAAAACAACTGCTATCAGACAATAATAAATAGAGCATGGCGGGCAAGTCAGTCATGGACTGAAGTTATTTTTTACCAACTATTTAAATTTTATTAACGATTTCGTTAGCGGCATTTTTGCTGGTACAACCTGTATATTAGATAAAAAGAAATATATTTTTTAAGTGTTTGCTATAAAAAGTTTAAAATTATGTTAGTGTATTTTGTATATAAACTATAACCGCATGCAACGTGCATAAATGTATTTTGAAAGAAAAAAGACAAACACACACACACAGACACACACACACACACACACACACACACACACATATATATATATATATATATATATATATATTTTTATATAATATTTTTCTAATTCCACCTAACGATTAACAGCTATTCATTTGTAGATTGTTTTTAGAAATGGTTTTGTTCTCATATTTTTTTCACTGATAGCAAATGTGTTTTTCCCCTATAAAATAGACATTCCCCCATAATATAGCTTCCTCCATCTGTTAGGTTTAACATTTTTTTACAATTTAAAAGTTAGGAACATGTCACTGATACAGGGAAAGACGATTGATAGAAATTTAGACTTTGAAAAAACATTAATACATAGAAAACACAGTGCACTTTTTTTTTTAGCGTCCCACATTGTTTCCAACGATTATTTCATGTGTATTTTCATTGTTAATTTTGATGCAATGACGAGTTTACAGATAAAGATTAATTTAATATATCTTTTGCTGGGTTTTAGGAGAACCCCGTATTGCTAACTTTAATCATCATGTAATCTTAGGTGTAACGTTTATTTTACAATTTTAATATAAGGAAAAAACTCAAAGATCTAGGAAAGGACGATTGATTAAAAAATAAAAATCTGCTAAAAAATAAAAAGAAGAAAAAATATATATATAGTATGTATATGTGTGTATATAAAACAGAAAATTGTTATGATACTGAAAGATTTATTTTATACTGGCAATGGACGACTTCGAATGTGTAAATTTCTATTTCTTTACCTTACAGGGAAGACAGCCAAGGGAACTTTGACCACTTGTCGAAATTCAATCACCATCGCAGTATGGGATTAATTAAATATTAATTTTTGCGGCAAAGATGGTGAACGCATCTGTTGAGGAAAGCAGTAGAATTTTAATAAGTAAATAAATATATATGTTTATGGAAATATTTTAAACAGGATTAGCGTTTACAAATACTATATGATATGCTTACTCTTATATATATATATATATATATATATATATATATATATATATATATATATGTAGAATATTATTTTTTCAATGTTATTTCTTTTTTATATATACAAACCGTAACTTAAGGAGATCAGTGTGATTACAGAGCATAGCACAAATACATGACAAAAGTCTGTATTCCAAAATTCATGATGTTGACAATCTTACAATTTATTCCTTTATATATATATATATATATATGATTGCAACGTCTTGTCAGACGAGTGCCTCTCCCTCAGACATTTAAAATCAATGAGCCCAAATGGCTGAGGGAGTATCTATACAAATATGATGTTACAGAGTCTTAGCTTTGTACGACAGCTAAGTCTCTCTCTCGTTTCAAAATGTTGAGATCCAGCAACAAGCTAAAGCAAGATAGCCAGCAACAAATTAAACTGCAGACCAGCTTAATGCGGGTAATGGTCTTCCGCTTTATGGTTTTTTTAAATCAGAGATTTGCTTCTCCTAGAAAGGTTGCCTTCACCACGGCGTATGGGAGCCCTCTCCACCCCAATACACATATACACACACAAATATACACAGTGCTAGTTGGCCGTTGACCCAGAAAAAGAGTTCATTCGCCCTTTGGAAGGTCTTGTTTTTAATCTTTCAGGGAGACTAGCCGCCCTCCTCACTAAACAAGTCTGGTGGGGGAACCAGTTCAGTCGCCGGTGACCCGACCATGAAGAAGGTAGTACTGGGTGACATGGTACCAGTAGCACATGATATGACCTGTGTGTGTGTATATATATATATATATATATATATACACACATATACATATATATATATGTATGTATTTATGTTTATAGTTAATAAAACATGTTAAAAAACACTTTGAAATGAGTTAAAAACATATTTAATCTGAAAAGGAAACACTAGATAAGTTGTTAGTCCTTAATCCGCGGAATTTCGAAGAAATACTTTCCTTCTCATCAGAGGGTAGGAATTATCAAAATGCGGAATCGGATTTTGCATGCAAAAGTATTTGATGAAACAACAAGTGAGCAAAAGATCTTACTTGAAAAGAAAAAAAAATTAAAGCAGAGGGAATATGGTGAAGAAAAAGGTGATTACACATGAATGGGTAGTCTGGTGGAAGATAAATAATCCAGTGACGGTAAACTCCAAATGTATAACTTCAAAAAAGTTAAAAGAAGTTAAAAGAATTTTCATTTGCACAAGTAAAATCCATTTATTTTATATATATATATATATATATATATATATATATATATATATATATATATATATATATATAGATAGATAGATAGATAGATAGTAAGTTATAAAAATTTATATGTCAATTAACCTACTCAGAATATTCTGCGTTTCAATCTCGTGAGAATTCGTCAGGCTTATTCTCACGAAAATGAAACGCGGAATATTCTGTGTAGCTTAATTACAATATATATTTTTATAACTTACTATCTATCTATCTATCTATCTATCTATCTATGTATTGAGCATTGTTGAAGTAAATACTGAAAAATTACACAAAATTATATTTCCATATATTAATTTATGTAATAAAATTAAGTATATATATATATATATATATATATATATATATATACATATAAGATAAAAGTTTACTTTATTAAAAGCACAGATGATATGAAATTTAAAATTTTACGGTTTAAAAACGAAACCAGAGAGAATGTTTTTAAACAAATATATTATTTTATTAAAATGAAATTCGACATTTCTATTCATAACAAGATCTTCATCAAGGAATATAAGTTATTTATTTATTTATTTATTTATTTTTACGCACCATGCTCTTGGTTGAGGTAATATCTTGCACGTTTCTCTCAGATGTTATTGGTGAGGGTAAAACAATGCACGCTAAACCAGCATTTTCTACTGAATCGGACATTCCCTTCACAAACATCTGAGAGAGAGACGTGCCAGGCTTTACATCCACCAACATCATGTTTAGTCTTTAAACCGCTATATATATATATATACAAATTACCATTAGCGTATGAAGCGATGCTCTTTGTGTAAACAAATTGAGCTTAGGTATTTAGACAATGTCAAAACATTGTTAGTTCACTGCCCGCATAGAACGGTTAGAAGCTCCAACTGTCGTTCGGGCGATCGGGTTTTGATCCTGGCATTTCTAGCCGCACTGATGAGCTGTGAAACAGCGAAAGAGTACTGTATGTGGATGACTATAATGACTTAGGTTGAGCATTGTGGAAGTGATATACAAATTGATATTAGCTTATGAAGCGATACTCTTTGTGTAAACAAATTGAGCTTAGGTATTCAAACAATGTCAAAACAAACAATGCCAGCAGCCGTATAGCGCAACGGTTAGAAGCTCCAATCGAGTTTCGATCCTGGCTAGTCGCACTGATGTGCTGTGAAACAGCGAAACAGTACTGTATGTGGATGACAATATATATATATATATATATATATATATATATATATATATATTGTCATCCACACACACACACACACACACACACACACACACACACATCAGGGACGCTGGGAAAATGGTGGGATCCTTCTACCGTTCCAGAAGATATCTCACTACTGATGCAATTCTCTATCTGTATAAAAGCCAAGTACGTCCAAGGATGGAGTACTGCTGCCACATCTGGGCAGGTGCTGCTAAAAACCGCCTATCCTGCCTTGACAGAGTACAAAATAGACTTTGTGGTTTAGTGGGGATGCCCTTTTCTCTTCCCTGCAACCTCTCTGCCACAGAAGGGACGTGGCAAGATTGTCTTTGTTTTATCGTTATTTCCATGGCAGGTTCTCGTCTGAGCTCCAATCCCTCGTCCCCCCTCGCCAATCTTTCACGAGAAACACCCGTCTGGCTGAAACTACTGTCAATAATTTCCCCCACTCTTTATCTATGCCTAAATCCAAACGTAGATTCCACGAGCAAAGCTTCTTTCTTAGAACTGCACGCCAGTGGAACTCTCTCCCGCTTGCCTGTTTCCCACCTGACTACAACTTGGACGTCTTCAAGTCCAACATAAACAAACTCCTGACAAACCGCCCCCTTAAGTAAGACACTCTATCAAAACCCCCAATACTAATGATTACTACAATACTATCTCATTGATTACAGTACACGCAATAACCCTTATCCCTGAGTGACCTTCGGGCATTGATAAGTGGTGACTCCCATGTAAATATATATATATATATATATATCCGGTGTTGCCCGGGTCATGAAAATACAAAATAAAACATGTTAAAAATTGTGTGTGTATTAAAACACTTATCTCTCTATCTGCCTATCCTTCATCCTCATCCATTTCCTGCGCCTTTCTTTCCATGCCTCTTTAGCATCCGTCCAGCCCATTCCTCTCCCTTGTATTAATGTCTTACCAATAATAATAATTTCAGTCATTCACACGAGCTTTTAGTTTTAGGTCATTGCTTCCAGGCAACACCGATTTTTTGCCAACTCACTTTCCCCCAAAAATAGTAAAATCTTTATTTGTTTTAATTTAATTCCGGACAACGCTGAGTTTCTTACATTCTTCTGATACCTTAATAATATGATGAAACATATATTTATTGCGACGGGGTAGCCGAGTTTTTGTTTATTCTTTTCTCTATCAAGCATATACTATATATGAAAATGTACTACGATATTGTTGCAAACACCTGTTAAATTTAGTATAATGAGCACGGATAACCAAGTGATATTAACCACGTCTGTTGGCAGTTGCGAGGGTTTCTTGTAATTATTAAAAGTAAAAAAAAACTTAGTTTTATTAACATTAAATCTTAGCATTCATGTGACTGCAAAGTAGAGGTCATTTTCGAAGGTTTCGACCATTCACTTAAATATGGGGACATTCTTTTTCCAATTATGTTTGTTATAGAACGAAGTGTCATCAGAAAATATACCTGCTTCGGACACAGTTTTTTTTAGCGAAGTTGTTTATGAATATAAAAGCAATTGAATGCCTGGTGATTGACTGATGAGGCACACTGTAATATTGCAATACGGAAACTTGCATTTTTCTCTTGTCTAAGAATGATCTGATTATATTAAGTATTCGTCCAGTGATTACGTATAAATTAATCTGGTATTAATGACATCATTACTACATATTAAGGACCCTATGTCAGTAGGAATAAAGTCAGCTAATGTGATCAAGGGTCACATTTTGTGCTTGTCATGATAACCTTGATCTGCTAACAAAATCGTTCCCGTTACTGCCCATCTAAATCACTCATTACTTTAGTTAGAGAGATAAGTCGCAAATAATTATTAAGATAACATTAATCTCTCTCCTAACTAAATTCTCTACAAATAAAACCTTGAAGAAACCTTAGCGAACGTCTTCTTGTGTCTTTCGTGCATGAAAAGTTTTATGTCGTCTTAGACGATACAATATCATCAGACAAGACGACCGATGGCCACGAAAGAAATGATCACACATAAAACAGCGACGGTAAAAAGAATAAAAAAAACCATTGTACAAACAGCCCCGAGCATGTATGCATAAATAGTTTATTTCGTTCATTGATTGCTTATTAATGAAAACATTATATCACGGGAAAAGTTATTTGTGCTTTTAGACTTGTGTTTTAATGTTTGTAGTGGAACGTTGTGCACGTTTACACACGTACACTCAACACATTGTAGTCTCAGTCGCAAAGGAGAAAAATAGAAAAGAACTTCAATTTACTTTTTTCTGTTATAACAACGACAGTTATTTTCGGGTACTTTCCCGCATAAAATGTGATCGTGCTCTTTCTCTCAGATTTATGTGTTTGCGAACGCCATTCACGTCTTTAACGTGATCATATCCTTTAGAGTGCTCTCCTTTGTATAGCATTTATATAACTTTTTTATTATATCAAGGTCATTTCTCACATGGCTCAGTATTTGCATATAGCAGCCATCTGCGCATCCGCGCTCTGTTACAGTAGCAATACCGTTAAAATGCCATCACAATTTCGACATTTAAAATAAGCTTTACATGAAATAGTATTTAAAATTTTAGAATGAATTGAGTATTTTCTGCAATGACCTGCCACATTTTCACAGCAAATTTAGTTTTAATGGAGAAAAAGAATAACAAAAATTCAAAGCGCACATTACGTTAAAAAAACAAACAAAACAAAAACTAAACACTAAAACGGGGAATGTGTTCGCATTTATATACAGTAACATACAGAAATCAGTGTATACCTAAGTTGGATATGCCAAGAGTAACAGGAGACATGAGTCACTCAAATTTCACCAATAATATCATGCCAGTATTATAAGCACTTGTGTATATCTAATAAACAACCACAATCCGAACTTTATAATGGTACATCAATAACATAAAACAAGAGCACGCAAAACAACTCCAATCACGAATCTTACCAAAACATTTTGAAAAAGACTGTCTTGCAAAGGAAAGAGGAAGACAACGCCAGCCTGATACAGAAATAGCACAGAAAGAGTCGCCCAAAATACACCAATATCTTCCATTGCGAAATTCACGGGCCAACTAACAGCGTGCCAATTATTTCTGGATGAATCGACCAACGATTATATAAATAAGGAAGGCTCTATAAACTGGCTCAAAATAGGATCGCAATTTATTATTACAAAGATAGATGCTTTTTATTGTAAAATACTAAGGCTGTGAGGAGAACTAAAATAGTTGACAGGAAGCAAGTTCAATAAATATGCAGTTCTTGGAAAGTACTGGAATAATGAGTTGTATTACAATGGCATATCAAAAGAGCGAATAGATGGAGACCACTAGACTACCGAGTCGAACGAGCTGAAACAAAAGAAGTAATAAATATATAAGGCACATCCTGAAGAACATATGCTATAACAGCGCTTATAAAAAAGAACATATGCTATAACAGCGCTTATAAAAAAGATTTAGACTAGCAACATCACGTCTGTGTCAGAGAGGGTACAAAGAATAAGAAAGTCAGTAAAGTCATACGTTTTCTACATGTTATCGATGAACTTTCAAATGGTACAGATTCGCCAACTAATATATAAAAAAAAGTGATCCATATATGGTCTGATAGTAGACTCGTAAAGATAGATAATAGCCTCAGGTGTGACGGGGTGTATCGCGCGATAGAGGGAACCGACTTTACGAGAACCTGAAAAAGTAAGGGATCTGTTTGAACTCTCATCTATCTATTGCTTTATGTAGCTTCTCTATTTTAGTTGTAGAACATCACAAGTTTTGCAGATTGTATAAAGCAAGAGTCTTTTTTTTATTTTTGTTTATTTAAAAAAAATATTTATTATGATTTATATTATGTTCATAACGTTTACACCGATTTGCGAACTTGGCCTTTTGGTCAAGATCAAAGTGTAGTATCTGTTCTTCATATGCTGCACTTTCATTTCTTGTTATCTTTCGGTGGAGGATAAGTCCTTCACGACTGAGACAATTTTTTAGTCTTTCACCTTTTCTCCACGTTAAAAAACGACCCTGGTGTCTAACTCTGTCCCGTGGGGAGGCATAGTAAATAGGTACTTCACAATAATTTAAGGTTATATTTTCCGTATTTAAAACACATTTGTTATTGCTTATTTGCATACTTTGATGTTTCTGACGTGCTGGAACAGATTAACTACTTATTTGACGTTTATTTGTGACAAATCAAGCGTCATCGGTGTTGTCCAGGAATTAAATTCTACTCCTAAAACTGAATCCATATAATACATTTGGATTCTAATTAATAATTCCCTTGATTTTAAATGTTTTAGATTTTAGATAATAGTTGATCGCATCCGGAAGGTTAATTTTCATTGGCTATTGTGAGAGATGTAGGGGAGGATGATTCTTTTTTCACAATAATACTTTGCTTATACTCGATCGTCACTTTATAATAATGAATGTTTAGCTAAGAAAGAGACATTGACTAAAATTTTTTAAATCGTTAGTCTGACTCGACTGAGAATTGAACTCCTATCTTCTAGCATATTAGATGACATTCTTACACTCATATTTAATGCCAATAAAATAAAACGAAGTTTAATACAATTTTTCTGTTTGTGGATGTCATGTTTTACTAGAGGGGGGGGTCACTGCTTATCAAGTCCCAAATGACACTCAAGGATAAGGGCTAATCAGTGTCGGTTAGACGGTGTGACAACAACCTGATGATCAGTAATAGTCGAACTTGTGTTGAGTGTGATTATTTAAAAGGACGGCTCAATAAACGCTTTTTATATTAGACTTGAAAACGGCCATGCTATATTAAGCTAGAAAGTAACAGCGCAATCCATAATACAAAATAAACATGTACATTTGTTTTAATGCGCAATTTTACTCCAAACATGTTTTGTTTGATCTTGGGATACATTTACGGTTATGATTGTATTCCGTGATAGAGAAACAAACAGATGCACCACAAATATTCCTTATATCGACAAACACTCATGTATACTGTTATATACACAATCACGTTGAATATAACATGATGCTTATTTCACAGAGTTTCATGTAGATTGCTTAAATCTGTTTTGTTTTTTTCGTTAATGATGCTTTCGACGTTGTAGGCATGATGCAGCAATTTATTCAGATGATTCAATTATTTCGAAGTTTATCTTTTTTTATATATAAAAATAAATAGATTTCATAGAAAAATTCAAACACGAAACAACCCTCCCCCCCCTCAAAAAAAAAAAAAAAGATTTCGGTATATGTCAAATCAGAATTCTGTAATTGTTTTATGAAAACCAGATATTCGTTTCACGAAAAAAAAAATACATATCTTTTTGTTATTATTATTATTATTTGTTTCTGTTTGCTTTTATCCGTTATCTGGCAGCAAGAATGACTTTGTGTTTCTAAAAACAATATCCAGCAAAAGTTACAGTGGATAATTTATGTACGTATTACAAAGGTCGTTCCAAAAGTTATGGATCCTAATTTTTATCAGGAAAAAAATGCTGAAGAGCTACACCAGTTGTACCACTAAAACGAGAAACATTTTGTACTCTAGAATTTATATTCCTACATAATCACCGTCATTCTCAATGCACATTTTTCCAGCTATGGAATAGTGGCTGTGCATGAGTGCCTGGAGCGCGCTTTGCCACTCGCATCTCTGACGTTACTCTAAAAATGACCAATCTATCTCCTAATTGTGCTGGCATCAACTGCATCGACTCTGTAAACGTTTTGCAGGCGCCGATGAATGTTGATCGGTTCAATTGTTAATGCATAAGGAAACTCAATGACGCATCTCTGCTTCTGAAAGACATATATGACAGGGTTTGATTTCTTAGAGTATAACACCGCCAATATCTGTAACGAAGAGAGTGCACTTTCAGGCAAGAGATACATAAGTTCAGTCATCCTAAAAATTAAATTTGCAATCTTCTCTGATCCATTCGCGCGGTATAAAATAATAGGAGGCATTACTTATTGAACATCGTTCGAAGCTTTAGCTTACGACTTCAATTTGATTTGATAAGATTTTTTTATACTAAAGTGCCACTATTAGTAAAGGCCGCTCGATAATCTGAAAAAAATTCGTTGGAGAAAGAACATGTGAGTTTGAGTAAAGTTAACATCTTACACGGCCGAAGTGCATTTAGAAGTTTTATTACCGCACAAACTGAAAAGTCTGGCATATAAAATCAACAGTATGTTCCTTTATATGACGGGCGCGTTTAAAAGCAATGCTTTTGTTTAGAGCACAATTATTACATGGTACTTTTGCATTTTCAACTTTAATTCAAGCCATTATAAATAAAATCATTTTATAAAATCAGCAGTGGCTTCTCTACAGTGCAATGTAAACTAGAATGTATTGTGAAATAAGTCATTACCGAATGGCATGTGAAACTTCTTCCCAGTGCAGATCTTCAGCTAGAGTAGGCAAATATCGAATGGTGAAACATTCGTTGATGCTCATTCCATTCTTTGCAACGTCGGGCCTTCCTGTAGTCTAGTAATAAAAGATATTTTTTATTGTGTACATTGAACTCTTTGTTTTGAAGAGTACATGAAAATCAGTATTACATTTAAAATGTTTTTATTACATATCATATAAAAAACGTAATGAAATAGGAGAGATATTCGTTACAAAAAAATTACTTTAATTCGCCGGCGCCATATAAACTATTGCAAATGACTATAAAAGTGCCCTTTGATTGTCTCGCATGGTCCTGGTTATACCTTTAAACAAAATACAGCTACCCCACGGACTAGTTTTGTTTTTATTTAACAATAGCAGCCGCTTGGCGTCACTTGGTCGTTAAATTGCGACGTTCCTGCGAAAGGCAATACCGCAAAATAGCGTCGCCATAAGACAAGGCAATCTCGTCACGTACGCGAAAAACGAATTAAAACATGCCATCAGGGTTAGCCAATCAACAACCCTTATTTGTTTGACTGGCTACAGTGCGTTTGTGAAGGACCCCACGATATGGACAACGGCACGTACTCTCTGGAAGTGATACTTTTTCTGCTCTTATCGGACGCCGGAAGGAGAGCAAAAAATCGCTCCTGTGCGAAAATGAAATGAACAAAAAGAAAATCTACACCCGCTCTGATGTTATGGCTAAAACGGAAAAAAAAACATTTATGTAATCGTCCAGAGGGCAATTCCCTAACTGGATGCTACAAAGCCAGCAATTGGGAGTACACAAAAAGAGGAGGGGGAGAGATGGAACAATATTTCAATCCAAATGGAATAGGAGGGATGAATTCATTGCGACATGAACTGATAAACGCAACTCCTTGCACTCGAGGGCCATTGAACATTCGAGATAGTCAGATAAAAAAAAAGTTTGTAACCAAGAACTCTGATTTCATACTGTGGACTGGACTTACTCAAAGAGGCATTAGAGCTCATACTTTCTATAATATAAATATATATATAATGCTATAATATATATATATATATATATATATATATATTGGAAGGCATTAACATATATATATATACATATATATATATATATATATATAGGAAGGTATTAACAAATATATATATATTGGAAGGCATTAACATATATATATATATATATATATATATATATATATATATATTGGAAGGCATTAACATATATATATATATATTGGAAGGCATTAACATATATATATATATATTGGAAGGCATTAACATATATATATATATATATATATATATATATTGGAAGGCATTAATATATATATATATATATATATTGGAAGGCATTAACATATATATATATATATATATATTGGAAGGCATTAACATATATATATATATATATATATATTGGAAGGCATTAACATATATATATATATATATATATATATATATATATGGAAGGCATTAACATATATATATATATATATATTGGAAGGCATTAACATATATATATATATATATATATATATTGGAAGGCATTAACATATATATATATATATATATATATATTGGAAGGCATTAACATATATATATATATATATATATATATATATATATATGGAAGGCATTAACATATATATATATATATATATTGGAAGGCATTAACATATATATATATTGGAAGGCATTAACATATATATATATATATATATATTGGAAGGCATTAACATATATATATATATATATATATGGAAGGCATTAATATATATATATATATATATATATATATTGGAAGGCATTAACATATATATATATATATATATATATATATATATATATATTGGAAGGCATTAACATATATATATATATATATATATATATATTGGAAGGCATTAACATATATATATATATATATATATATATTTGAAGGCATTAACATATATATATATATTGGAAGGCATTAACATATATATATATATATTGGAAGGCATTAACATATATATATATATATTGGAAGGCATTAACATATATATATATATATATATATATATATATATATATTGGAAGGCATTAACATATATATATATATATATATATATATATATATATATTGGAAGGCATTAACATATATATATATGTTAATGCTTTCCACGTGGACTCACCCAATGAAATAGGTTGGTGTCTCATTACTATACGTTCTATATCTCTCTAAAAACTCTAAAAACTCTCTCGACTAAAAACAAAAGAAAAATTTATTCGATGCTTGTAAATCGACTTTAAATAACTTTGAAACTAACGTATTTTTTGCTCTTGATACCTCATTATATATATAATTGGTTCAACAAGAAATCCTTCCGAATGAGTGCATTTTAGAAGTTTTATTATCGCAATCAATCTTTCTTTCTTTTGATATCATTTTTCTTGTAGAGTCGTTGAGTTGTTGATTTTACTAAAAAAAATAAAAACAAGAACAAAAACATATGATATAACTCAATTCTCTGAATTTTCTATACTCCTTCATATTCTTTAGCTTTGGTTGAACTTTTCTGCTTTCTACTAACCTGTCAAAATAACTTGTCATTCGTGCTTTATTCTTTAACAGTACTCACAGAAGCTCTAACGGGGATATGAGCACTTTAGTCCATGAGTATTTCCGCCCCCAAGGGTATGAAATTTGAGGGGATATAAGTTGGTGGCGCTTTACGATGGTGGACTCCCCTGGCCTCAACCAAATTTGAAGTTATTTTTTTAAAATTGACGTGAACACTATAATATTTTAATTAAAAGTTAAATATGAACAGGTAAAGTTATAGAAGAATAGAAGTCCAATCAAATGCGGTATTGTTTGTTTAAACAATTGATTTAGTTTAAATTTGCAGTTTTCACACACACACACACACACACACACACACATATATATGTATAGTAAATTGTCTAATTGATATATGCATTATTTAATTTTTCGTGGTATTTTCACTGCAAATATTAGCTGTTTTGAAGACAATCAGTTTCAGACTGATATTTTGATAAAGAGGTGTAAGAAAACAGTCGACCGTAATTGAGAGCCATCTAAAATTGCCCGGTGTAACATCTATGTGAATATTTCACAGATTACTCCACTTATCCTTGATCATCGCGTTATAATACTGAGTGTTAAGGAAGTGGCCACGAAATATCATCATTTCTGTCTATGGCATGGATCGACCGAACATTGAACGCTGGTTCATTAGCGAACCCTTTAACACTTCAACAGATTGATTATCATATTTTTTTGTGAATGGTTACGTTCTTCGGTGCCATTTCGATAGAAATTCCAACATTCATGAATATTGTACACAATATCTAATTTTTTCCTCGGGAAAATTTGTTGACCGCTCATAAAGTATCAATTATTCCACATTTGGAAATATTTCTTGAAGGCCACTGTAATCTTTTGCGTTTTATCAGGAAATTGTTCCTGCGAGGCAATAAGAAAATTGTTCCTGGTAATCAGCAACGTAAATGCACTCCATGCCTTCTTCCTTGCAAGATTTTTTTTTCATTCTCTACTTTTTCAGTCTCCTACAATCCCATTACAGCTTACTCTTTCTTTTTTCTTTTTTTCTTTTTATTTCTTTTGTTTCTGATATCTAGTAATGGCTAATGATTGCAAGAATTTAGATTTTTTTAGTGGAAATTGTTCCATACAAGGCATGCAACCAATTGATATAAGAGTCTAAAACAAAAAAACATCTCTACTTCAATATCAAAACCAACCAACAACAAATGTTAGATGTATTGGACGGCTTTCACATGCTGCTGTGGCCACAGTTAACTATTGGTTCTGTTCAGGTTAAACGGTGTCATTCATGTTTCATCCCTTGTTTGATATTGGTACAAAACACGTTTTGTTGTATTATAACAATTGCAAACAACGCTTTGTTTCATCGACACGTTTCTGTTTTTGATCCGCTGGGAGCAAACGAGGCGCATGCTTTTAACACATCTTTTTCATTAAGAAATCTTCGTTCAAAATTTCTGAGATCTTTGCTTCTCTGCTCTCTTACACAACGACAATCGACCTAGATGAAATAGTGGACGTATTTTCTTTTGTTTTTCTCCTTAGAAAAAAGGCCGATTTAAGCCAAATTTATTACCGCACGATCACGTTTAAAATTGGAATACCATTCCTTATCCATTGTTGCCAGCCATTTTGAAATCTCCTTAGCAAGCACCAATGCAAAATCCATCGTAATCCTTTTCTTTTACTTTTCTTTCAATTCTATTCTATTTATTCATAGTTTACTAAAATGTCTTTCTCGTTTACTCATTTCTGAAAAGTCCTGCTTCATGTACGGAGCTATAACAACGAAAAATACTACTTCAAGATTAACAAAAAAACCAAACAAACAAAAAAACAGCCAACGTATATGAAACCAGCATTTTCCCACTTTATCGGAAGCATCACTAATGAAACGTGAGGACTAAAAGACAAAATCGGGGAAGCGATAGTTAAGATGTTGTCGAAAGTTACTCCAAACACCATTGTCTACTGACATTAACGCTACTCATTCGTCCAGAATAGTAAATTGTTCTTTCTTCCTATCATGTTTCTTCTCATAACAAAATTGTCGATTTTTGTTTGAAGACGAAAAAAGAAATTTCCAATATTTTTCATTTGTATATTTGTAAATTCTTTAGGTTTGTTTTCATTTTTTTCAATTCAAATTATCAGCGAGCGAAGAAAGGCTTAGGATGAATAGATAAATGAAGAGTGCATAGTCCACCGTGAGTGCACAGTGAACAAATGAATAAAAAAATGACTAATTTCAGCCTTTACCCCCCCCCCCCATTTAGCCCCAAGGCCCCCAGGGGACATCAAATCCTGTTGAAAATGAATAAACGTTGCAGTTTTAGGCCTTAACAGTTGTAAATTATGCAAAAAAATAAAAATAAAAATAACTAAGCCCATCATTTGCCCCCCCGCCCCACCAATTTACCCTTGGCAGTCCTCAAGGCTTTAACATAATAAAATTTTAGTTCAGCGCCATGCAAAACTGCTAAATAAACATACACAGAAAATTTTGGACAAATATGGTAAAATAGTCCCAAAAATGAAACGTTTTTATTAGCCCTAAAAGAGCCCCTGAGGCACACGCAAGAGTCATTGCGAAGTATAGGCAAACATAATTATATAGAAATCAGTTAGTTACAACTTTTCAGAAAGTTTTATAAAAATTCAAGACATCATTTTTTTTAGTAAGTAAAAAAGTGTCAATTTTATCCATTGTAATCCGAAAGGCATCCCTAGGGAGGCTGCAACAGGAGTTTTCCCGGAAAATACGTTTTGTTACATTTTTACTCATATTATGTTTATTGTTTGTGCAAAATTTCAAAAGATTCCAAGGCGTAGTTTTTGAGAAAAGTGGGAGGACGCACTGACGAACAGACAAGGGTGAATTTACAGATCCATTCTTCTTTTGTCGGGGGACCAAAAAATAGTCGTTATTCTTTTTAAAGACAGAGTCAATCAATTTTCGGCAATTTTTATTCCAGGGAAAAGAAACAAAACATATTTTGTTTGTCAATTTGGCTTGAGGGCGCCTAGACTCCTGAAGAGAAATTCAACCAAGGAAGATTTTTTCCCGGTGTCAAGTTCTATTTATATTAGTGCCTTTGTGTAGGAAGTATTTTTATTGACAACCTGTTGATTTTCTTCGCTAAATTATCTAACGACCTGAGGATATAAAAAAGTGTTCTGATAATTAAAATTAGAATTGTTGATATTTTAAAGAACTATATTTTGTCTATTTTATATTACTTATTGATTCGTTTTTTGAGTTTACATTTTTATTATTAATAATAATAATAATAATAATAATAATAATAATAATAATAATAATAATAATAATAATTCACATTACTTTTATTACGTTTCAGTAAATGATTCTTCCGAGCCGAGATCATTTGCACAAGATTGTTTATTGTCGTTCCGTAATGGCTACCTTTCTTTGGGGATACATGCATGCTTTGAAATCAAAGTTGGTAAGAAGCATACAGAAAATAAATTTATCTAGAATTTGGACGAATATCATTTTATTAGGCTGTTGACGTTGCCTTCTTCTCCGCTCTATGTTTGCTGTTGAGTATTTTCAGCAATTGACGTATTTAACATACTGTTAAACTGCTTATTTTGACATGTATTTTAAAATTATTAGACCTATTTGAAGTTTTCCAGGCATTTAATAGTGAACTCATTTACTCTTGTTCACATAATCGTTTTATTTTATTTTGTTACTTTAGAAATACAGACTATATCGTTTAACTGGAAGCCACGTAAAAATACTCATCATAAAAAATTGAAAATATTTTTAATCGTCATACAGAGTTATTAGTAATCTTAATATTTCCATATTTAATATAATCAATATTTCATCGATAAGTATGAGAAATACGAGTAAACAATGTTTTATAAAAAGAAATAGTTTTGAAATTCTAACAATAATCAGATAATCAGCAAAGCTTATGTGCTTAAAAGCAACAGTTAAAATTTGAGTAAAGATTGGCTGAAGGATGGGAATGGAAACAAGAGAATTACGAAAAGATTTATCTCTCTTTTCAAACGTAGATAAGATGTTAAAATCCAATACAACTATAATCTTTCCTAATAATGTAACGCTTTTTTTACTTGCTTTGGTCGTAAATAAAAAATATAGTAAAGCATTAGATAGTGACTAACAATGACTGATAAACGTTTTGGCTGTATGAATTATTTGAATTCATCTATTGTTCTGATCTTTCCTAATAATGTAACGCTTTTTTTTTACTTGTTTAATTTGTTTTCATTCTTTGGTCGTAAATAAAAATATAGTAAAACATTAGATAGTGACTAACAATGACTGATAAACGTTTTGGCTGCATGAATTATTTGAATTCATCTACTGTTCTGATCTTCGACTTTATTGAATCATTTTTGCATGTTATGATCAAATAAAATGTATGTTTATAATCAAAAGCACAGAAACAAGTGATAAACATTGTTAAGAGGTCCTAAGAAATTGGCAATTAAATAAAGAGTTCAGTTTGAAAGACCGTTCAGATTCCCGAGTTTGACAAAAAGATTCCCGTGTTCGGCAAAATGATTCTCAAGTTCGACAAATAAAGATTCCCGATAAGGTACACCTGAAGACGGTCGCAGGTTACATTGACTGGAGCGTTGTAAAAATAACGCTCAAGATACGAACAGTAATCCGGAGAATTCATAAAATATGAATAAGCAACCGACATCTAAACAATTCACAAACGTAAAATTTATTTCTTGACGTTAATCGATTGAAATTCAATTAATTATTGTACACGGTTTTCTGAGCTTGTTTACAGAAGTTTGCTTTTTAGTCGCCTGCAAGCGACTCTATAAATCGGTCGGTCTGTCGATCTGTCCGAAACACTTTTGTGCTTGGCCTTTTTAGTTAAGATCAAAGGTCTGTTATTAATAGATGCTGTTCTTAGCTTTGTAAGTTTTTCTGTGCCTTTTGGTCAAGATCAAAGTGTAATACCTGTTCCGGCAGATACTGCAAGCAAAGGCCATATGTGGGGGCAACCCCACATATAAGACCTTGGTAAATGTAGAGGCAACCCTTCAAACCAATTGTCACTATCCAGCTCCCTACTCCCCGGGGAGTTGGTCCCCATTTCCCGTTCACTCCTTACATTAAAAATCGGCCTTGTGCCTAATTTGCTCGGTGGGGGGCGGCAAATAACTACTCTTTTCTTTGCCTTTTGGCTAAGATCAAAGTGTAGTGTCTTCCCCGGCAGATACTGCAAGCAAATACCATATGTGGAAGCAACCCCACATATAAGACCTTGGTCAATGTAGGGGCAACCCTTCATACCAATTGTCACTATCCAGCTCCCATACTCCTCGGGGAGTAGGTCCCCAATTCCCCTTTACTCCTCACATTAAAATTCGGCCTTGTGCCTTATTTGCTCGATGGGGGAGCAAATAAATACCCTTTTTTGGCCAAGATCAAAGTGTAGTATATGTTCCGGCAGATACTGCAAGCAAAGACCATATGTAGGGTTGGGGAGCAAATAAGTACCAACCCCGCATATAAGACCTTGGTGAATGTAGGGGCAACCCTTCATACCAATTGCCAAGTCCTTCTCCAGATCATTCAAGTTGTTTTTGAAGGATTCTAGCTATTTTTTAAGCATTCAAGTCACTCTTAAGGTCATTCAATTCATCCTTAAGTTCATTTAAGTCATTCTAAGGCATTTACTTTTTATTTATTTAAGTCATTTCAGCCTATTTTTCGGTCATTTCAGTTTATCTTTAAGAATTTCATGTCAATCCTACATTCACGCATTCATTCAGTACACGAGAGTACGCAACTAATTGCTATCGTTTTTGTTAAATTATACAAATGGTTTCAGGTGCGATTTAGTCGTGTAGATTTTATTTTATTTAATTTTGATATAAATTATGAAATTGTACTGTGGGTTTTTTTTTTAAAGATTTTATGGGGCGAAATAAGGAGACATACGTCTTAAAACAAAGAAACGCTCATGTATTATTCAGACACTTCTACGCTATAAGATTATTTGAAGTATGAATTACGGGAGTTTTATTAAAAGACCGTTAAAAGTAAAAGATTAATACATTTAATCCCTAACCCTAACCCTAACCCTAAACGGCCGATAAAAATAAATGACTAATAATGACTAATAAACAGTTTTGACTGTATAGATTTTTTAGATTATTTGGAATAGCGTTTAGATCTTGATTGTTATTCTCACTATGTTTCAATCGATGTGCCCTGTCGAACTCGGGAACCCTTCTGTCAAGTTCAGTCCAATCTTCAATGCGGGCGATACTAAGAATACAATTTCAATTCCTGAAGATCTTCACTCAGTCATGACTGACAAAACGAAAGTATAATATATTTTTTAACAGAGGAATCACCGCTTACCAAGGTCCGGAGGCCAGTCGAGGATAAGGGTTAATGGGTATACATTAGTCAATGTGATTATAGCGTAGCAAACATAAGTACTGGGAATTTTTGTAAATTGGATTACTTAGGGGAGGGCGGTCCATCAAGAACCTGTTTACGTTGGACTTGAAGACAATCAAATTGTAGTCAGCTGGAAAGCAGGCAATCGGAAGAGAGTACCACAAGCGTGCAGTTCTAAGGAAGTAAATAAATGATTCCGTTTGATGTTTTGTGCAGATTTCCGAATTCGACAAAATACACCTGAGGTAGGTCGGAGATTACATTGACCGAAACAGTATGAGAAAAACATTCAAGATAAGACCAGTAGTCCAAATAATCGAAATAATACAAATTATGAAATTATAATCTCTAAAAAAAAATTTAAAAAACAGGAACGTGTTACCTCACTCATCATTTTGCGACT
The DNA here is from genome assembly GCF_053919585.1 of Euprymna scolopes. Lineage (NCBI taxonomy): Eukaryota > Metazoa > Mollusca > Cephalopoda > Sepiida > Sepiolidae > Euprymna > Euprymna scolopes. The sequence continues at coordinate 52,553,226 of NC_136487.1, forward strand.
GCAGTTGATATGATGGAGTTCGGTAACTTCACAGTCTTTTTATATGTGTACGCACACCACCACTACACACATTGAAAAGCAGGAAGACTGACCTGACCATCCACCTATATGCAGTGCCTTGGTAATTCTAAATGGTCACCCATCTGATAATGGGCCCTGGATATGCCCTTAAACTATATCCGATAGATAGACCCCAGATTGCAGGCTTTGGGGAGTGTGGAGCTACCTTTTAATTGCCATTGCTCCCAGGCCAACTCTTACGCGGAGTGGTAGTACCTGCTGGGTTCCAACTATGGGTTAAATAAAAACCGACTTTTAAAAAAAAACAAGCAAATATACTCTATTAAAAATGTTCATCAAAATCACTGGATTTGGCATTAAATAACCTAAAAAGGGTTGATATGCTATAAAACAAAAACAACCAACCAACCATCTGATAATGGTCAGGTTCAGTGTTGCTTAACTTCTGTGATTTTGTCATAAACTGTTACTTGTAATCGAATATGCTCCTACGCGAATGTAGCCCCCACCAATAATATCATTTGGCGTTGCTCTGTGTCGAAACAATGTAGTTTAGAGTGCGCCTGTTTTGTATCACAGCATAACTGACTCAATGACTATGATGCGTAAAACATAAATGATAATGTTACAGTATAAGAAGGTTGTGATGTACTAAGCCATGATTGGCCGAAGCGAATCATGTGATATATAATTTTCTATGGATATCGCTCAAGACAAAACATGAAACCACTTCCTATATGGAGAGAAAAGAATATTACTTCAAGGTCAAAAACTTGCTAATGACAAATGTCAGATAGAATAGATTCTGACCTAGAAAACAGACATTATTCCTTGTTTTCTCAGAAAAAATCGCCCATGGAATATGAGGACTAAAGAGCAATAATGCTATCAATGATATCTTATTTATTTGCTTCACGCAGCAACAAGATATGGCACAAGGCCAGAAAGTTAAGAAAATTGACCTTCTCCCTCGTTCGCCAAGAACAATCCTGTCGGCATTCCCATAGGGATCCCTAAAGCGACATGCAATGAACCAATATCTTCTAAAAGGTGGAAGTGACTATATGTTAGGGTGCACCTCTTAGCATTCCAAAATTATGCCAAGGCGAACATTTGTTCGTATAATAAAGGGGCAAAGTCACGTGGTAGCAGACGCCTGACGGTATTCGCTGATGAACGTCAGAAAAATATAAGATAATTTCTATTATTTGGGTTATTCGGAGTACCGCTCTTATCTTGAGTGCCATTTTCACAACATTTCAGCCGACGTACACTCCGACCATAACCAGGTCTATCTAGTCAAACTTGGGGAATTTTCTATTGAACTCGAGAATGTGCACACCATTTTGAACAGAACCTTTTTTTATCTGCTGCGATCCGTAGTCCAAATAATTTAAATAATACGAAATATCAATCCTCATCTCAAAAACGCAGGAACATGAAGATATTCTGTAAATTTATAATATTACATAAATTATGAGCAATCTTAAAAATATATATTTAAGAAATATCCTAAATGACATATGTAATAATGCTAGTAGGGTGACCCGAAGTTACCCGGGATTAAATGATGATCGACGAATATTTGGAAACTCCTATATTTTTTATTGCCATCGAAATCGCTGAAATCGCCCATTTTTCAATCAAATCGATTGATTCCCTATTCTAACTGGGGATCCATCGCGGTGCACCAGGAGAAAGCTCACATGCCACTTGCCGTGAATTAGTTCACAATACACTGTAGTCTACATTGAACTGTAGAGAACTGTTGATTTTATAAAATTATATATATAATGACTTGAATTTAAGTTTGAAAAAATTCTAGTAGAACCATTGTGCATTAAGCAGAAACATTCATTTCCAACGCGCCCCTGTCATATCAAAGAATCTACTGTAGATTTTATATGTCGAGCCCTTCGGTTTGTGTAGTGATAAAACTCCCGAAATTCACTTGTGATATTAGGCTGTCTAAGGTGTTAATTTTGATAAACATAGACTTTCCGTCTTTCATCGGATTATTTCGATTATCCATTATCAGTATTTATCGAAGACATCCCGATACAAAACTTATCGAAGAACAATGTCAGACAAATAAAGTACCTTTGTGTGAGATTTTATAAAAATCGGCCCAAATGCTTTTGAGTCCATAGGGGAAAAACTCAGACACACCAACACACACACAAAGTTCATTTTATATAATAGTAGAAATATCTAAGTACATTTAGAAATTTTCAACTACTTAAGCGGCGTATAATGTATCGATAAAAAGTTAACCTAAGAGCCATAAAAAAAACTACAGAAACGAAAGTGATCACCAGGGTAAAATATAAAAATGGCTAAACAGTGTTTAATTATGAAAATATAATCATCGGTTCAGTTCATCAGATGTGATGATTGAATAACTCTTCTATACAAAGTTAGTCTCACTAAAATGATTTCTTTATTTTCAGAAAAGAAAAACAGAAACACCATTCATCGGATTTGATTTTGCCACATAAAAGCAATTCCTTACGTAATCGTATGCTTCATCGATCATCCTGTAAACGGTTTTAAGTGAAATAGATCAGTTATTAATGCTAAGATTCTATGATGAAACTACTTACGTTAATAGCTACTGATAATGAATTTTTCGTGATGAAAAGATTTTCTGTATTTTTTATCACGATTTGATTTCTTTACCTTTGCTTTTATTTGTGTCTCCATTTCAACCATTTAAATTTATCGTCTTATCCGTCGCAGATTCCGTTTTTTATGATCTAATTCCATTACGACCCTTATTAAAAACACGCAAAGATATAAAATTGTATAACTACAATAGTAGATGTGAACGTTTCAGCCGATGTAAACAATGCCCTTGTTGAGAAGTACCTTGTTGAACTTTGGAAGCTGTCTGTTGAACTAAAGAATGTGCACAGACTTTCCAACGGAATAATTCACATTGACACACCGGTTCCTGTTGGATCACAGATATTAAGCAACGTTAAGACTGGTCAATACTAAAATGGGTGGTCATTTAGGAACTCCACTCGCTGCATATACTCTCAGCTTATCTCGGCATTGCTTCCAGTCGTTTAGCGCTTCTCCTTGCTACTGGACTCAAGTAGCGCTGATTCATGGAGGAGGGGGTCGCACAGCCCTTGCCTCACAATTACACGGGCGACCGTCCTTACAAGAGATATCCGTTACCTCCCGAGACTAAGCGAAAACGTCATCAAATGTAGGTGTGCATGCGACCGAGTATGTATTTTTACGTGGGAATCACCATTTATCAAATCTGGAAAGACACTCTAAGATTATTACTAAAGGACATGAGTGTAAAGTGATCGCAGTGACAACACCGTAATGATAGTTAGTGGTAGATATTGGGTAGAATTTTAATATTTAAGAGGAGAGTTACGCAAGTATTTATTTACACTGGACTTGAAAATGATCATGTATTCAGCTGAAAAGCAGATGCGCGGCATACTGTTGCACAGACGAATAGTTGTAGGAAATAAACTTTATTAATGAAATTTGCGTGTAGATTTAAACTTAGGGAGTAAGGGCAATTGTTGACAGTAGTTGTAACTAAGCGAGTGTTTGCTGTGAATGTGTTGCAGAGAAACGATAGATTAAAGCTCAGTTGAGCGCTTGCCATGAAAATAACGATAAAGCAGTGATAGCTTCGCAACGTCTCTTTTGTGGGAAAGAAGTTGCAAGGAGGAGAAAAGGACATTACCAATTATGCATGCGTGACAAGTAATGTAGTAGGGCAGTACAAAATGTGGAAGTGTTAGCATGTTTTGTAAATATGGTTGAGATGGCGTAGCATAAATTGCAGATTCAGTAACAGATTATGAACGTACGATGTAATTTCAATAAGTTTATATACATATAATTATGTTTTAAACTCGAAAAAATGCTACAGAAACGTAGTTAATGCTACAGGCTGCTTTTGGACAATATTGCATGAATGGAACATCAGTTTTTTAGTAGCATCAGAAATTCAAGGAATAGCAGGCCGCCTGTGAGGGAAGGTGAGAGGTGTGGGAGAAGTAAAAAAGTCATGACACCAGAGTTGATTGACCAAACAAAGAATTTAAGTGAAAAAGACTGTCCTGTGATTATAGAGACAATATTTTCATAGTTTGATGCTTGTGTGGGAACTGTACACACAAATATTAAGATGCGGAAGATTTGCACGGTTGTTCCAAGAGTGCTCAGAGAAGATCCGAACGGAGAATATTGTCGTGACATCAGGGAGATGGCTGAGCTGATCAATTCTGATCCTGCAGTTATTTATGCTTTGGTGACCTGTGATTAAAGCTGGATCTACTGCTATGATCCAGAGCCAAGAAACAGAGTTCCCAGACCCAAACAGGCCAAACAGAGCAAATGCACCCAGAAAATATGATGATATTTTTTGACAGCACGGGCATTTTCTACATGCACTGGGATCACACAGTCAACAAGGAATATTATGTTGAGGTTTTAAAAGAGTTCGGGAAGAGATTCTGTTGGAAGAGGTCAGCACTCTTCAAATCGGGTCGGTGGTATTTCTCTCAGGATAATCCACCAGTTCACAACTATTTGACCAAGATGGGCATAAAGACAGTTTCTCACCTTCCCTAATGTCCAGATCTTGCTACTTGTGTCTTTCAGTTATTTCTCTAAGCCCAAGGAAAACCTTATAAACTGTCGTTATGAGACAATTGAGGAGAGAAAAGAGGGCGTTACGAGGGTCATTAACACGCTCACACAAGATAATTTCTATGGAGTCTTCCCGAAGTAGTAGGAACTGTACAAGTGCATTGCAGCCGTAAGATATTACTTCAAAGGGAACTATAGCTTCATGTATGTACTATCAATAAGAGTTACCATGCTAAAAACTATGGAAACCTATTGAAGGTAACTCGTATGCTAGTAAGACATGTATGTAACCTCTGACCTTTATCAAGTGCATCTTGTTGAACTACAGAATCTTTCTTTCGAACTTGGGAATCTGTACAGAATTTCAAACGGGGTTAGCATGCCTGCGGTCCGCCAGCTATGTCATATTACACCGAGGATTTAACAATCAACCTCCAGTGTAACTTACAACTGAATCTTACAAATTACCTCATCCACCGGACCTTGCAGATAATTATAGTATGGATTTTGGGAGCCTTAAACCTATTTTCGTTATCAGAAATGCAATCTTACTACTTATTGTTTATTATTACAACTACTTCAGTAATGGCGGACGGAACGAGAGCATACAACCCCCATGGATTAAATGAAGGGTTTTCTGGGAAATTCCGTGGATATTTCCTTATTCTACAGAAAGATTTCCGTGTTCAATAAGATACATCTGAATAAGATCTGAGGTTACATCGACCGGAACTTTGTGCTAATAACATCCAAAGAAGTAACAGTCGTCCAATTAATCCTAATAAAGCGAAAACTGATTTAGTTAAAGCCACTGAAAATAATTGTCATTCCTTCCAATATCTAAATCTAAACAGTATTCTTGTAAGTAAGTTTTTTGTGAGTAATTTTATCACCAGGGTGTGTAATCTTTAATGAGTTTCACAATTACAGATCATTATCCACTATATTTTATTGAATCGAAGAAGTCCGTCACCCAATATCAGGACAACGCAAGAGAATACCAGAATAATCGATAATTTTGTACGTAATACTTAAGTGCGCTAATGATGATCAGATAATATGGATATCGATAATGGAAACATGGTGGTTAAGCCATGCATCACCTGGTGTTTATTTGTATCAAATATGGATGACGTGAAGAAAGGCCTCAAGCTTTCGCCCATCACTGCAATGTTGCATTCTTATGCTTTTTTTTAAAGTACTTTAATGAAATGTGCTCCGACGAACTCGTAGTATTGGTACCCCTTCATTCTACGTAAATACCTCTAATAAATCCGAAAAGAGCAAAACCCCACACCTTCACTGTAGAGGTTCCTCCAACGCAAGAAAACCTTCTTCTCTGAAAGTTTCTTCCCTTGGACTGCTAGACTTTTGATTTTCTCCCCTGTATCCTCTTTCCATGAGTGTACTTACATGCAAAAATTTAAATGTAATGTAAACAGACGGCTCGTTGATCAAGTCACTACATTGTTTTCATGAAAATATAATCATAAATAATAGCTCTTAACGTACAAGTGGCAACACGCTTTCTTTTGGATGAATAAAAGTAAAAAAAAATATTATAATGTTTTAGTCGATGGAACGACATCATTTGCTTATTTTAGAAAAAATATCTAAAAACGGATATAGTTGGAATTATTTATTATAGATATCTCAGATTAATTACTGATGACCACAGTTCCTGATCAGATAGTATCATTATTGAAATAAATGTGAAAGGTGATAACTAGGGCTATGACAAGAGAATATTCTTTTCATTTTTTTGACTCTCGAGAATATATCCGACACAGTTATACACAATTAATCAACCGAGAACCACATTACTCTATCTGAAAACATATAAGATAGTATTTGATATATACTCAAGAGTAAAAATAATGAAAATAGTATTCTCTTGTCATAGCCCTAGAGATAACGTACGTGCGAACTTGAAATAATTAATGTATTATTATATAAATTTTAAGACATTCATATAAGTTTTAAGCCAATATAAAAATGATATACATCGAAGTTTGTTCTTAAATACGCATAATTTTTATGAATTTCAGTAATATTTCTTTCTTGCTGTTGTTCTATTTATTTTATAAGCTTTCAGCTGTGCTACGTGTGTTTACATAAATCTCTCATTTTTTAAATGGATTTTTATTAAATATTGTTTCCGTATTTTTAAAATGGCTTCTGGTTAAAAAAAAAAAGGTTTAGAAGCAGGTAAGATAACTGCTGGTACGAAATCCGATTACACACCGTCGCTTTTAATCCCATTAACTGTTTCTATGTAGTGTCGTTTAAACTTCGTTTCTTTCCTTCGGCATTTAAATCAATTCGACGTAGTTTCAAATTTGGAAGAGATTCCATTCTTTTTCGAAGTTTATGTTCTAAACGTAAAGCACGTAGCCACGGCGCATGCGTCTGGCAAAAGAAATATCAGGTCGGTGCAAAAGTTGTTACCGGTTTGTAAAATAGGCATTTTAAGTCATTGCAATTTATTTTATACACATTGCTATTATTTAAACATGTCACCGTGATTAATGTATAACTTGTTGATTATTAACTAATTCCTCATTTGTAAAATTCTTTAGGTTTTGGTGTGAAATATGAATCTATCTCATGTTCAATCACCCCTTGTGGTATTCACCCAAGGTCATCTAAACGGAAATAACTGATAATTCGAAGGGGCTAGATCAAAAGAATATGCAGATTGGGCAAAGATATCCCAACCAAATGCTCCTAGGAGTCACTAGTGTTTTGTAAAGACGAACGTTATCATGATTGAAAATGACTTCCCTTTTTGTTGGCTAAAGAAGATCATTTTCCAGTCAACATATTGCAACAAAATATGCGCGATGCTTTAAGAATTACAACAGTATTTCTCGCGATTAGCGGTAGCCGAATGGATTAGGTCCTTGCTAATGAAGCCAGAGAAGGCTTCTGTTGCCAAGCTCGAATCTATCCACCGGTGTTAATCATGACACCCTGCATTGATGATTCCCGAAAGGATCAAACACGTGTCGGTAGGTATTTAATATCCCATGCTTCCGTTCAGTCTTGAAAGACAAAGGGTACCCCTTAGGGGTAGTAGCGCGTGTAATTGCGAGGCAAGGGTTGCGCAATAAACAACCATACATCTCCTGAATCGGCACTGTTTGAGTCCAGTGGCAAAGAGAAGACCAGGACGACTGGACACAATACCGAGATAAGCGGAGAGCACATACAGCACCTAAAAGTCCCAAATGGTAACGCATTTAGTACTGACCAGTTTCAACGTTGCTTAAGGTATTTAATAATTATTATAGTAAATAATTATATATATATATATATATATATATATATATATATATATATATATATATATATATACACTAGCGGGGGTACCCGGCGTTGCCCGAGTGTTTGTTTCCAGGACGGGGGGGCAGTTTTAAAAATGTTATGGTAGGTAAGTAGGAAGGATCAAACCCGGAGTCATGAGTAAAAGTAGGAAAATAAAGTGTAAAAAAAAAAAAAAAAACATCTGCAACGTTAACAGTTCGGCCACCAAGAAAAATCCATTCCAGTTGTTTAGGGGGGAAAAAAACGACTACGGTAGGTCGGCGCGAACGTGAAAATATAATGTGAATTGTCCAGCACGCTAACCACTACGCCACATAGCACTGCAGCTTAGTTTAGTGATTTTAAATAACTTCACATGAAAGAACTACGAAGCACAACCGGTTTTCTCTTCTCAACTGTTCCTTGTGAACGATCCCCAAACGGTGTTAAGTGGTGGCAGGGGGAGGAGGAATTTATTAGAGAGAAAATATTTTACCACTTCCATTGATCTTAACCGATTTTGGCCGTGACTTCTCAGCAGAAAAGTATAGAAATCTAAGATTATCGAGGAATTTGAGAAATAATAAGCCTATAACACACCTCAGATATTGTTCTGCCGTTTGTGCATATTATATTTGCATGAAATATCTTGATTTTTAATCCTATTAATGTCAAAATCAGACGGAAAAAATGAGTTCATTTTATTTATATAGAGCGATATATATATATATATATATATATATATATATATATATATATATATATATATATATATATATATATATACGGTGTAATAATAGTGTTACATAATATCTCACGGGTCTTCCTACGGTTAATCATTCGTAAGGAAAGGGAGCAGATGTCCTAAACATATTCGCTTTTCTTCGTAACATATATAAAAATATTAGACTAACTTATTTGCTATGTATTACGCAGTATTTTTAGTACTCAACATCACTTTCCTAGACACGAAAAAATAAATTTGAAAATAGGTATTGTTCATTTATATCTGCTTAGTCTTAGACACATGTGGAAATAATGGTACCAGATACAGTGTCGTCTGTGTGTGTGTGTGTGTGTGTGTGTGTGTGTGTGTGTGTGTGTGTGTGTGTGTGTGTGTGTGTGTGTGTTGTTTTTTAAGGGACGGGTAGAAGTTAAGTGCCGAATTAAAAATTGATTACTTGATTCTTAATTCACGTATAACGATGACCAAATTTTGCAAACGATTTAAATATCATTAATGTTTGTAAGATGTAACGCAAAGGAGTTAAGCGATGCTATGTCAGCCAATTATGTGAACGCGAGGGAGTTCGGGTTTCTTTGTCGATTGTAATGGCGCTAATTAGATGAATATCAAGTGACGTTTTTTAATCTTAAATGTCGAGTGATTAATGATAAACTGAGTTTCATCTTTAATTCTTGATTGTTGAACGGATTCAGTGTTGAATAGTGTTCTGTTTGTAAGGGTTTCAGATTTCAACGACGTTAAAGGAATCGACAGAAAGGGTACGCAAGCGTTTCATTTTAAAATTATTGAAATACAAGGAAATAAAAAAATATATATATATGAAAATGATCTAATTTTTTAAATACCATTTTATAAAGAACTTCTACCTGATATTTTGTTCACCAAATACCTATTATTTTAAACTGTTTCACTTTTTACTCTCTCTCGATCCTTTTCTCTCTCTCAATACACACACACACACATATATATATATATATATATATATATATATATATATATATATATATATATATAGTAATTTATAAAATATATATGGCGATTAAGCTACACTGAATATTCTGCGTTTCATCCACTATAGGATTCATCAGGCTTATGCGCGAATTCTGTGGTTGTTTCTTGTTTTTATATATGTTGAGGATTTTTAGTTAGCCAATCAGCTTTCTAGTATCCACCGCGCCCCTTCCTATCAGCTAATGGGCATGCATTTTATCGAACAAAGGATCTGTTTTAGAACTATTTTAGTGGTTTAAGGTAGACGTTTTCCTTTTTTTTATATATATAAATATACATATGTGTACACACATACATGCACATATATATATATATGTATATGTATATATACATATATGTGTGATCGTTTATGTATATTCATGTTTATTTAATTTATTTATTTGTTCGTTTTCTATTGTTATTGTTAGTTTTTAGGTTTTTTAGTTTTATGTGAGTAAATGAAGTAGTTATATATATATATATATATATATATATATATACGAGATGCCTTAAATAAGTTTCCAAACTTTTTGTATGTGGACATTTTTATTAATAGTACAAACATGAAACTATAGTTCCTTTGGAACTAATCTCCTCTGGCTGCAATGCACTTGCTGTACCGTCCCTACAACTTTTAAAAGACCCCAAGGAAGTTTTCTTATGCGAACGTGTCACTGACCCTCGTCTTACATCTACCCAAATTTCTTTATAACAACAGCCTCTAATATGTTTCTTGAGGTTAGGTAATAATCAACATAAGAGAAGGTCTGAACTACAGAGAGGGTGAGGAACAGTATTGATATCTATCTTGGTCAAATAGTCCCTGACAAGGATGGAGTGGAACTGGTGCATTGTCCTAGCGGAAATGCCACTGACCCGATTTGAAGAGTGCTGAATTATTCCGACAGTATCTCTCCCTGAATTCCTTTAAAACATCAACATAGTATTCCTTTTAAAGTTTTCTGTGTTTGTGGAGGATGGCGACTTATCTGTGGCGATGATTTTTCTCTCTCTAAAATTTAATTTAAAGAGTAACATTTCCTAAGATTAATATTCCGATTTTCACTCTTAAATACCCTGCTAGAACTGATGTATTCTGAGAGTAATGTATTCTGGGTACAGTATGTTTATAGAGTGATGATATACCTTCTTTGTAAATTTTCGTTCTAAGAGTAATGATTTTAAGCGCAATGCAGTGTTTTATGAGAGCAATGTAGACCTGTTTCTTTTCGTGTTTGTTTAGCCAAAAGACATAGAAGTTTAAGTCGAAAAACGTGTTATCAAGTAAGTTTAAAATCTTTTAAATTACAAAAATGCAAAATTCAAGCAATCTTTATTTATGAAAAATAATGTCTTTTAAATGTTGCCCATTTTTAGATTCGCATATTTTGTGCTCTTTCCAAAACATTACTCATAACAGATTGCATAATCACTGGATTGCGATTTAACTCCCTTATTTAGCCCCTGATTTTTTCTCTTCAATTCTTGCTGATTTTGGGGTTTGACGTTTTGAGGTCTGCCAGCTCGCAGAACGAGATAAGGGAGTAAAATCGCAATCCAAAGATACTGCAATTTTGCATTTTGTCTTTATAAAATGTCCCCATGTCTTAGTCAGATTGTGTTAAAATATTAATAAAAAAAGATTTCATAAAAAATAAACAATCTGTTTTAGTTCCAAACCCTTCGGTGACTTTTTAAACACCCTGTATATATACGTGTGCGTGTGTATGCGTGTTTCCTGAGAGCGTTAGGCCGAGGAGTTTAAAGGATGTACTTTCATATAAAGAGTCATTGGCCATTGCTATTGGTGGTAGAGAAGGTTTCTTGTAATTATTGAAGGAAACGAGTTTAGTCTTGGCAGCATTGAATGTGACCATCCATTTATGTCCCCATTCCACTACAGATCGGAGGTCACCCTCTAGTGTTTCTACCATTTCTTTAGATATGTGTTCATTTGTTTTCCTGTCGTGTCTGTTATAGAGTGTGGTCTCATCAGCATACAGGCCATCTCACAGGCAATTTTGTCAGAGAGGTCATTTATGAATATTAGGAAAAACAGAGGTCCTAGGATAGACCCCTGAGGCACTCCCGCATTTATATCATATTGTTCAAATGTACGACCGTCGAGGACAACCTGGATTTTTCTCTTATCTAAGAAGGATTTAATTAAGTCATGTATTCTTCTAGTGATACCATTTGATCTGATTTTCCTAAGAAGACCTTCATGCCATGTCCTGTCAAAAGCCTTAGATATATCTAGAGTTACCGCTCTACCCTCCCCCGCTTTGTCCAGTGACTGGTATATACGTTCTGAGATTACGGTTAGAATGTCTGCTGTTGAACGGGCTTGCCTAAATCCATATTATGGGTCAGTCAGAAGTTTAGCCTCTGTAAGTTGATGGACTAGAGCTTGGTTAATTATGGTCTCAAATAGTTTGGCGAAAAGTGGGAGAAGGCTAATTTTCTGAGTCAGTTCTTTCGCCAGAATTCTTGAATACTGGTACTAGAGAAGCAGTTTTCCATCAGACAGGAAAGCAAGCTTCATTAAGGCATTTGTTGTAAAGTTTGGAGAGAACTGGAGCTACTTCGCGGAGCACTTTTTTAATAGCACAGCCGGGATGAGATCATGCCCACATACTTTTGCAGTGTCAAGATTTCTTATAGCATGGACATGAGCAGGGGTGATTTTCAGATAGTCTAGTGCGGCGTCTGTTCGCAAAGGAAAATCAGGGGGGGCAGGGTCCAGTGTGGAGTTAAATCAACGCTTATCTCCCTTTGTTAGTCATATCTTTTATATGATTAGAGCCATACAACTGTAAAGAATTAGACGAGTGCAAATAATAGCCAAATTAAATAAGATCAAATATTCTCATTTCCGAATGAATTTTCTATCCCTTATTTATATTTCTTCTTAACAGCCTATAGTCATAGCTTATGAAAAAAATAAAAGATGCGTTTAAAATACCAAATACTGTTCCTTCTAATTGGTATCCATTGAAATAAATTGCTATATACCGAAATAATATGTTCAATTATGAGCTTTCAATCAGTCATGTCATTTTCTGACCAGGAAATTTACGCTAATGCGTGTATAAACGAATGTTTAGTTACAAAAGAATAAAATAAATAAATAAAATCCTGAGTAGGATTAGATAACTCGGTTATCCTTCACAACCGGATTGGATTAAAGCGCTTGAGTGACACTTTAAAGATTAGAAGTAACCCCGCGGTAAGTAGATAAAAAACACATGATTTCCGACAATAGCTGTTTCTGTTTTTCTTAGTTGATGAGACTCAAGCAGTAAATACGCATCCTGGTTCTGTCCTCAATAATTTCAACTGTAACTGAAGGTTTCTCTGCTTGCACAAAGTAGGAAGGCTAAGACTAGCGGCAAGCGCCTCGAGGATAGACAGGTAGAACTTAGTTCATCTCTATGCGGAGAGAATGTAGAACCACAGACCTGTTTATCTACTAAGTGTTGTCCAATAGCCGATTCTACTAATTGAGTAGCCCTGGAAATAGGCTGATGATCCCGGATGAAACGAGGAACATGCTGGGCGATTCTAACCTGAAGACGCTGGGTCGTTTTCCTACATAGACGGCACCATTGCATTTAAGAAGTTTTCTTGGCTTACAAGCAGAGAAGCTGAGCATTTAAAAACAGCAGATTCTTTGATATGGCTCCATTACAATTCGTGATGCCTTTTGATAGAGAGAGAGAGAGAGAGAGAGAGAGAGAGAGAGAGAGAGAGAGAGAGAGAGAGACGAAGACTTCTAGAATCAGCACGTATTTTAAATACTAGCACCATCACGCAAAAAAAAAGGGTTTCTAAAATTTAGCCCATATTAGAGGAAATATAATAATCAGAGTGCAAAATGTGAATACAGATCCTGGGTAATCAGTTTATATGTCCTTAACCGTCTCTCCTCATATAATTTCAACAAAATAAATAAGATAAATAAGAAAGTAAATGTACATGTACATATGTATATGAATAACGTTTTAATGCGCATATATATGCATAGAATAATCCAACCTTTCCACACGCACAATAATAGATTCTGTCCAAATGGAAACGGCTTTAGGTTTTTTACTTTTTCACTCGCATATGGTCTGTAATCGTTTTCTTCTACATTTTTCCTACAAAATCCTGATGATGTCCCTTGAAATAGGGACGAAATGTTGATTACTATTTTATTAATTCTCGGTTTTCCTTTTCAAATAACACACACACACACACACACACACACACACATATATATATATTTAATTGCCTAGTTAAAAACCCACTGCGTTGCACTGAGAAGAAATTTCACATATCTTTCTGCAGTGACTTTGTCCACAGTACGTTATAGTTTACATTGCAATGTAAAGAATCTACTGTTGATTTTATAAATAAAAGTTTATGTAATGGCTTGAATTAAATTTTAAAATGCAAAAGCCAAGTATCATGGTCCAATTGTGCTATAAACAGAAACATTGATTTCAAACGCGCCCCTGTCATATCAATGCACCTGCTGGTGATTTTAAATGTCTGTAAGGTAAGAAAACTTCTCAAATGCAATTGTGATGTTAGACTCTATAAGGTGTTAACTTTAGTCAAAATCGCTCGTTTCTTGTTTCGTCGGATTTTTCGATAATCGATTATCGATACTTATTGGAAACATACTGATGCAAAGTCTTTCTGAGAAAATTGCCAAGCAATCGAAGTGCATTTGTAGAAACAAAGTATACTTTTGTGAAATTAATTAAAAATCGGCTCAATCGTTTTAAAAGTCATTAGCGACCGAAATCACACTCCCAAAGTTCCTTAGGGAGAGTAAATTCCAAAATCTAAGAATTCGACGAAAGAAATAGTTAGAACAGAATGTTTTCCGCTATATAGGGATCTCTACAATATATGGGTAAGATTTTACTTCATGTCCGGTTAAAACAGTCACATTGATTGAAGATTTCGGCGATTGAACAAGGGTTGAAGTTTGGTTAATATTTCGGGACTTACTAGGATGGACGAGGAGCTTCAGTTAGCGTATTATACGTCATCGAAATCTCTGGTTGAAAAGGTTTCTTATAATTGTTAAAGGAAAGAAGCTTAGCTTTGCCGACATTAAATGCTTCCAGCACTTTACGTCGTCATTTCACTATAGACTGAAGGCATTTTTCTAAGCCTTTCCCTTCATGTTTGTTCGTTTCCCCCCCCCCCGTGTCGATTATAAAGCGTTTTACCATCAGCAAATATGCCTATATCGGAGACAATTTTATCAGGGACATCATTTATGCATATCAGGAATAATACATTTCAAAGGATCGACCTCTGTGGCACATCCACAATTATATACTGTTATTTTGACGTACGACCATCGAAAACAACATGGATCTTTCTCTTGTCAAATAATGGTTTGATTATGGTAAATATTGTTTCATTAATAACATATGTTTAAGTTTAATGAGAAGGCTTTCGCTGAAGACCCTGTTAAAGACATAAGTTATATCTAGGGCTACTCCCCTAACCTCCGCTGCCTTATACAGTGTATTATATTTAGGTTTGATTGTTACATTTTACTGCAGCAAAATGGACTTGTGTAAATCCATACTATCGTCGCAAATAAGTTTAGCATCTAGTCTAGTGATTCACTGATAAAGTGCTTAAAGATTTGGGCGAATAAAGGAAGGAGGCTTATATAGCGATAATTGAGTTGGTAAGTCCTTTTACCTAAACTTTTGAAAACTGAACAGACAGAAGCAATTTTCCAGCAGCCAGGGAATCACGATTTGGTAAAGCATTTGTTGAAGGGCATGGAAAGAACTTTATAACCTCAGCATCATTTTTTTCAACTATTATAGCACGAATGAAATCAGAAAAACACGCGTTTGAGGTGGGTTTTTTTATATCACGAGCATGAGAAAAGGTTATATTCGGATAATCGAACCTGGCTTCTGTCCAGGAAGAGACATTCGGGAGGGGTAGATTTTTTTTAGTCTGAAGTGGAGTTGGAAGCGAACCCCGAAGTAAGCAGGTTAGACTTTTATGTTGCCGTGCAAACAACCTTACTAGTTGGGAGCATTGGGGAATTATTGATTGCCCATTATTTATTACAATTTTATAAATTTTCCAGAAATCGCGAGTTCCTAATTTCTGCACCTCAATGCGTTTTCTGGTGATTTCGCTCTGCTTTCGCTTGGATGCGATTATTTCTCTCTTACAATTATTTCTAGATTCTACATACCTTTTTCCTTTGTTACTGGAATTATATATACTAAATTTTGAGTAATGGAAGGTAAATAGAAATAGTTGTCTCCTAAACTTCCGTGTGGGAATATGTGTTTAAATTGTTGCTTGTATCATTCAGTAGCCTCATTTTCACACTGTTTCCCAAGAAGAGAAAATATACTACGCCATAGCGCATTTCTAATAAGATCCCTGATGGTCTCCTAGTCATAACTATATATTTTTTCCTGTATGCTTGTAGATTGGTCCGTTATTGTAGCTTCATAAACAAGGGATTCAGTTTTACCAGAAAAAATATATAAGTATGACACAGGGCCCATTTAAACAAAGGTACTATAGGCATATGATCTCCTTTAGAGCTAAAACAAGGATAAAACAGCATTAGCACACTGGGTATTGGAGCTTAAAGAAAAATAAATACCTTTCTCAATAAAATGGAGAAGAATGGAGCATAAAGCAGCATACACCCCGGAATTAAGTCAATGGCCACTCTGTAATGCGGAAGAATACCACATCCTACAAGCAATTAATGACCCAGAAAAAGGATGCTTGAATGTGAGGAGTAAATCTTTGAAAAATCATATGCATAGAAGGAAAGCACTCCTTATAAACTGGGTCAGTGAAGAAGACAAAACCTAGATTTTTATTTAATAATAATAAAAAAACTTACCTTTTAATAAACTTTTAAATCTAAAATTGATTTTAGTTTGTAAAATTGAATTTTAATTGTAATTTTAAATTATTTTATTAGAAATTTTAAATTCTTATATTACATAAATTTTTAAAAATCATACTTTATAAATGTAATTGACAATCTATTTCGATTTTAAACTATAGGGAAAAATACAATAGTATTGAGGTTAATATGCTAGGAAAACCCCTTTAGGCTAGATTAGTATCTCCCCGTCAAATTTTAAAACGCATTTCAATATAATCAAATGGAATTTTACGTTTTAATTGATATTGAGATAAATTTTAAGGTTAACATTTCGGAAAACAATTAAAAATATTTTTAATTTTTATATTAAATTGGTTTTAATATTAAAGACACTTAATATAAAAATTTAATTGAAAAGTAGATTTTAAATTTAATATAATTTTATTTTAAAGTTATTCAAATCATCACCACCCGATAAATAAAAAAGGGGGTTCGCAAGTTAATCGTGAACTCGTGATGTATATATATTTCCACTTCCGTTATAAAATAGATGAGTAATGGCTGAAGAGAACTTGATATGGGTATCTACAACGGTCCTAATTATCGAGTTTGAAACCGACGGTACCAATGACTTGTCCTATCTAAAAACTTTCTGTTAACCAAATAAAAATACGCTCTTATTTTAGGATTTTACTTAAAAAAAACTAGTTATATATATATATATATGTATATATATATATATATATGTATATATATATATATATATATATATAGATAGATAGATTGATAGATAGATATAGATATATAGATATATATTGCTGCATAAAACACGATGAAATATATGTGTTTATATGCAATTAAACTACATCGAATAGATATATCATATAAATAAGTAGCATAGAATACTCATTAAATAACTCAATAGTTCAATATTAGAGCTATAAATATTATTGAAAGTTACCACGTTACAAGAAACAGGGTTTCATACATTTTCTATTTTCAAGTATTGTTATTTTATTAGTAGTAACTTGCTTACAATCGTTTCGGCCCCATTATATACATATAGTTATATAATAGTTAATTTAATTTAGTTTTGCACGACTGTGCAATCTCACTGACGTAGAGCAAGAAGCAATTATTTAAAAGGTTCACATCCTACGAACAAGATACTGTTATTAACACAGCTAGTATTCATTTTTCTACGCAACATGTAAGCAATTCATTAATCATACATTATAGACATATTATCACAAAGAACATTTTGATATCCCTTCAACATCGACGCAGGCATATCTTGTTGTACATTGGGAACGTGCTTCATTACTTTCTCAACTTCTAGTAGTTCCGGATTTAATTGTCAGGTTCAAAGCAACTTTTTAACAATTTCAGTTAAAAAAAAAAAAAAGTAAAGATTATTATTAAATAGCTTTTGGCATAAGTTGACGTTTACAACGTATAATTTTAATAAAAATTTTGGAGCAAAATTTACGATACGTACTAATTATAAATAATTCTATTTCAAGCTTCCAATGTTATTACCCATTACTCAAATTTCAATATTATAATTCAAATATATTTAACTAACATAAATGTTGCATTGTTTTCAGATTTAAACCTTAATGATTACGTATATGCTACAAACATCGCAAATGATTTTTCCAAATTTTGGCGAATATTAGTATCAAGTAAAGCTCACACTAGTCTTATAAAAAACATACCAGGGTGTATTTCCATTCATAAATTTATTTCCATTGATAAATTTTCATATTATTATTTAATTTATTTTAATCGGTATACTATATTTTGTATTATTTTAAAACTTTAAAGACCTGGTAGTTATATTAGCATATATGTATATACACATCGTTGTAAATATTTATTTTACGATGTTAAAACTTCTATTTTTTACTGTCTATTCTTTGACAATTTTTTAAAAGTAATTATGACTTCAGTTTGCGGTGTTTTCTTTCTAACCGAATCGCTATATATTTATTTCTAAATCTTTTTTATTATCTATTTTCTTTTACTGTTAGTTATTGTTAAATATTAAGGGCTTAAATTATGATTACGTAGAAATTAAATGCACGTATTTCTAACCATTTGCCTCAAAGATTGTATAATCAGGTTTCAGTCACAGTCAGCACCAACCCTATTCAGGGGTTAACCGGCTTCCTCAGACGGAGGAAGTTTCATGGGAGTATGAAATTCACAAGCGGTCCCCAGTCGCATGTATATCCCCGTTAGGGGAGATGGCGACGTTAGGTTTTTGCAACTTTTTGCTGGGAGGTGTCCACGTCCTCCTACATACGGCTCCTGGACTGCCCAAATTGGTCACCCATTTTAATAATGCCCACGCTCAACTTTGCTTAACTTCGGTGATCTGACGGGAATCGGTATGTCAACGTGATTATGCCGTATAATCAGGGTTGCTTGTTATTATATTAACATTAGTGCAATTCCCTCGAACTATTAGGTTGAAAAGAAAGTTATTGCAAAATTTTTAATTTTGATTTCAAATGATGTATTTTCAAATAAGTTTTAGTTATAATACTTTTACTTTATGTACCATTTTAAAGAGCGTTTTTCGCTCTGTCTAATCGTTTAAATTACAATAGTTTTAAAACAATTATGTTTTCTTTTTAGAACGTTGAATACAAGTTAGAAAAAATCTAATTCTCACAAATTACTTATTTCAATTCAAGCTAGGCCGAAAAGCTGATGTAACAGCTCACGATATCAACTATTGAACGAACAGCGCAATGGTGGTTTAAGAAATTTCGTAGCGAAAGCGAGAGTCTTGAAGATGATGAGCCTAGATGATGAAATAGTGATCATACACCATGGATGGTTTATAACGAATAAAATCTTTATTTGGATGGATGAATATGGCGACAAGTTGAAATGTAAAATGCTTATTTCAACTTTCCGACACATTTTATTACTTTTACGCAGGGCAAATTCATTCATATCTTAAAGAAGTTTAATTTGTAATATTTCTGATCTATCTCGCAATAGCTTAAACAATAGCTTTAACAACTTGAGTGCTAAATGTATTTTTTTTAAATTTTCACACATTTGCAAGGATTTTCTCTGGCTTAAACCAAAATATAAAGTTTCGCATGAGTTCAAATACACTATATATATATAGTTTCATGTCTGTAGACCAAAAACTGGCAGAGGAGTTTGGTTGGATAATTTTTTTGCAAACAAATATATATATATATATATATATATATATATATATATAAATATATATATACATTTATTGTTTTGGGGCTCAAATCAAGTAAAGTTAGATCCATATCCAAGGAACCTATATCTAAAATTTCAAGTTTTTAGACCCAAAATTGGCGGAGGAGTTTGGTAGAGCTCTCAAAGATCAAATCGTTGAATGTTGACCCCTTTACAGCGAAATTTATGACCAAAAACGAATCACATAGATTTTCCCAAATCTCAGTACCCTTTATATAAAATTTTGAGTCTGTAGACTTAAAATTGACAGAGTTATTGTGTAGGGAAATGTACACAGACATACACACAGACAGACACACAGATGCGTTCACTGTTATTGATATATAGACTAGCATTCTAGTCCGATGTTTCCCAGGTGTTTGGATGTGTATGTTGAGCAAAAAAAGGTGGTAGTAGGAAGGCAGGCTTGAACCCATACCGCAAAGGGGGAAAAGAACGGGTGAAAAAACTTACGTCTATGCGCTTACGATCAACGCCGAACCGGAAGTGCCATTTTAAAAAAAAAATTAGACTAGACAATCGAAATGAGAGGATGACTTTAAAAAATATGGACGAAAAAAGCGACTCCTCTGTGGAAAAGTTCCCAGTTTAAGATGAAGATATTTATGTTTTTAGCAAATCTTTCGATATTTGTCGTCTGAAAGGTCGAACTTCAAAACGATACTGATTTTGAGAAAATCCGCCGCCTCTGTTGAAAGTGTTGGGTAGACATGCAAACATACATGCATACATACATACATTTATATATTGCTAACTAAAAATTTTCGACCCAAACCGATAAAAAATCTTGCCCTATCTCTGAATACCCTTTATGTAAAATTTCAAATGTTTAGACCAGAAATTGTCTAAGTAATTTGGTAGAGATCGCAGAGGATAAAATTTGTTAAACTTTGATCCCTATTATGTTCCCTTAACATGTATTGTTTGTAGCTCAAAACAAGTTATTAAGGTAGAGCCATGCCCAAGGAACCTATATCCAAAATTTCAAGTGTTTAAACCCAAAATTGTCGGAAGAGTTTGGTAGAGTTCTCAAAGGTCAAATCGTTAAAGTTTGTCCCCATAACAGCCAACTTTCCGACCGAAAACGGATCACAAAGATTTTCCCAAATCTCAGTACCCTGTAGATCAAATTTTGAGTCTGTAGACTAAAAATTGACAGAGTTATTGCGTAGGGAAATGTACACAGACAGACAGGCACACGGGCACTTTCACTTTTATAGATATATAGATAGGCTAATAGATTAAACAAATATATATACCTATACATA
Organism: Euprymna scolopes; assembly: GCF_053919585.1. Taxonomy (NCBI): domain Eukaryota; kingdom Metazoa; phylum Mollusca; class Cephalopoda; order Sepiida; family Sepiolidae; genus Euprymna; species Euprymna scolopes. Next base: position 52,574,329 of record NC_136487.1, read on the forward strand.
AATATATATGGAAACATTTTTTTTTACTGTAAAGATTTTAGAATATCTGCATGAATATAATTACGCGTAATAGTTAACCTTAGATGATCATCCCATAAGAAAACCGAAAAAAAAAAAACCTAATAGGGAATCATTTAAAATGAATGTTTAAAAGAATATGCCAATTAGCTAGATCTTTTGATAGTGAATGCATTTCCACAACCCATATATAAAAAAAATTGTATTTTCCTTTTAAATAAATAAACAAAGAGGAGGTTTAATATGAATATCAATACACACAAAAGGAAAACGAATGTATAGGAGCATATATATATATATATATATATATATATGACTACATACACACACATATATATATATATATATATATATATATATATATATATATATATATATATAGAAAAGGTCTTGTGTTTACTATAAACTTTTGACGCAAATATTACGCAAGTATAAATCATGTAGAATATCTGCATGAATATAATTACACGTTATAATTCACTAAATATGATCATCCCTTAAGGAAACTGAAAAAAAAAAAACTAATCGGGAATGAATTAAGATGAATGTTTAAAAGAATATGCAAATTAGCTAGAGCTTTTGGCAGATGAAAAGAATTTCAAGACCCACATATAACAATTTTTTTAATAAATAAAAAAAAATGTTTTTTTATGAATATCAATATGCACACAAAAAATATAGGAGTACATACATATATATATATATATATATATATATATATATATTTCGTATATACATAGGTAGTTTTAACTTGACGGCGTTAATTAAACTAAAACACAAAAAAGGATGTTGTTGAACACTGTCTATATTCTCAGGGGCTTAGTCTGGCGATAATGAAGGAGATCTCCTGAGATGAAAATTGCGAGTTGTTTTATGTTCAGTCCGCCAGACAAGGCGCCCGTGGTTCTGTGTGTGTTATCCATAATAAACTCGAAAATGTTTATACCCAATATATTTTGTTGTTTTTTTTTGTTTTTGTTTTGCTGGCAGGCAAAGAGATAGATAAATAAAAAAGAAAATACGTCCGTACTATTTGAATTATTAGAACTATCCTTCACATCGTATTCGTTATTTTCACAACGTTTCGGCCGGCGTAACCTCCGATTTTTTCAAATATCTATGGTCATACTCGAAAATATTTTTTTCAAACTTAGAAATCTGAAAACAGTTTCGAATAGAACGACTTTAAAATGCTCTCGTTCAGGGAGCCATGACTTAAGTAATTCAGAAATGCATTCTGAGTATCGACCGTCACCTCTGTGGAATAAATAAACTTTTGCAATTTTTACACAGATTCCTCAGTTCGACAGAAACATTCCCGAGTTCGGCAAGGGTGATTAGAAGGTGTTCGGAGGTTACTTCGGCCAGAACGTTGAGAAATAAACACTCAAAACGAAGACAGTAGATTGTATAATACATATAATAAAAATTATCAGTCCTCATCTAAAAAAACAACTCATACACAAAAATACATCACTTGTTTACGTGCGATTTGTTTTTTTGCCTCCCAACAAAATTTTAGCAATCGCAACATGTTTATAAAAAATTTCACTGCTTTTTGGTTCTTACGTTTCCATGCATCAAGTATTAATTCTTCGTCTATTTTTGTTGTTTCCTAGATCACGTTAGCAAATATTCTTGACACAGAATTAGTACAAAACTGTTTAAAAAATAAACTGAAAAACAATTGTATGGAAAACTTATTCTTATCAAAGACAATGTTGACAAATTATAGAACCAACACGAGTAGTCCTAGCAAGTGAAAAAAAAATCATCGACAGAACACCCCCCCCAAAAAAAATATAAAAACGCTAGAAAACGGATGTGCAGTGTTTGTTTAGTTTGTATAAGTAAATCTAACTTATAAAACCCAATCAGTATGTCTGTTTGTCTCAATTCTTTCCAAAGCGCATCTCCTCCGAGATGCAAGGTAATAGAGCAGTGTGAGACAGGCCAAATAATGGCATTTTAATAGAACATTATTCTCTGGGTCTCTGTTTCAAAATATTGAGTAAATGTCTCAAAATAACTACCCTATATTAGGTGTAATATAATAATCAAAAGAAAATTTATCCTGTAATGATAAATATGGAAGCTACATAAATTACACTATTATATTAAAGCTTATATCAACGGCTCGCTACGCCTGGGCATGGCTATTATATTTTAGGCACAATAGAATTATTAATAACGAATTGACTCTATTATTATTATTATTATTATTATTATTATTATTATTATTATTATTATTATTATTATTATTATTATTATTATTATTATTATTATTATTATTATTATTATTATTATTATTATTATTATTATTATTATTATTATTATTATTATTATTATTATTATTATTATTATTATTATTATTATTATTATTATTATTATTATTATTATTATTATTATTATTATTATTATTATTATTATTATTATTATTATTATTATTATTATTATTATTATTATTATTATTATTATTATTATTATTATTATTATTATTATTATTATTATTATTATTATTATTATTATTATTATTATTATTATTATTATTATTATTATTATTATTATTATTATTATTATTATTATTATTATTATTATTATTATTATTATTATTATTATTATTATTATTATTATTATTATTATTATTATTATTATTATTATTATTATTATTATTATTATTATTATTATTATTATTATTATTATTATTATTATTATTATTATTATTATTATTATTATTATTATTATTATTATTATTATTATTATTATTATTATTATTATTATTATTATTATTATTATTATTATTATTATTATTATTATTATTATTATTATTATTATTATTATTATTATTATTATTATTATTATTATTATTATTATTATTATTATTATTATTATTATTATTATTATTATTATTATTATTATTATTATTATTATTATTATTATTATTATTATTATTATTATTATTATTATTATTATTATTATTATTATTATTATTATTATTATTATTATTATTATTATTATTATTATTATTATTATTATTATTATTATTATTATTATTATTATTATTATTATTATTATTATTATTATTATTATTATTATTATTATTATTATTATTATTATTATTATTATTATTATTATTATTATTATTATTATTATTATTATTATTATTATTATTATTATTATTATTATTATTATTATTATTATTATTATTATTATTATTATTATTATTATTATTATTATTATTATTATTATTATTATTATTATTATTATTATTATTATTATTATTATTATTATTATTATTATTATTATTATTATTATATTAATCATCATCATCATCATCATCATCATCATCATCATCATAAGACGAAGACGAAGACGAAGACGAAGACGACGAAGAAGAAGAAGAAGAAGATCTGGGTGTCATGATCAGCAGCTGCTCCTTCGGTAGCCAGCATGGGGGACCCGGTTTTCATCCTGCGAATGTTGGCCAACTTCTTAATTTCAGAAACTCAAATAACATGGACGCTGAACAGGTAAGTATAACCTCTAATTTCAGGGAACAAAATGATACCGAACAAACACAGCACAGCCGTGATAATCATCAAAATGGAAAAAACCGAAGAAAGAAATGGACAAAAAAAAAAGAATAGACTAGTAATAGAATGATATTATAGAAGCCCTCCTGAATATAGATATGGAGGCTATCGGAAACGAATGAAAGAACTATGGGACCCCTTCAGTGACCATCAACCGACAGAACAAAGAATTGCGGACCAAGCAAGACTGATACCCAAGAAAGGTTGGCTCTCTAAACCAGAACTAGCAGAAATTCAGCGAAAAATAAATGAGAAACTGAACCAGAAACATCCCCCAATGGAACTGCTCGGAGAAAAACCCCATAAGTTGAAGCCCCACAAGTAAAAACACCAAAGGCCCAGGACCTACGAAGACCAAAGACTAAACACGTTGAAACCGAGAACAATGAAACAGAACTAACAGAGAATGAAGCAAATGAAATAAATAAAATAACACAGTTTATGAACGAGGAAAAAACAAAACTCCCATCGTTAAAGAACAAAGAGCAGAAGAAAATAAAAAACAGAAACTGAGAAGGTTAACAAGCTCCTCCCATACATCCCAACAAATACAATCACAGACTTAAACAACCTCATTTACGCAGGCGCCAAAATGGTAAGTATGAATCTCAAATCAGAAAAACAACCGGGAACAAGCGGACCGACAAAACTTGGATGGGTAATAAGACTAGAAACCCAAATACAGAAACATAAAAAAGAAACCAAAATTATCAACAGAAAAAAAGCAATGTGGAAAAAAACAGAATATTGGAAATGTAACTAAACAAGAAACATGAAGAACTGGACTAAAAAATAAAAGCAAAAGAAGCGAGATTAAGACGATATAGATATACATCTGAACAATGCCAACAAAACAGAACATTTGAAACTAATGAAAGCCAATTCTACCAAAATGTGAACGAAGGAAAAACAAAAACAGAACAACCAAACCCGAAAGAAACAAAACTCTACTGGAGTAACATATGGTAAGAGAGACGAGAACACAATAGAAATAACGAATGGGTGAAAGACATGAAACAATAGTTACAACAAATCGAACAAGGAACAGTGAATGAAATCAGCAAGGAAACCCTAAAGAAAACCATAGGAACAATGACAAACTGGAGAGCATCAGGGCACGACGGGATACATGCATACTGGTTCCAAAAATCCACAACCTTACACGAAAAACTAGCCCAAAACCTGAGAAGATATATACAGGAAGCAAACGTGCCAAACTGGATGACAAAAGGTAGAACTACACTGCTACAGAAGGACACGGAGAAAGGCACCGTCCCCAGCAACTATAGGCCAATCACGTGCTTACCCATCATAAGGAAGATACTGACAACACAACTGAGGGAACAAATCTACCACTTACTGAATAACCGTGGACTCATCCCCGAGGAACAGAAAGGATGCCAAAAAGGGAAAAGAGGAACACATTATCTGCTCTATGTTGATCAAAAGATCCTAAAGGAGGTAAAAAGGAAAAATTTAGCCATGGTATGGATCGACTATAAAAAAGCGTACGACAGGATCCCCCAAGCATGGATAATAGAATGCTTAAAAATGTATAAAATACCAAGCGGGATCACCAATGTAATAGTAAATGCAATGAAAACATGGAGACTGGAACTGACAGCAGATGGACAATACATAACATAAATTAACATACAAAGAGCCATCTTCCAAGGAGACACATTATCACCATTACTGTTCATCATAGCCATGATACCCTTGAATAGTATTCTGAGAAAGTGCCAAGCCGGATACAAGTTCCCCAATACAGAGGAAAAAATGAACCACCTGATTTACATGGACAATCTGAAACTTTTTGCAAGGACCGAAAAGGAGCTAGAGACACTAATTAACACTACCAGGATCTTCAGCCAAGATATCCAAATGGAATTTGGAATGGAAAAGTGCGCACTACTAGTTATAAAAAGGGAAACCTGGAAACGAAAGAAGGCATGGAACTACCAAACCAAACAGAAATGAGGACACTAGGGGAACAAGACGACTATAAATACTAAGGAATTCTGGAAGCGGACACCATCAGAGCAACAGAAATGAAAGGGAAAATTGGAAAGAAATACCACAGGAGAAAAAGAAAACTCCTGGAAACTAAATTATATAGTAGAAACCTAATAAAAGGTGTAAATACATGAGCAGTATCACTAGTAAGATACTCTGGACCGTTTATAGGGTGGACAAAAGAAGAACTGAGACAGCTAGACCAGAAAACCAGGAAACTCATGACCATGGATAATGTACTCCACCCAAAGGACGATATTGACAGACTCTACGTGAAAAGGAAAGACGGCTGGAGAGGACTGATCTGTATAGAAGACTGTGTGAAGGACACAAAAAAAGAACTAGAAAAATACATAATGCAAAACACTGAAAGGATAATTATGGCAGCGAGAGATACGGAGAAAACCAACAAAACAAAAAACAGAGAGACAAATGACAAAACGAGAAAAGAGAAATGGGAAGAGAAACACCTCCACGGAAGATTCATCAGAATGACAAAAGATGAGAATAACGAAAATACCTGGACATGGATGCGAAAAGGACATATAAACCGAGAAACTGAATCCCTAATAACTGCAGCACAAGATAACTCGATAAGAACCAACCATATCAAAGCAGGGATCGATAAAACACAAGAAAACAGCAAATGCAGACTCTGTTGACAAAGAGACAAAACGATAAACCATATAGTAAGTGAATGCAGCAAACTGGCCCTAAAGGAATACAAATACAGACATGATCAAGTGGGGAGGGCGGTGCACTGGGAATTGAGCAAACGGCTGCATTTTGAGCGTACAGATAAATGGTACAAGCATAAACCCGCAACAGCACTCGAAAACGAGAACCACAAAATCATATGGGACATGGACATACAGACGGACAAACCCATCCAAGCACGAAGACCACATATCGTAATAATTAACAAGAAAGAAAAATCCTGTCAAATCGTAGACTTTGCTGTCCCAGCTGACCACAGGGTGAGTATGAAAGAAAAGGAGAAACGAAGCAAATACACAGAGCTAGCCAGAGAGTTAAAAGGGATTTGGATGATGAAGAAAATCAACATAGTACCGATAATAGTAGGAGCACTAGGAACAATCCCGAAAAACCTGTAAAAAAGAATGTCAGATATTGGAATCAGAGGAATAGTTACAAAAATACAACGCCTAACGATAAGGAAAACGGCTGAAATATTAAGGAAAACCCTTGAATGCGGAGAATAACACAAGACAATATAGCGCAGAAGCGTTACAGGGAATGAAGAACACCGAAGCTGCAGATCTACATGTTCTACACCCCTATCATGCATCTCTCCATTGTCTCACCACCGTCCCCCTTAAAAAAGTGATACCAAAGAGCCGAGAAGGGTCAAGGAGGATGGAAAGACCGAGGAGGGAGCACTGGCCAGACCTTCGCTGGACAAGTGCGAAGAGAACTGGGATCTTGGGGATCTTAGTGCCACTCAAATTCCAGTATAAACCAATGGTCACTGCCAGCGAGAAATCAACGGTAAGAGGCTGTTGCGATGATATAAATTTATTTGCAAATGCTATCGAAGGAGGAGGACAGAGCTGGACGTCTGGGGAGACGTTGTCACTCAGCTTCCAGAGAACACCACAGGTCTCCAATCAGATCGTTTGATCACTTTTGTGAAAGCTCCATATGAGCCGATTATTATTATTATTATTATTATTATTATTATTATTATTATTATTATTATTATTTAGGATGACAAACTGGAAGGCACCTGGTTCAGATAGTAATAATAATAATAATAATAATAATAATAATAATAATAATAATAATAATAATAATAATAATAATGGTGCTTGTGCAATGTAGGCACTGTGCTATATTTTAGATAGCATTTTCAAGTTAAATTTTATTGTATTTTTTCATTAAATTGTTAAGTGAATGTGTAGAATAATTAGAAAGTCTGTCCTATTAAGAATGGCTTTCTGAACAACTTTATTATTTCAGCACACGGCACAAATACCAAACAATATTTATAAGATAAACACAAGAACATATGTTAACTAAAATTTAATATACTCTTTATTTTTAGTTCATATCAAAACTAATTAAAACTGATTAGTTAATGGATTTTTAAGATGAATTTGTGTTTGTATGTCCTGGGAGAGAATAGATAATTTTCTATTTCAGTTCCCATTTACAGATAAAATATTATAAAACAAATAAACAAACAAAAACTTTTAAGTATTAAATATATTTCAAAGGAATTAATTATGCCCGGTGCTAAAATAGTGAAGTCATCGATCGTTTTAGTTAAACAAAAACAAAACAAGAAAAAAAAAAAAACTGTCGTGAAAAATGCTTCTGACTTTAAAATATTTGGAAATACTCAATGAAAGGTTTTATTCATTATTAAAAGAACGGACTGAAAAATACTCTCATATAAAAATTGTTTGTTTGCAGTTTAAAAAAATAATAAAAATGAAATATTCAAGTCCTTTCTATAGATATAAAATTCAAAAACAATCCACTTACTGTTAGATTTTGTTAGATTAAAATTATCCCAATGTGCAATTATAATAATTATCCTAATGGAGAATTGTTTTTTTTTTCTCTTTAGGAGATTAAAAAACAAACATGCACGTTGTGACTACTTTCATAAAATTACCATAGCCACAATCTAAAGCAACGAAAAAAAAATTATGGCCGTGTGGTTGAGCATCAGAAACTTTATGCACCTTTACCTACATGTTGATCTGGTAATTACGTCACGCTGTCATGTTCACCGACCTACTCTCTCGGTAGTCGTGGTTTGATTGTAATTTGATGTAATCCGCCAACTAATGCGCGGCAAAGGAGGAGATTATATTTGAGGAAATTATTGGAGGAAAAAAATCAACGAGACAAGCTTCTCGACAGTTATCTTTTCGAGTTTATGCGGAGACAGAAATTTGGTAATGATTTTCATTTGGTAATGTCTCTTCTCACCCCACTTTGCTTAAGTCTGATGCAACCGTAGAAAAGCCTACCTAATCCTAATGGAATACATCGTCTCAAAAGAAAGAAGAAAGAAGAACAATTGGCCATTTTTGTACCCTTTTTTTTTTTTGCTCTCTTTTGACATTTTAACCGACGTTCTGACACTCGCTGGATTCGTAAGACACTTCTCTGTAAGAATATGTGCTTTTTGAAACTTATAAGTTGATTTTAGTTGAGATTTGGATAGTTTTGTTTTGTAGGCGTATATAGGCGTGTACGGGCCATCCCTATATAGAGAGTGCTACCGCCTCTCTGATATCCCGGCTATCTTAATTTTTAGAATTCATTTGTCCAGCCCTATCCTACAAGAAAAACATGTTCATGAAAAGAAACACAATATAACATTTACTTTACATTAGTTACAAAAATGAACAAAATGCAAACTAAATAAATAAATAAATAAATGAATAAAAATAATAATGAAACAACATAAAAACAACTTTTTAAAAAACCTGTGCTAAAAATATGAAACAAACACACAAAATGTTTTCTTATTAGTTTTGTTTAATATTGTTTGACAAGAAAAAAAATTGGTTGGAAAAAATATATACAAGTGGGAAGGGCGGCTTTATCTGGGCGTAAAATACGCTTAAATATGATATTTAATTCTTACATATTTCGTATATATTATTATAGAGTCATGATTTCAAAAGTTAAAAAAAAAAAAGCCATCAGCTGGACTCGAAAACGAACCCGTAGCTTTCAAATCCGATAACATCGCCAATGTTCCAACGTGACACTAATATAGACTGTTTAATAATTAAAAATTAAAAATAAACTAAGATGTATATAAAAAAATGTTTAACGATTTTGTCAATTATGACCCATTTTTGACCTCTTAAAACAATTTTAACCGGCTAAGTATCCATAAAAGAAAAGCCCGTAAAAAATCCAATCATTTTAGGCCCCTAACGCCAGGTTAATATTTTCCAGAAGTAAATAACCATTGAAGTTTTAACGAGGTTAATACAAGAGTGCTCAATACAGAAGTAGGGCAATATATAATTTTTATATTTTTTTACGTAATTAATAGAAGAGACTACGGGCTAAGCTTCTATATAAGCAACATGGCCTGAAGAGGTCTCTAGATTCTAGTAACTGGCTAACCTAAACACGCTTATGAATGTGCAGCTTAATGCCTATATAAAACAAAGAATATATATATATATATATATATATATATATATATATATATATATATATATATATATATATATATATATATACACTTGTGCCCGATATTATTCATACCCCTCGGATCTTTGAGATTTCTATAAGAATATTGCTCAAACCAGAAGGTAGACAATATTAAAGGGATTTCAAACAATAAATCAAGCATAAGCATTTAATTTAAACTCAACAAATAAATAAATTATGCAAGTTTGAAACATTATACAAAGAAAAACAATAATGGCACTAGTTCAAAATTATTCATACCTCTCTTACTAATAGTCAATAGCATGCCCTTTATTCTTAATAACTGCCTGTAACCGTTTTGGATATTTATCAACAAGGTTTTATAAGCATCAACACTGATTTCTGACCATTCTTCAATGCAGTAGTTCTCCAAATCCCTCAAATTTCTAGGTTTACGCTTTTTAACCTCAGTTTTTAATATGTGCCAGAGGTTTTCGATAGGGTGCAGGTCGGGACTCTGGCTAGGCCATTCCAAAACATTAATTTGATTATCCTCAAACCATTTCTTGACTATTTTGGCAGTATGTTTTGGATCATTATCCTGTTGAAGGACCCAGTTTGGTCCTAAATGGAGCTTCTCCGCATCCTGTCTAATGTTTTTCTGGAGTATCTCACAATATTGCTCCTTCTACATGGTTCCATCTATCTTGATCAAACTACCTGGACCACTAGCCGAAAAGGAGCCCCAAAACATTAGGCTACCACCACCATGTTTCAGCGTGGGTATGGTGTTCTTTGGGTTGTAAGCTTCTCCTTTCTTCCTCCAAACGTAAGAAGCATCCATATGGCCAAACAATTCAATTTTTGTTTCGTCAGTCCACAAAATACTTGAGAAAACGGACTCTGAAGAATTCACATGGGTCCTAGCAAACTTTAGACGTGCTGCAAGGTGTTTTCCGGTGTGCAATGGAGTCCTTCGTGGTCTTCTTCCTTTCAGACCATTTTCATGCAGAGTCCTTTGCAATGTTTGCCTTGATATTTTTATGCCAGAAGACTCCAGATTTTCTAAAATGTCCTTAGTAGTGGTGGTTGGATTTGCATTAACACTTCTTACAATATTCCTGGTGGCTCTAGCAGACAGTTTCCCTTTCCTTCCTCTACCAATCAAGTTGTTTGTTGTGTGGTGGCTCTGGAATTTTTTGATTATGCTCTGTACTGTTGCTGTAGGGATCTCGAATTTCTTGGAAATTGACTTGTAACCTAAACCATCCTTATGTGAATTCACAATTTTAGTCCTAAGATCATTACTGAGCTCTTTTTTCTTCCCCGTTCTAATAATTTTTATTCTTTCATTGGTTTTCAGTTGATATCATTTTAATTTCTGAAAAATGCAAAAAACGAAATGAAATTAATCAAAGGTTGTATAAAAGCATTCAAAATAAGAATCAAACAAGAAACAAACAGTCAGAAACTCGATTAATACTGAAAAAATAAGGGGGTATGATTATTTTTGAACATTGCAGATTTTATAAATAGCTGTATATTTCTTTTATTACAAGTATCCCGAGATTCTAAAATGACGAAAATGATCAGAAGAGGTTTATTAAGAATATCAATCAATATGGACGTAAACAATAAATTCTTACAAAGTTACACCTAATAAACTCAATTTTCAAGGGGGGGTATGAATAATATCGGGCACAAGTGTATATATATATATATATATATATATATATATATATATATATATATATATATATATGTGTGTGTGTGTGTGTGTGTGTGTGTATAGACCTTTTGACCTTTTCTGTCTCTGTGAGGAACAGTCTCTACGAAACTAATCTGTTAGTTTTGGGTCTGCAGACTTGCAACTTGACCTAAACTGGACATATGCCCGTGGAAAAAAAATTCGCTTTAGTTGTCAGCTTGTAAAATTAACACTTAAGGGGGTAAAAATCGGAAAATTTTCAACTTAATGGCTGTAACAAGACAAAACCTACTACTTTTAAGCATGGAGACATACATTGATACGTTGGCCGCTTAATTTTTAAAGTTTTCTGATCTCTCTGTTGTTAGCTCAAACGGTAAGGAATATAGCTGAAGTACTAATTGTTTTGTTTTCGATTCTAACTGGTGTCACCTAAGTTATATGTATATTTTGAAATTAAGTCATTACTATATATTAGGTGCTCTATAATAATCAACAGAAAATTGGTTCTATAATAATAAATACGAAATTTGCATGAATGAAAATTTTTTAATCATATTTTATGACGGGACAACGCCTGTTGGCCTGATAGTAATCTATAAAATTAAATCAAAATAACACGATATCATAATGTTTTCTAAGTTAAGAAGACACAGAGTTGTTTTTAATATCTACTGTTGTATAAAAATCACATGAAAGTAACTTTGTGTGTGTGTACTTGTGTGTGTGTGAGTGTGTGTGTGTGAGAGTTCCTTCCTCATAGGTTCCAAAACGGTTGAGCCTATCTTTTGCAAGTTTCACAAAAAGGTAATTTATATGTCTGGCAGTGTTCTTAGATATGTTCTGTACAGAAATTCATCCGATAAGTATCGAACATTGAAAAATCCGATTTTAAAACTAGTATTACCCTCTCATAGATAAAAAAATGTTTTGCATGGGAATATTTTACGTTGCACCGGCCAAGGGAAATAATAAAATCTGAGCAAATCATTTTCGAAAATCGAAAAAATCCGATCTTTAAAAAAGTCTTTATTATAGATGTAAAAGAAGAATTTTACAGGGGAATATTTCACGTTACACGGGCCAAGGGAATAATTATATCAACACACACATTTAAAAAAAACATTATTGTCATCTGGAAATATAGCTCAGTGGTAGCGCATTTAGCTACAAATCGAATGATTCTTTCAAGCCCGGGTGTCACTCATCCTTTTATTTTAATTTTTTCTTATTAATATGTTCAAGTGTCGATAAAAAGAAGGGCTGGCATATTAATTTACCTTAAATAATTTCTTCGTTTGCATATTTTAAACCTAAACATTAATGAGAAGTTACTTTTCGATGGCAATCTATCGTCCGGCCCAAATATCATAATACGTTATATTGTAAACAAACACAGAGGAGATTTATTTATTTATTTATTTTTTTATTTTGCGAATTATTGCACCGGGCAAATTATTCTTCGTAATATATAATCTAATATATAAAAGGCAAAATGGGCTCGAGCGTTTGTGTATGTTCGCGAAAGGCTCTTTGCATCTGGGTTCTGGTATCGGTTAGATTACGCGGGAACTTTTCGCATACTTTCCAGATCAGAATATCTCGCATTTGCAAACGGACATCTTTTCTTTCTTTCATTCTTTCTTTTTTGTTGAGTTAAACAAAATTCCCACCGTGGCGTTGTCTCGGGTGTTTGGTTGACTTAAAAAAAAAAATTATAACATTTTTACCCAAAACAACGCACATTGCCACTTTGACGTAGGGGACTACTATCAGAGACATAAGCAACAGGGGTACTATGTAGTAAGTTGGGCGGCAAGATGTCGGTTCACGTTACACTTGAACTTCTGTATGTCAGTACAGTTGGGGAAGCAGGGACCCGAAAGGGAATTCCAAAGTCTAGCGGTTCTGGGGAAGAAATTACTGGAGTAGAAGGCTCTCTTACATCTAGAGATCTCTACTGTGAAAGAGTGAGGCTTAGTTGCTTGTCGGGTTTGTCGGGGGTATTTATGTCGAGGGGGTACAAGTGATTGCAGTTCGTCGGAGCATTCACGGTTAAAGTACTTGTAGAACAAGCAGAGGGATGCAACATCCAACCTAGAACCAACCTAGGTTGGCAGTATTTTTGCGAACAGTTGGCTGAGATGGCGGAAATTTTCTGTTTCTATGACTATCCTTGTAGCCTTGTCACTAGTAAGGGTGCTGGAGGTAAACGTTTTGTCTGGGCTGACGTTATCCGCCTGATAGTCAGGGACCCGAACCTTGGATTAACCACTAAGGAGGCTGTCCTATCAGCAGGTGCAAAGTACTGGGGCTGCTGTATTGCCATTTGGTGAATGGATTCTGGACCATGCAGTAGCTTCTGGTGGGGCCTCTCGATGCCATACTAGTGGGTAATTGTTACGGCTTTACCTTATCATTAGCTACAAATAAAAAAAAAAATCTTCGTTTCTTTTTCTCTCTTAATTTCCCCTCTCTTTCCTGCTCTAAGTAAATCTGTCGACCTAGTCCACAAATTCCAAAATTTCATCATGACAAGTTTCAAGAAAAAATACACGATTAAACCCGGTTCCCCAACTTCCAACGTAGACCCCTACTACCATGTCTCCTTCTCCAACATCAGGGGTCTTCGTTCTAACCTTCCAGAGGTTGAAACCCAATTACAGGAGACTAAACCTGACCTTTTATTTTTAAGTGAAACTGGCATTGGACAGGCTATTTCCCTAGATGAGTTTGCAATTTCAGGATACTCTAACTTAACTTTTAAATCTGACCCCCAAGATCGCCATGGGCATGGCATATGTGCCTATATTAAAGATAGCTTTCCATGTGGGAGGGACATCTCCAGGGAAGATCCTAACTTACCCTATATGTGCTTCCGGGTTGCTTTAGCTCACACTACTGCATTTATATTTACTCTCTATCGCCCCCACAACAGCGGAGTTACTATCTTTCAAAGCATATCTGAGAAAATTGACCAAGTCCTTTCTACTTATCCTTCAGCTAACATTCACGTATGTGGAGACTTCAATGTTCACAACGTCGAATGGTTGACCCACTCAAACAAGACCGATGATGAGGGGAGGTTCTGTCATGATTTCTCCATTGCCTATGACCTCACTCAGATTGTTCAGGAACCTACCCGTGTGCCAGATAATGACGGCCAGTATGCGAGCCTACTAGACCTTTTTCTCACAACTTGCCCTGAACTATGTTCAGTTTCTGGTATGTCGCCTCTTGGATCTTCCGACCACTCTGTTGTATCAATTAAGATAAAAATGAAATGTAATAAGTCCCCAGACGTACCTCTTCATCGTACAGTATATCGATACACTAAGGCTGACTGGGATAGCTTCCGTACATTTATATCTGATCTACTTCTGCATTCCATGTTTAAAAAGGATGTGTCCTCTATAGTATTAGACCTAACTGAATGGTTAATTGTAGGTATTGACCATTTCATACCCTCTAAAAAGTTTCAGCAAAAACCTAACAGCCAGCCATGGTTCTCTCCAGAATGTGCTGCTGCCATTGCGCACAGAAATCACTTTTTCCACTGCTTCAAACGTAATAGATGTATGGAAACTAAAGCCGTTTTCAGGACTGCCAGCAACCATTGTAAGAAAGTAATAAGGAACGCAAGAGCGTTGTATGCTCAATCTGTTAAGTCCAAAGTAGCTGAGCAGCGGCTTGGTTCCCACCAGTTTTGGCAAATAGCAAACAGAATCCTGAACAGAAGCGTGTGCTCCATCCCAACTATTATCAATGGACCTGAGGTAATCTCGTCAGCATCAGACAAAGCCAAACTCTTTGTCAAGAACTTTTCAGCTAATTCTACCCTTTGCGACCAAGACCGCCAACCCCAAATATTTCCTCCTGTATCAGAAAACACGCTATGTGATATACGTATATCTGTACGTGATGTTGCGAAGCTAATCAAAAACCTTGATTCGAGTAAAGCAACTGGCCCTGATGGTATTCCAATTATAGTACTCAAAAAACTTCAACCTGAATTAGCGCCCATACTTACAAAACTGTTTAAACGTTGTCTTAAGGAGAATAGTTTCCCATCTCCCTGGAAAATCTCATCAGTATGCCCTGTATTTAAGAATTCAGGTGATCGCTCATCCCCCTCTCAGTACAGGCCAATAAGTCTCCTGTGCGTCATGAGTAAGTTGCTAGAATCTGTGTTAAATACAGAAGTAATCAAACATCTCAACAAAAATAACCTTCTTAGTGACACTCAATATGGTTTCCGTTCTGCTAGATCTACAGCAGATGTCCTTACAGTTATATCGCATAGGATTAGCAAATCTCTCGACGGTGGCAATCTTTCTAGGGCAATTGCTCTTGACATATCTAAGGCCTTTGATAGGGTATGGCATAAAGGTTTACTTCATAAGATCGCTAGCTATGGTATAGCTGGAAAAGTCTTCTCAATTATTAAATCATTTCTTTCTGATAGGTTCATAAGAGTAGTAGTTGAGGGGCAAAAGTCAGAAGCTCACAGTATTAATGCCGGTGTCCCTCAGGGATCCATCCTGGGCCCAACTCTTTTCCTGATCTACATTAATGATCTTCCAAATCATATCCTTACATCATTTGTAGACATTTATGCTGACGACACTACCATTTATGGTACCACATCTAAGACAGTAAACGACCAAGTTCTCTCCAATTCTCTCTCCTCTGATCTTGAGCACGTAGTACAATGAGGAAAGGAGTGGCTGGTTACTTTTAATGCATCTAAAACCAAGCTTCTCTCTTTACATCATCAACTTTCTAATTCACATTTGTCATCAATTGAAATGAATGGCTCTCGTCTTCAGGAGGCCTCAAGTTTTGACAAGCTTCTGGGCTTGACCATTACTCCTGATCTTAAATGGAACACGTATATCAAATCTGTTGCCAAGGCCGCTGGAAAAATGGTGGGATCTTTCTATCGATCCAGTAGATATCTCACTGCTGATGCTATTCTCTACCTATATAAGAGCCAGGTACGTCCAAGGATGGAATACTGTTGCCACATCTGGGCAGGAGCTGCTAGAAAGGACTTGTCCTGCCTTGATAGAGTTCAAAATAGACTTCGTACCCTCGTAGGAGATGTCCTTTTCTCCTCCTTGCAACCTCTATCTCACAGAAGAGATGTTGCGAGTTTGTCTCTGATGTATCGTTATTTTCATGGAATGTGTTCAACTGAGCTTCAATCTATGGTCCCCCCTCGCCAAACTTTCACAAGATACACTCGTCTAGCTGTAAACACTATCAATAATTTCCCCCACTCTTTATCTGTGCCTAAACTTAAACGTAGATTCCATGAACAAAGCTTCTTTCATAGAACTGCACGCCTGTGGAATTGTCTTCCGTTTTCCTGCTTTCCGGCTGACTACAATATGGTTGTGTTCAAGTCTAAAGTAAATAAGTTCTTGATGAGCCGTTCCATATAAGTTATTAAATTTACCAAATTTTCATTACTAATGATTACTATATTGACCAATTTCTACTGTACACTCTTTAACCCTTATCCTTGAGTGGCCTCTGGGCCTTGATAATGTGGTGATGCCTTTGTAAAAAAAAAAAAAAAAAAAAAAAAACACATTTCGTCGATGGGACAGAGGCTGAAGTTTAGATGGCAGTCCAGGACCTATCAGGTTGGCGACTATCTTTTGAACCTTGTCTAGGGGTGAGAGACAAGTAGCAGATGTGCCAGTCCAAATATTACAACAATACTCCATACATGGGCCTTATAGAGGTACAGTATACATTCTGGCGTTAGAAGCTTTCTGGGACGTTAGAGAGAACCTACTTTCTTTAAAACGGTCCTGGCAATGTTTTCAATGTAATTGTTCCAAGTAAAGCGAAAATTCGACGCACGTAACTTTTGCTTGCGCGATGGCGACATCAGCTAACGCGTTACGTTTTTTTTTTCACCTTCTTTCCCTCCATCACGTTGCGGTTCGAGCCTGCCTGCCTAGAAACACTTTATATATATATATATATATATATATATATATATATATATATATATATATATATATATATATATTAACATCACCTTCTTTTCCACGTTAGTGTTACTTTCAATTTTTGTTTTAACACCTCTCTCTACCCTGTTGTTTCTCCCCCCCACTCAAGGGCTGCTTTTTATTCCCACTCTTACTACACACCCGCTAGTAACCAACAGAGGAGAGATTGTATAATAATTCATACGCAATCTGCATAAATTAAAATATCATATTTAAGCGTATTGTACGACCGTGCAACACCGGATTGCCATTTAGATTTTAAATAAATGAATGTTTATTTAAAAATAGAAATCTGTTTTGTATTGTCTTTTTTATTTACAAATTCTAATTCAAATGTACATACTGCTTATACAGAAGAAAAAATGCTGGTCACGAGCTTCCTGCAATCTTTCTGATTGAAACATTTAAAAAAAAAATCACTGTTAAAACTACATGGACTTGATTTTCTAGTAACGCCATGTCATGCGGAAAGAAAAAGAAGGAAAACCACGTACTGGTATCGTGCCTGATGAAAACGTATATCGTGAAAATTGAGTTCCTTTAACTTTCTAAATAAATTAATAATTATTGAAAGATACTGTGTTGTATTGGCTTCTTAACGTACAAATTGTAATTCACACCACGCTTACACCAAAGAAAAAATCTAATCTAATCTAATATATAAACGGCTATATGTCTGTCTGTCTGTCTGTCTATTGGTCTGTCTATATACCTCCGTATTTTAAAACTCTATCTTTTCCGAAATTAAAAATCGCAGAGCGGCCTTAGGGGCCCCAAATGATTGGATTTTTTTTTTCTATGCCGTCGTTAAAATTGTTTTTAAGGTGTCAAAAATAGGCAAAAATTGAAAAAAAAATCGTTACATATTTTGTATATACATCTTAGATTATTTTTAATTTTTAATTTTTAATCGATTGACATGCATGTGGTAATGATGCTATAGTTTCGATTCTAGCTGATGGCACCAAAAAATATTTTTTTAATTTTTGAAATCACAACCCTATAATAATATATACCAAATCTGGACGTATTAAAATATCACATTTAATCTTATTTTACGCTACCCCCCTCCCCGCTAGTGCAATATCATTAATTTCCCCTTTCTTTTTTGTTTTAGATTTCCTAGTTTTCACTGTAATCGTTGGTTCGCCCATTAACTTGAAGCGTACTGTTTCCTTTACTTCATCCGCACTTTCATTATAATAACAGTATTTTTACTTTTTGTATTTTAATGACTTGAAGATATACTCTTTTTTACTCTAGAAATAAATTTCTGACAAGCTTATAGATATTTAAATGATTCATTTTGAGTCTTGGATACTGTTTTTATTTTATTAAGGTGGTCACCAGGGTCTATTCGAGGATAAGCGTTAATGAGTGTCGTTTAAATATAGTTAACCTTCCACCAAGATTGACATTCTTCTACTTTTTTTTTTTTACTAAGCAGTTACCACATATAAAGACCCGGAGGCAACTCGAGGATAAGAGTTATGTGTACAGTAGTCAATAGGAAAATATCGTAGTAATCATTAGTAGTGGAAATTTGGTAAATTGGATTACTTTAGGGGATGGCTCATCAAGAATTTGTTTACGTTGAACTTGAAGATGACAATGTTGTAGTCAGCTGGAAAGCAAGGAAACGGATGAGTTTGACAGGTGTGCAGTTCTATGAAAGAAGCTTTGTTTATGGAATCGACGTTTAGACTTAGGCAGAGATAAAGAGTGTGAGGGGGAAAATTATTGATAGTGGTTTCAGCTAAACGTGTGTTTTTCGTGAAAGTTTGACAAGTGGGCATAATTTCATTTCTCTCTTTATGCAACGTTCTTTCGCAACGTTCTTATCGTCATATCTATTTAACATTTTTATTATACTAAGAGAATCATTAGTTATCAAGGCTCAAAATCCACTCGACGATAAGGATTAATGCATGCCGTTTAAATATATTCAAAGTTTCACTAATATTGACATAACTTAATAGTTTTAGGTCTTTCTTTTTAAGGCCTTTAATAACGTTCTTGGCATTTTATCTCTGTAACAATTGTATGTCGTTTTTATATTGATTTTCGCGTTTCTGTCATGTTTTTTGGTATTGTCTACTTGCGATTCTTATTGGTTTATTTTTCTATAATGGAGGCCAATAAAATAGTCTCATAATGTACATATTAATTTTTTTTTTTTAACGCGTAAAATGCTGGCGTGTTTATAACGTGTTTCCTATTTCCCACTGCTCATATAAAATCAATAACTAGGGATTTCTATTCTCGGCTTCCAAAATCAACAAATAGTAGACCATTCCTGTAATGATCCGGTCCTTGTTGAGTTTAAGGTAGTGAAAGTCTTCGCATTTTTAGGTCAACCCTCCCAATTCTTGCCTTCTCTTAGGAGTTACTTTATTGATAATCGCCTGGGGCGTCCTCACCGGGGTGTGGGGATGTCGACCGGACTGTCCAGGCACTTTTTGCAAGTCAGAGTACCCTTTACTTGGGGTGCTGACTTCTCAATCCGAATTTCGACCCTGGTGTCTAAGTTATTGGAGTGCGAAAGAACTAAACAATTTACTCATAGGAAATCATTTATTTTGCTTTTCTCCTAAGTCACTTAATTTATTGTTTTACTTTCTCTGCGAAGTGCTGAGTTTGGTACACAGCCGTTAAATATTTTTTACTGAGTTACTTATTGTGAATCTGTCATATTGGTGGCCATCACAATCTACTGAGAGTTCTACATATAACAGTGCCAGACATGTCCACATGACCAATAGAGTGAAATCAATTATCAACGTATCGGCATTTAGTCAGATTTTATTAATATATAGTTTTTATTTTTTGTTTTACTTGCATCAGTAATCTCTATTATCTTTTTATACATTATTTTATCATTATTTCTACACACTAGGAGTTCTCATGCATCATTTATTAGAGATTATTACTTACAACACCCGCAGTTTGAGTGACAGCACATTTTTCCAGATGTCTAGTACTCTCCACCTCTTTCAATAACCTTAGCAAATGACTTTGCATTATCGCAGCAGCTGCTTTCCATTTGGCATAATTTTATTATTTTAGAGGGCGTTTAGCAAGAATTTGTTTACATTGTGCTTTAAAATGACTACGTTTTAGTCAGCTGGGAAGCAGACCAGCACTATAGTCTTCATATTATCAATCTAAAACGATTTTTCTTTTACAAATTCAGAATATATGATTAACGTATTAGACCATTCAATATTTTGTACTCGTGTAGTAATTATTTGTCTCTGCTACAGTCCTTTCCGTCACAATATACAGGGGTTTATGTATGAAGTGGATATTAAGTTTATTTTTCGGCAGCCTTGAAATTCTCGCGCCTCTTATTTTATTCTTTACTCCTCATATTCCAAAAGTGATGTTTCTGACAAATGGGAGAGACTGCGGTTTTTAGGATCAGAATCTATTTCTTCTAACACTTATCGTTGGAAAGTTTTTGATCTTTAAGTAGTACCTTTTTTTAGCTTCTTACATCAAGTAGCTTCAGGCCTTGTCTTGAGCGATTTTCATCTTAAAATAACTGTCAGACATTTCCTTATAACAAGAAGAGTGATAGTAATTGTCTGTATTTTTGAGATGAGGTGTTTTCATTGATTGAGATTGTCGGACTGACTTCCTCATCTTGGTTGTTATTGTCACAACGTTTCGAAGGCAGTGAAAAAGTAGCATTCAAAACAGAGAATCAGCAACTATGTCCCAGAGCCTAGCTGGAGTCCGAACACGGTACCCCCGTAATTATAATAAAGGGTTGGGTTCGAGACTCCTAACAAACGGTTCCCCAGTTCGATACAAAACACCTGATGAAGGCCGGAGGGCAAAACGGCCGAAACGTTGTGACAATAACAACCAAGATGAGGAAGTCAGTCCGACAATCTCAATCAAAGCAGAGTGATAAAAAAAAATGTTTTTTTAACGAATTGGCGGTTCGTAGAGTTTTTATTGGTGTACTCTTTCCCTTTCGTTTGTTAACATGAGGAATTTCTATTAAATCAACTTTTATTCTTTTTTTAGTTCATTTTATTATTTGATCTTTACTGTTTAGTTTTTCGTAAATTGTATGTTTTCCTTTTCCTTTAAATTTTCATGTGGGTGCATTGTTGATCAGGATTCGGGAATCGTATGTGTAATTCAAAAAATGCTAGATCGGAGGATCTCTCCATATAAAATATGTTTTGCGTTAACATCCTCGACAATTTCCTACTTTCCTACAATAAGTGCATTAATTTATTTCCTTTGACTATCTTCCCCTTCTTTAAGGGCAACCCTACCTCCATCCCCCGCTATTCTCTGAACCACCAATTTCAGTATAGCACGCTATCCAAATATCACATCCTTTGTTCTTCCTTTTGTGTTTTAAATTATTTTTTTTTTTTACAATAAAAACGAAAGAAAAAAAAAACCCCAAAAAACCTTCATTTACTTCCTCTCTCGAAAGTCATCTTTTGGGACGCTGGAAACGTATTATCCTATCACCCCCCCCGCTCTGTTTACATCTGTCCCACAAAGGATTCTTTAGCGGACCTGACCTTCCTTTTTTTTTTTACCGTTTTTTTTTTTTTTTTTTTTTTAAGAAGCCTTACCCTTTTTTCTTTTCCTTAGATGCGTCTTTGAATTTATAAATGAGACGCTATCCGTTAGTTTCGCGCGCTTGATTAAAAAAATAAAAATAATAATACACGCGTAGATGCAAAGTACATATCTTTTAGACATGTTTAATTATATATATTGTAGGTTGGTATGTTCTGTTACGTTAGAGATAAGGTGTCCGTCATTTTCTCAAGCGTCATTTTATAGTAATATTTTCGTTGTTAGTTTGAATTAACAATTTCATGTTAATGTTGGAAATGATACGTTTTATCTGTTAGATTTAAGATTCAAATAGCATTTCTTATTTCTGTCAAGTTTATGCCTGGAATATGATTTCGTCCGTGAGTTTTTTGCATAGCATTTTATCTGTCAGATTTAAGTTCGACATAACATTTCTTTATCTTCCATGATTTCGTTATAAATAGCAATTTTATTTGTCTCTCACGTTTTAGTTTAAAATATCATTTTAATCAGTCTGTCATGTTTAAGTTTGAAATAACATTTTTGTTGTTCTGTCACGTTTCTTTCTTTTTTTTAAATTTTGTCGTTTTGGTACGTTTTTGGTGAGTGAATCCATTAATCTATTCTACATAATTTATTCTAAAATAACATTTACATTAATCTATTTTACTTAATTTATTTTAAAATAACATTCACATTAATCTATTCTACATAATTTATTCTAAAATAACATTCACATTAATCTATTTTACTTAATTTATTTTAAAATAACATTCACATTAATCTATTCTACATAATTTATTCTAAAATAACATTTACATTAATCTATTTTACTTAATTTATTTTAAAATAACATTCACATTAATCTATTCTACATAATTTATTCTAAAATAACATTTACATTAATCTATTTTACTTAATTCATTTGAAATAAAATTTTCATTGATCTATCCTACTTAATATATTATGAATAAAATCATTTTCGGTTTACTATGCTGAAGTGTAAATATCAGCTCCTTTATCTGTCACGCTTTAGTATCAAATAGAATTTTCATTGGTCTGTCCCACTGAGTGTTTTTTGGTCTGTCAGTCTTCAGATTAAAATCCAAGTTTCATTGCTCTTTCGTGCTAAAATTTATTTGGAATAGAATGTTCGTTTGTCTGTCGCGGTATATTTGAAATAAAAAAATGTTCGTTCGTCTGTCTTGCTTAAGTTTGTAATAGCATTTTAATAAGCTGTTCACCGATAAGTTTAAAATAATATTTTTGTTTTGTCTGCTTCATTTGAAATAGCTTTGCCATTTTGTCGGTAACCTTTTAGTTTTAAAAAGATTTAACACGCTAAACGCTTACATTGAATGGACGTATCTTGGTTTTCTTCATTGAAGGCGATATTTTATTTTGTTTTCCTTTTTCCTTATTTAATTCTTATTTCGTCATTCCAGATTTAAAACTTCCTCTTCGCTCCTCAGTGTCATACTCGCTTCCTCGACACGCCCCCTCTCACACCCTAACTTTTCCCGTGCCCTCCGCCCTCGCGTTCCTGGGATCCTCCTCTTTTCGATATTCATTCATTAGCTCATCTGCTGCTGCTGATTCTTGACCTACTTTTCTTTCTAACCTCGTTCTCCCCCCCAACTCCCAATCTCGTCCGCGAAACGGATTCTGTGTTTCATTCTTCTTTAATGACGTCATTTCCAGGAATGTCCTCTGAGTGTGCAATCTTTTCGAGTAGAAACTGTTCGATACGCACGAAAGAATGTCTTCCGATTGTTCAGCATTCCATTCTGAGCCGGGGATATTTTTCTTGTTGCAGTATCCGAATGCCAATGCTAAAACAATATAAAATATATAATTTAACAAAAAAAATAAAAATGGCGCTTAAGATGTTTTTTTCATGCAAGAATTAAATAACATGATTCAAATATTCTCTAAAACTAATAGCCGGCTAGGCATTTTTAACCCCCCTCCCCAAATCAACAGAGATTAGAGCATTCTTGTAATAACGTGGTCCCTTTCGATTGCGATGTACTGGTACTTCTATGCAGTTTTAGGAGATCCACCCTCCCAGGCGTTGCCTTCTCACTTTGAGAAGGAGTTAGTTTATTGCTATATGCCTTAGGAACCTTTGCCTTAGGAACCTATACAGAAAGATTGCCGACGGAACTGCACAGACACTGTTTGCAGGTCGGAATTCACCTCCTGTAGGGCGCTGACTTCTCAGTCTCACTTTCAGAGCCTGGTGTCACAAACTACCTAAATATTCGTTATAACTTTATAGCTAACTCCCAAATCATAATACATAATTTAAACAATATTTAATAACTACGTTTTTGTAAAATTTTATTTAGTTGAATTATTCATTATAATCTGATAAATATCAGGACAGGATTTCTTTTAAAACACAAACTAAAAATTAAAAAAAAAAAAATGAAGATATGATAGTTTGCTTAAAGCATTGTTGGCAGTATATAAACCGTTGATTTTAAAAGCGCTGAGAATGCAGTTAGATAGAAAGCACTGTTTAATTTTGATTAAATTGTCACAACTTATCAAGGTGCAAAGGTCAATCGAAAATGATGTATAAATCGAAAAAAAAAGTAATGATTGCTAATGATGATTGTATTTGGGTCTAGTTTGATTATTTTAGAGAATGGTGCAGCAAGAATTTGTTCACATTGGACTTGAAAACAACCATGTACTAGTCAGCTTGGTAGTAGCATCGCGGTTCTTTATTACACAAACGGCAGTGCAGTTCCCAAAAGGAACCCGTTCTAATAGAAGTTTCGTTTATTTCTTAGGCCGATAGATAGAGAGAGAGAGAGAGAGAGAGAGAGAGAGAGAGAGAAGGGTAGGGGGAGAGAGAGTGAACTGGAAACTATTGACAGTGGTTGCAGCTTGCTATGAATGTTTTCCAAGAAGACCATGGATTGAAGCTCAGTCGAACATCTTCCACTAGAGTTGGATACGAAACAAAGTAAAGAGATACAATGACAACCTTGATGAATTTAATAACTTTCAATTTTTAACAATGTAACGTGTAGAACAAGGATGGTATATATGTTGTTATATTTCTAACATTTTTTCAAGGTAAGCCTCCTTTTCAGAACGGTATTACAACTAAATCGAAATGTGTTTTCGCCTAGAAGTTGAGATTAGTATTGAGTGTTTATAGTAATTATATATGTATATATAGTTTGTTATGAACATATATATTACAAGTAAGCTACACAGAGGTTTTCACGTTTCATTCTTGTAAAGGAACTGCCAGACTAAATGCATTTTCGTCTGAATATTCGCAAAGTAAATGTTGAATATTGTTACATAAAATATTATATCTCCTTACAAAATTTTATGTGGACACACACATGCTCTCTCTCTCTTTCTCTCTCTCTTTCTTACACACACATAATATATATTTATGATGTGTATTTTATTTTATTCAAATTAAATCAACGCTTCTATAACGGCACTCACACACCTGACGCTAATCTCGCGTAGCCAACGCACGGAATCCGAAATTTCAAAATACAACGCCTGAGAGACAACGCACATATCTTTACTACTGACTTTACTTTCTCAAACTTTACAACATGGCAAGAAAGAACAAGAACAAAAGAAAGAAATGAACAAAATACTGAGGATGGAATTTGACTCCGAAATATATTTTAATCATAAATTTCAAACAAGTAAAATATTTTTTTTTCGTACTTGATGCGATTTTTATTTTATTCAAATTAATTCAACGCTTCTATAACGGAACTCACACCCTTGGCACACGTGCTCGTGTGTGTGTGTGTGTGTGTGTTTCTCTCTGTGTGTGCGCGTGTGTGTGTCCGTGTCTGTGTGTGTGTCTGTGTGAGTGTACTATCTATTCTAGTGTTACCTTTGAGCTTGGAAAAATGAAATGAATTGAAATTGTAACAATTATTTCCATAGTGACATATTTTTCTAAAATAAAATGATTGATAACTGTTTAGTAAGAATGGGCGTGGGTTTGCAGTGTTGTATATATATCTTCATATCTATATTGTGGACGCAGAGTGGACAAATAAATTTAAAAATCGCTTTTGCATGTGCGAACTTGCATTCTGATAGGGATCGTTTTCTTATTGAAGATTGTTGGACAAGATAAAGAAAGGAAAATATTGAGAGACTGAAAGTTAAAAATGTGTAAGACTTTCTGGTTACGAAGTTTTGACTCTCTAAGAGGGGGTACTATAGACTTTATTATATATCGAGTTTATTCAGAAACAAACACAAGCAACCCTGTACGTCTGCCTGCCTCTATGTATGTATGTATGTATGTATGTATGTATGTATGTATGTCTCTCTCCCCTTCTCTTTAGATACAGACCTTGTGATTTATATATAATGACCTTTCACTTCTAGGACATATCAAGTTTTAATATGCTTGGGGTCATTGATGAGTTCAACCGATTCTTATGAAAACACATTACTTTTTGAGAAAAGCCACAAAGAAAACGTTTTCAATTTCATTTAAAATAATAATGTTCTTATTTACTTGCCTTCTCACAGGGGAAGACTTAGACAGGAGGTCGGTTTTTAATGTGGGGAAAATCTAGATCCCCAGAAAGGGTCACTCTGGAGAGAAACAAAAATAAACATTGTTTCAGTCATGAAACTTTCTACTCCACTGACTGAGGACAGACATTTCTTAAAAAAGAATCCGGTGTTAAAGGATATTGTTATTTTAGGTTTACAAGTATCAAGATGATGCACACATATTACGGTGGAGACAAATGTAAGCACCTGTTACGCTAGAACCAATTCAAATGAGTAAAGTTTGTTTATAAGCGTCTCAGAACTGAGACAATTCCGATTTTGAAAAAAAAAAAAAAAAAGAAAATCCAATGTCTTGGGATTCTAAGAAAACTTTGATTCTTGAACGATGCTGTCTGACACCGAAACATACCGTTTGATGAAACATTAATAGTTCGATGAAGAGTAGTCAATCTTTTGTTTTAAACCCAGATCTGTTTTGAAATCAATCTATTTTTTTAATGTGAATCAGTTGTTTTTTTTTGTTGCTTTTTTCTCATAAACTATATTTTAATATACACGCATTAAATACGTCAAATATTCTATACATAAAAATTAACGAATTTATCTTTTATACGTTGTTTTTAATGAAAAGGTATGATTTTGTTATCGACAAATTCAGTTCTTGAATAGCTTTTTGGAACGAATTGGGTTCGAAAACGAACGTTCCAGATGCAAAAAAAAAAACAAGATATCGTGAATTAATTTTATTAAATAGCAATCAAGAATTAAAAACATACATTTAAATTTTAATAAGGTGGTATAGTTTGCTTAAAGCATTGTGTGTAACTGTGCATTATAGTTGGAGGATATCACTTCGAAGGGGATTAAAGTTTCATGTGTGTACTATCAATGAAAGTGTCCATACAAAAAAAAATCTGGAAACTTATTAAAGGCACCTCGTATACTATCAGAATACAAAAAAAAAAAAAAAAAAAGATAGAAATATTTCGGTGTTCAGAAAGAGAACAAAACGAATTATTTTTAAGGTAAATCTTACTTAGTTAAACTGCTTCACAACTTAGGTGTGAAACAGTGTTGCTTAATATTTCGTGGTGATACATCTTCATCAAATGTGGGCGTTCCAAATCCAGTGAAACTCGTGTGAGGGTGTGAGCTAAAATTCTAATTTCAGTTAATTCATATAAATGTGGTTATTAAAAAATACTGATACATTATCGATTATCAAGCTTAATCATCACTTGAATATAATGATAAAATGAAATGCCGCCTACAATAACGAGCTGATTGCCAGAATAAAATCGATGTTCGGACGTCTTACGAAGAACACCGCAGAAACCACATGCTCTAGATTAAAATATTACCTGAAGGCATTGGTGAGGGGAGGGGGTGAAGGCCTAGTGGAGAGTTTTTGAGTTGGTTTAATTTCGCAAAATTCGTCTAAATGTAACGCTTTTAATTATGAAAATACACCAACTTTTGGTAAAGATAATGTTCTTCTTTTCGAAAAGTGTTAAATTAGATTCAAGAACGTCATAGATCCAGGAAAATAGAATCAGTTTTTTAAACATCTTTTTTACTTATCGATTACGAGTGCGATTTATATGTAGAAACATTAAAAAATATCGGATACTTCAGTTCAGCCACTCCTTATTCTGCTATTAAAGTTGTTAAAACTAAGGATTCTAGCATATTTTTTAAGAGTGATTTTTAAAACATATTTTAATTGGTAAAACAAAATTAAAGAGACTACTTGATAAGGGATGGATCGTCCCATACATTTATTAGATTCATAGAAACATCTGCTATCACAATTTATCTACATCAGTGGAGGAACCCTTGGAAATTCCACAGACCTAACGAATTGATTCCACCATCTCTGACCAAATGTAAACATATATATATATATATATATATATATATATATATATATATATCAGAGAGCGGACGCGCGTATATGCAAATATTGAACCGTGTGCGAAATGATGTCACGGTAAGAAAAAAGAAAAATACTATAAAAAGGAGAGAGATCACATTAGAAAAGACGATCATGTTCGAGACGTAGATGACATTTGAAACGACGTTCGAGACTAGTGGCCATAGAGAAAAAGCACGATCCCGGTTTATTCGTAAAGGCACCTGGAAATGAACGTTGTTAAAAACAAAAAGGAGTCGAGTTATTACTTGTTCTATGTTCCTTGCTACGTAAACCGTATACAACGTCAGGGTCCCCCGCTCAAACGCGTGTACCCTTACATATATGTGCATATACTGATTAATAAACAAAAAATGTAGAATTTGGTGACATTAGGAAAGAAAGAAGGCTCCATGATATTATTGTGCCGTTACAGACACAAAATAGATCACAAATGCGAAGGAAGTGTATTGTATTTCGTGTTTCACGTTCGACACAGCAACGCCATCAGATGAAAGCTTTAAAAACACATTGCACTATTTTTAAAGATGAGTGGACCCCATGAAAATTGCACGACGCTTTCTACACTAATCTATTAATAATAATATTCATTAAATTTTTGTCATGTTTAATACTATATAAATGAATAAAAGAATGACTATCACTTCTTCCGTAAAATCAATAGTCATTGTCAGCTAAATAGATTTTTTTTTAAATAAGTTGAACAAAAAGGTCTTTCTTTTTATTAAAACTGGTAGGACTACCCGCCATTTTCCGGAACCATAAATAACTAAATAGCAGTTAAATAATGTATTCAACATATTTAGATATGTATTTGCTTCCCCACGAAAGCAAATGTGACACAAGGTCGTTTTTAATGTGGGGGGGGCAGCTCCCCTAAAAATAGAGCAAAAAGGGGGCACTCTGGTTGGGATCAAAAATGATAATTGTCCCAGTATAGAGGGTTTCCCCTCCATTGACCGGGATAAATTACCTTAAGTGCAGCATCTGCAGAACAGATACTACACTTTGATCCTGGGCCGAAGGTCAAGAACAAAATCGTTAGATTAAAACTTCTGTATCGCATTTTCTCTCTCGCCGTCTATTTATCTATCTATTTTTCCCTATCCCGCATGTTTCCATCTTTCTCCCCAACAGTCTTGTTCACCTCCGCTTGATTTAGTTTTAATGAAAAAAAAATCATACAATTCATTTACTTTTGATATCCTTATTTTTTTTTACAAAGGAGTCACCGTTATCAAGACCCGAGTGTCACTCGAGGATAAGATTGAATGAGTTTTGTCAATGGACAATATCGTATTAATCGTTAGTAGTAGATATTTGGTAAATTGAATACTTAAGGGACTATACACCAATAACTTGTTCACGTTGGACTTGTAATCGGCTGGAAAGCAGAGAAACGGAAGAGAGTTCCACCGGCTTGCTGTTCTAAGAAAGGAGCTTTGTTAATGGAATCTGCGTTAAAGTTTAGGTACAGATAAATAGTGGGGAAATTATTGATAGTGGTTTCAACTAGGCGGGTGTTTTTCGTAAATGTTTGGCAAGGGGGGACCATAGATTGGAGCTTAGTGAATACTTTTTTTTTGTAAATTTTATGTATTTTGGGCAATTCCGATCATGAAAATATATTCTTTGTTTTTTGGGGGTTAGTTTTGAAATTCATCTGGATGTTTGTTGAGTCGCCGGATAGATTTCTTTTTAAATATGTGATTTTAATAAAGAGCAACAGTACTTAATTGTTGTATTAAAATAGTAATGCATTTAAAAAATTACGGAAATCCATCGAGTAGAAAAGTGTTTAAAGTTAAAAGTAATTTCTTACAGAAAATTGGGGGAAATTGCATGTTCCCTAGATGTTAACACCGTGAGAATTGCCAATACAGGTGACATTCTTATTTTCCTTTTCGTCACTGTAATGGCTAGTGTAGTGTTTTAAACCATGGCGATTTTTTTTTTATTTTTAATAAAAACACAGTAGCAGTTGTTCTACGCTATGAATTTTCGTAATTTTTTATTAATATTACTATTTTTGACATGACAATTAAGTAAGTAATATTATTTTGGTTTAAAGCCACATATTGAAAAAATCAATCTGTCGCCTTTATCTTAACAAGCATATTTAGCTGAATGTACAAACATACAAACACACCGACAACCGCTTGTACAGATATCAAAATGATTTTGTTGTTTTTGTTTAATATTACTATCATGGAATCATTTCGAGTTAAACTATAATTAGTACTAGCGAGGTAGGAGCGCACCCGGCTTTGTCCGGTCGTAAAATATGCTTAAATATGATATTTTAATTTGTCCAGATATCGTATATATTATTATAGAGCCGTGATTTCAAAAGTTTTAAAAAAATGGGAGTGCCATCAGCTAGAATCGAAACCGGAAGTACCAATATGATTAAAAATTAACTAAGATGGATGTACAAAATGTATAACAAATTTTTTTTTTCAATTTTGACCCCTTTTTGGCTCATTAAAAACTATTTTAACCGGCTAAAGACCCATAAAAGAATGGTCAATAAAATCCAATCATTTGAAGCCGCTTACGCCGTTGTGCGCCTTTTAGTTTCGGATGAGATAGAGTTTAAAATATGGAGAAAGGAAGACAAACAAGCAGACATAGTGAGTTCTAAAAATTGGATTACGTATATTACTAGACAACAAAAACACGCTTTATATATGTCAACTTTGCGCGAATAAAGCAAAGCAAGATGGTGACCGAATTTGACCTGATGTCGTGTTGTTTCACTTCATCATAAAATTGACAGATGTAAAGCGTGTTTGGTTTTTCATGATTACATGATGGATCGTAAACGGGCTTTTAAAACTCGAATTGATTTCTTAATTGAGAAGATTTAGCAAAAACAACATAATACAATTTTAATTCCTATACAGCATTTTTCCTCGAATTCTGCTCTGCTCTGACTGCGACCTTTAATGTTTAGCATTTTCGAATCGGACAATCTCATCTTAAAAAAAAAGGAGGGTACCTTTAACGTACAACGTAGTTTGTCACGATTTCCAGATTATTAATTATTCGATCGGGAGATGATATTAATTAAAAAGGAGGATAAAAGGTCATAAGATACTACGAACATGAAGTTAGCGCTTCTATATATTACTAATTTAATATTCCTAGTATGTTATCACTAGGGCTGTGACAAGAGAATATTTTTTCATTATTTTGAATCTCGCGTATATATCTACAAGTTAGAAAAGCATTTCATCCAAGGCATGGAAATTGTTAAACAAAATGCTTTTTCTATAGGCTTTAAAAATAAAGGTACAGGATTCAATTTGAAATTTATTTATCTTCAAAGTGAACTTTTATACATTTTACAAAGTAAGGTATAAAAATTTAATACCTCACTTTGTAAAATGTATAAAAGTGCACTTTGAAGATAAATAAATTTCACATTGAATCTTGTACCTTTATTTTTAAAGCCTATAGTAAAAACATTTTGGTTAACAATTTTCATGCCTTGGATTAAATTTTTTTTTATTTTTTTTTATTACATTTTCACCCCAAACAAGGCACATTGCCACTTTAATGTAGGGGGCTACTATCAGGGGAAACATCTACTGGGGTACTATGTAGGGATTAGGGCAGCGAGATGTTGGTTCACGTTGCACTTGAACTTATGCATGTCAGTACAGTTGGGGAAGCAGTGACCTGGAATGGAATTCCAAAGTCTAGCAGTTCTGGGGAAGAAACTACTGGAGTAGAAATATCTTTTACATCTAGGGATCTCTACAGTGTGGGGGTGGGATTTTGTAGCTTGTCGGGTCTGTCGAGGGTGTTCACGTCGTGGGGGCACAAGTGCTTGCAGTTCTTCAGAGCATTCACCATTATAATACTTGTAGAACAGGCAGAGGGATGCAACGTTTCGACGATGGGACAGAGGCTGAAGTTTTGATGCCAGTTTAGGGCCTATCAGATTTGCGACTCTCTTTTGAACCCTGTCAAGGAGCGAGAGACTAGTAGCCGATGCACCGGCCCAAATGTGACAGCAATACTCCATACATGGGCGAATAGTGGCCTTATAGAGGTACAGGATACTTTCGGGTGTTAGAAGTTTTCTAGCACGGTAGAGAGAGCCCACCTTCCTCGCAGCGGCCCTGGCAATGCCCTCGATGTAATTGTTCCAGCTCATGTTTCCTGTGAACGTTAGGCCAAGGAGCTTGAAAGACGTACTCTCAGCTAAAGAGTTGTTGGCCATTGCTATAGGTGGTAGAGAAGGTTTCTTGTAATTATTGAATGAAACCAGTTTTGTCTTGGTGGCATTGAACGTTACCATCCATTTTTGTCCCCATTCCACTACTGATTTGAGGTCATCCTCTAGTGTTTCTGCCATTACTTTAGATATATGTTCATTTGTTTTCCTGTCGTGCCTGCTATAGAGTGTGGTGTCATCAGCATATATACCCATCTCAGAGGCAATTTTGTCGGGGAGGTCATTTATGAATATCAGGAACAGCAGAGGACCAAGTATAGATCCCTGGGGCACTCCCGCATTTATATTATATTGTTTAGATGTACTACCGTCGAGGACAACCAATGCTTTTCTAACTTGTATCGTATCTTTTTAAGATTATATTTTTTTATTTTATTAATTTGGATTAAAAAAAAAAGGAATGTAGTTTTGCATGCATTTATAAAAACCCTCCTACTCCCTATTTCAGTTTGTATTTCTCCTGACACCACAACTCATTTTTGCAACCCCCTCTTTGTATTATTACAGGTCTGAATATTCTCTCTGTTTCAGTTTGTATTTCTCCTCACACCACAACTCTTTTTTGCAACTCCCTCTTTGTCATACATGTCTGAATAATAGGAAAATCTGATTTTTTTTAACAAAAACTTTAAAATAACTTTTTTAGATTAAATTTTTTTTAAAACTTCTTTCAGAATAGAAAACCTTTACAATTTAATAATAGACATATTTCATATAGGTTTCATTTAAAATATTCAGTAGATAACGAGAAAAATAGCGATGAAAATTTAAAAGGAATGTATAACTGGTTACGCTCAATAGTAGTCCTCGCCAGCCAAAGTCTTTGTAATTGTTATTCTATTATTATTATTATTATTATTATTATTATTATTTAAAATATTTTGTGTCCTGCTCTTTCGCGCAAGGACTAATTAATATCTTATATGCTTTTAGAGAGAGAGAGAGTGATGCAGTTCTCAATTGATTAACTGTGTGTAACTGTGTCGGATATATAATCGAGAGTCAAAACAATGAAAAGAATATTCTCTTGTCAAAGCCATAATTATCACCTTCTATTCTCCCTTTTTTATAAATAACATCTCCCGATCATCAAATCCGCAATGGTACGAAAAAAATTAAATAAATAAAACAAATGATGCGGCGTACGTGAAACTAAGATATACATTCTTGTTCTTCTGGCAATGAATCCAAGAGTGGTATCTGTTCTATCTAAAGATGGTATAATTAAATAGCAGGGTTTCCGTTCGCGCCGAGTGTCCAAACAAGGAAATACGTCACAGACTCCTATGAGGATATTGGAGATAAACCTAGATATATTCTGACATCACGTAACCAGACTACTTACATAAATATTTCTACAGTTTTAACAAAAGAACTACAGTAGTATCGTAGAATCTTCATTCACACCGCACGTTCAGAGAATGCTCAGCAGAAATATATTGCATATGAAAGACGCCGATGTGAAATTACCACAGGTCCCGATAATTATTATGATAAAGATTAAAAAAAAAAAGGCTTCCTTCAGTCTTGACAGACTATGGATACCCACTGTAAGAGCGACTGAGCATGAAATTATTGTGGTAAGAGTTGCGCAATCTCCAACCACACTTCTCCTGAGTCGACATTGTTGAATATCAGTGGCAAGTGGAGGTTCAGGGCGACGTGAAACAACGCCGAGATAAGCGGAAAGCACATACAGCAGGCTTAGCATTGCTTAACTTCGGTGATCTTACGTGAACCGGTGTGTCAACGTGATTATGCCGTACAATATAATAGAAATAAAAGATATATTATTTTGAATATTCTCTGCATGCCCCGTAATTTAAAAATGGGAGAGAGAAAGAGAGAGAGAGAGAGATAAGAGAGAGAGAGAGAGAGAGAGAGAGAGAGAGAGAGAGTGTGTGTGTTATTCTGGAATGTGCTAAATGGAATGCGGTAGGCATGACAAATGTTGAGAACCCCTGAAGTAAATATTATTTCGAGTCAGTCAATCTTAAAAAAAAAAAGTCGAGTGAAGAGAATGGCATTCTGCAGTACGATGAATAGTGTGGATGCGGAAAGGTAGAGGGGTAGGGGAAGGAATTGTGAGGCAGATTGGGAACCACTGTTGCAGAGTAATACATCTATGTTAGCAAACGAGCGTAATCGATTTTCGCACGTGTCTATGTAATGGAAACTCGCACCTGCACGTTTCGCCATTCGTCACGTTTTTTTTTCTCCTTCTGTTTCCGTTTTTCTCCTTTCTTTTCTTTATATTCAACTTGCAGACGAAATAAACCATCATCTTCTTCATTTCAGCTATCGATGAGTCTTTGTCAAGTCTTCTAGGAAAAACCAAACAGAATGACGCCATGAAAGAAGTCCCTCTTTCACGTAGATACGCTGACATTCAAAGACATCTCTATACCATCTTTTTAGTGTCTGTCCAGGGGTGCAACTGAAAATAAAGCCCTGCGCTTATATCTTTCAACAAATCATCTTCGAGCAATCTGACAAGTTATCAATCCCTCTCACATTACCGCCTTTCACTCTAGAAATTCCTAGATACCAGAAAACTATGCAATCGCTTCTCTTCCTAGGCGGCTTATCTTTGGAATTCTCTCCTTGCTCCCTGTTTCTTCATTCGTACCAATACGCAGAAATTTAAATGTGATGTAAACAAATATCTTCTTACCACTCCATACTTTTATTACCCCTCCTCTTCTTTAACTAAAAATATATTATATCAAAATATATCATAAATCACATCTTTCGCTTGGTGCTGATTACGAACCCAGGTGACTTAATTTTCGCCATTTCTTCCGATACAGGGCAAGTTGAGTGATGGACGCCCAACTGTTGATAGATTTCCAATCTAAAACATTTTCTCTTCACTTTCTCCTTAGCCTTCCTCTGCCTCTTTTGTCTTCTAACAAAGCATGACTTTGACAGGCCAGTGGGTGATCGTTCGACATGGCCAAAAGGTTTAAGGGTTTAATCAAACAGGGAGAGTAGGGAAGTGGTTTGAGGGAGGGTGGATATTTTAATTTTTACAATCAGGCGATGTTCCGTAATGAAACACATTACGTGATTTTGAAACATCTCAATGTAATTGGCAAGTTGTTTAGTCCGTGTGATACAGACAAGGGAGGATATAAATTAAATAAGCTTTTATTTTAACACTTGTCGGAAAACTTTTACAAGAAACACTCGTCTAGCTGAAAACACTATCAATAATTCCCCCCACTCTTTATCTGTGCCTAAACCTAAACGTAGATTTCATGAACAAAGCGTCTTTCCTAGAAATGCACGCCTGTGGAATTGTCTTCTGTTTTTCTGCTTTCCGGCCGACTACAATATGGTTGTGTTCAAGTCTAACGTAAATAAGAAATATTTTAGCAAGAGTTTATTTATCGGAAAGGAAACACAAATAGAAATGAAAGTCCGTAATCCGCGGAGTTTCGTAGAAATACTTTCCTTCTCATCAGAGTAGAAGAAATTAGCATAAGGCATAAAGAAATTTTAAACCTTACATATTATATATATATATATATATATATATATATATATATATATATATATATATATATATATATATATATATATATATATATAATATAATATGAAACCGAATGTCTGTGTATGTGTGTGTTTTGTTTTTTTTTTGTTATTTTTTTTTTTTACACAGTGATCACCACTTATCAAGGCCCGGAAGCCACTCAGGGATAAGGGTTATTGCAAGTACATTAATTTAGTGAGGCGATTTGCTGAAGTGTTTACTTAAGGGGGCGGTTCATTAGGAATTTGTTAACATTGGACTTGAAGACATCCAAGTTGTAGTCCGGAGGGAAGCAGGCAGACGGAACAGAGTTCCACAGACGTGCAGTTCTAGGAAAGAAGCTTTGTTCATGGAATCCGCGTTTTGATTTAGGCACAGATATAGAGTGGGGGAAATTTTTCACAGTGGATTCAGCTAGACGGGTGTTTTTCGTGAAAGATTGGCGAGGGGGGACCAGAGACTGGAGTTCAGACGAGCATCTGCCATGGAAGTAACGATAAAACAAGGACAGGCTCGCAACGCTTCTTCTGTGGGAGAGAGGTTGCAGGGTAGAGAAAAGGGCATCCCCCACTAAGCCACGAAGTCTATTTTGTACTCTGTCAAGGCAGGATAGGCTGTTTTTAGCAGCTCCTGCCCAGATATGGCAACAGTATTCCATCCTTGGACGTACTTGGCTTTTATATAGATAGAGAATTGCATCAGTAGTGAGATATCTTCTGAAGCGGTAGAAGGATCCCACCATCTTTCCAGCGACCTTGGCAACAGACTTGATGTACGTGTTCCATTTCAGATCAGGAGTAAAGGTCAAACCCAGAAGCTTGTCAAAACACGGAGCCTCACCCAGACGAGAGCCATCCATCTATTGTGTGTGTGTGTGTGTGTTTGTGTGTCTGGACACGAATAGACTCCTATATGGTTATATGGTTGACTATTTTAAAAGACTGATTGCATATAATGATAGAAGATGTATCGAGACACAGGAATGGGTATGTTTGATCTGGCAGAACGGTGGTTCATAAAAATTGTGGAGGCTGCGTTCGCGTCTGGTCCACAAAGTATAGAAATAAAAAATTAAAAAATTAACAAAAAACGTTTACAAGAGTTTTTGATATAGATGTACATAAGAATATGTTGATTAATATGTTTTAACTTAAATAGGGAAGGTATAATAAAATTGCGGGGTCTGCGTTCGCGCCTGGACTCCATAAAATGGAAATAGGCACAAACTTTAATAAAGACTTTTCATATCTATCTGCGTAAGTATACTTTGATAATTATGTTTCAGTGTGAAGAAATATGGTATAATAAATTTATGGGTGTTCGTTCGCGTCTGACCTCCATAGAAGAGGAAATATGCCACAAAGTTTAACAAGGTTTTTTAATATAGATCCACAGACTATTGTGATAAGTGCTTCAGTGTGAACAGGTATGGTATAATAAATTATGGGGTTAATCTATTTTATTTTTACTTTCATCATATTTTGCTTTGGTTTTGATACCTCCAAATTCGGAACTATCTCTTTACAACCCTTCCTTTTGATAACCTATCATACTTTAATAAATCAGTCCATTTTCTGTAGGCTGTTTTTAGGCAACGACGGATACTTTTATATATATATATATATATATATATATATATATATAATTCTAGTTTAGTGATAAGGATGATAAACAAGGTGGGGATAAAAATAAAATATTAAAACAGTTAAATAAAGCATTTGTTCGTTTTCCTGATGCTTTTGAATCGTTTTAGATAAACCAGACTATATTAATAAAGGAAATTCAAAACTATATTAGCAATGTATAAAATGTATTTATAATTACATATAATAAATTTATATTTATAAAAAAAAAATGTATATATGTAAAAATATTTTTAACCTTTATGTATCTAATTTTACATAAGACTGTAAATATACTAAATACTAATCATAGTGGGGGTGATAAGTAGTTAAATGGATTAATCCTAATCTTATGAATA
The DNA here is from genome assembly GCF_053919585.1 of Euprymna scolopes. NCBI lineage: Eukaryota > Metazoa > Mollusca > Cephalopoda > Sepiida > Sepiolidae > Euprymna > Euprymna scolopes. The sequence goes on from NC_136487.1 coordinate 52,612,636, forward strand.
CAAGACTGATAAATTAAAAAAATTAAAAAATGTATCCATTTTAAATGTGGAAATTGATGAATCGCACAGGTAAGAAATTCATTTTTATAGTATGAAAAGGTTAGTAATTGCAATTAAGAATAGGACATTGGATCAAATGTTTGAAACATGTCTTCTTCCTAAGATTAAGGGTGGTGGTGTTTGGTCAACACTGCTGGGGAGCCATGTTGTAATATACTGTTTTCTTTTTAAATCCCCGAAACAGTGTTTCATGGTAAACAACTGATGATCCCGTGAAAAATAAATTATTAGCATTATAGTAAATTCGAGAGCGAGTTGATGCAGTGATTGCAGGTGATTAAATGACTTACTGACTAGATGGTTTTCTAACGAACGATAAAAAAAAATTTTTTGTATAGTTTTAAAGGTTAGAAACTTCCAAGACTATATATATATATATATATATATATATATATATGTGTGTGTGTGTGTGTGTGTGTGTGTGTGCGTGTGTGTATGTGTGTATGTTTCTATTATTTGTTTCTATTTTTTAAATTTCTACCACAGATGCATTCACACTTTTATGATTATGAAATAAGATTGAACAATTTGATGCCTTGATACTTAATAAAAATGATAAAATTGGCAACTCTGGAACATCTATTAAGATACCTATATTTTTTATATAATGTTATTGTCAGGAGTGGCCACTAGAAACATATTGACTTTTACTAATTTAACGTCTAGGAAATAGATACTGACTCCATTGTCTTACGTGTGACATAAGAGTTGGAAACGATCTCATCAACTGTCTATATTTCTACTACATAATATAACAGGAAGTCTACACGTGGAGATGATTTTATCGGAAGAAAAGATTTTCGCAATAAAAAAAACAAAAACGCTGGTAACTTTTACAGGAATCAGACAGATATATCAGTGTAGTTGGGAATTTTTATTTTAAGTAAGGATATCCAGAAGTGCTTTAATACATAAAAGAAAAGAAATGTCACTTTTACCGGTTTACAAGCAGAAATAACATTAAATTCGTGTTCGTTTTGCTATTCGTACCTTTTGTTATGTGGCTTTTATTATTGACGAAAAAAATGTCTATCAGAATTGCAGACATAATCGAATCAGTATTCTTGTTTTTATTTCTTTCTGTCTGTTAATATATATTTTTTCATACCAGAATCTGAGATTAGACAAGTCCGGCGAAGAAGTGACGTTTAAACTTATTCTTAACCTTATTTGATTCTCATTTCAGATAGGTCTTTACGTCTCTGGCGAGGTTCGGGTTGTCTGTCCTGCTTCAGATTAAAATAAGATATTTCTTTGCTTCGCCGGTAAGTTTAAAATGTATTTCTCTCAGGTAGTAAGGTGTTTCGGTTTCAAACAACATTTTTATTGGGAGTATCACGTTTCATTTATAGAATAGTATTTTAGTGTATCTGTTGCATAACTTTGAAATGGTATTTTCGTTTTATTTAGATTAGTCAAACTAATGTTCTCATCTTGAGTGTTATTCTCAGAAGGTTTTGGTCAATGTAACCTCCGAACTTCTTTAAGGTGTATCTCCTCGCACTCGGGGAATCTTTCTGTCTAACTCAGGAATTAGTACGGAATTTCGAACAGGGCAATTTATTTAATCGATGGGATTAGAATGCGCTCGTTCCGTCAGCCATAACTTTTATTTTTAAATTTTACACTCACATAGGTTAAACCTTCCACCTCCAACAAGATAAAAACAATAGTCCGTCGTATAATTCAAATAGTTCGAATGATAAATTCTCATCCAAAATAATCAGAAACGTAACAGAAATTTCGTTTATTGTTTTTGCCACGTTTAACTTTGAAATAGTATTCTTCACGGTCTGTCACGCTCAAGTTAGAAATACCATTTTTCTTAGTTTCTAAGACTTCTGTATGTAATACCATTATTTCCGGTCTGTTACTCTTTAGATTAGCATTTTTATCAATCTTCATGCTTCAATTTGAAATAGCATTTTCTTTGGTCGATAATGCGTAAGATTGAAAATAGTATTTATGTAGGATTTTCAGGTTATTATATAACAGGAACTTTATCTCTGTGTGTTTGTTCCCTATGGACTCGAAAACAACTGGGTCGATGTTTATTAAATTTCACACAAAGGTACTTCATGTGTCTAGAAGAGTTATTAGTTTTTTTTATGGGAATGTCTTTGATAAGTATAGATAAGCGATACTCGAAATACTCCGATGAAGGAAGGGACAAGCGATTTTGACCCAAGTTAAAACATTTTATATTAAAAAAATCCCTGATAATTTTATATGCTTGGCCTTACTGCTTGTGCAGCGATAATGGTTTGAATTTAAGTGTAAAATTTAAACACGCCCTGTCATATCCAAGAACCACAGTTGGTTTTATATGCTGGGCCTTTCGGCTTGTGTTGTAATAAAACTACTCAAATGATGTTATGCCATGTAAGGTTTTAATTTTGGTCAAAATCGCCTGCCCTTTCCTTCATCGGAGTATTTCGATTATCGATTATCTATACTTATGAAAAACATTCCGATAAAAAACTATCTAATAACACATCTATACACATAAAGTACCTTTGTGTGAAATTTAATAAAAATCGGCCCAGCCGTGTTCGAGTCCATGGGGAACAAACACACTGAGAGAAAAAGTTCCTGTTATATAATAGTAGTCGCTTTGACACAGGTCAGTGTGAAATAGTATTGTTTTTGTCTGTCAGACTTAAGTTTGAAATAACATTTTTGTCGGTCTTTCGCGTATATTTAGAATACTATTTTTCGTTTATTTCTCATATTTCAAGTTTGAAATTGCATTTTTGTTGCGTGGACATTATAATCGAATAACAAATTATGCACTTTATAAACTAAAAAGAAACAAACTATTACGTACTGGCATTTTATGTCAAAATTATTTGAAAAAATAAAATTAAAAATAAAAGGAAGAAGTCAAAGAATTAAGGATTATTGAGTTAAAAATCTCCTAGAACTATTTTATACAAAATTAAAAAAAAAAAACGCAAAAAACAAAAACAAAAGAAACATCGCTATGTTCACGATGTTTCGAAATTGCGAAAGTTAAGTGACAACAACAAGGGAGATAAGTCAGTGTTCTTTATAGAAAAATCAAACCAAATTGAAATAATCGGTAATTTTCCTTTTTCTGGTAATTATTTTCTCTACTCGGTCATTTTTTGTATTTTTTTTTTTTTTTTACTAATTTCGACATGGCATTGTCTTTTACTTAAAATGCATATTCAGTATCAATATTAGATTTCCATTTGTCTGTCTGTTTGTATGTCTGTCTGTCCTACTTATTTTCGGGAACTACTAGGGGGATTAGCTGAAACTTTGTATGGACCTCCGTTGTGACAAAGTACAGGGAACTAAATATAATAGTATTTGTCCGATGCACGTTTTTGACAGACTAAAATGTTTAATCCAATTATAATGCAAAATCGCACCATTTTCTGTCTATCTGTCACACTTAAAGTTTGAAATAGCGTTTTGCCATGCTTACGTTCTAAACAGCACTTTCTTTTGTCAGGTACAATTTTTTTTTTCAAATCTCATTTACATCGCTAAACGCGCTAATCAAATAGGCGCATCTTAAAACTATTCGTTCTCTTCTAAGTTTTTATCTTTGTCCAGAGACGCTACGTCACTCGTGAACCTTTACAATTGGAGATCATTGATTTTGTCAATAACATTCAACGGATTTTCTCAGCGTCTTCTGCCCGTCGGGTCATTTGTGGATATTGTTGGTGTTGATATTAGCAAAGGAATACGACTTCCCCTTCCCACAAAGATACAGACATACACGCACTTTTCTTTCAATAAATCAACGAATGACCCTTTCCCTGAAATGTAGGCCCCTCGCAACTGTTTTTATTACATAGTCTTGTTGAATAAACATTAGCGCGTCAATATTTTTATATCACCAACACTGTCTCCAAATTTGACGTAAAATATGAAATACCATGTCGTCAAAGTGTTTTTGAGAGAAGCTTAGTTTTATATTGTTGTTTTTAGTGATATTTAAGGTCAGGATGTCAAACGATTTCTCGTCTGGAAAGCTTGAGAAAAAATCTTTGGGAATTGTATATCATATCACGTGGTGAGAGCTTTCCATTTAAATTTTAGTTTAGTCATCTATAATCTATAATATAAATCTAACCTGTATGTTTGTATGTATGTATGCATGTATATCAGAAAAAAAAACTTTCGACAGAGGCGACAGATTTTCACGAAGTCGATACTGTTTTGAAGCTCGACCTTTTGGACGACAGATATCGAAAAATTGGACGAAAACATTAATTCCTTCACCCTAAACTGGACACTTTTGTACGGAGAGGATCGATGTTTTCACTGACATTTTTTGCAAGTCATTCAACCCTCGCGTTCATGACGTCGCTTGAAACCGTCACATCCACGATAGACACATTGGTAAAACTTTTTTGTTCGCCTCTTTTTACTCTGGCGCTTTTCAGGCTCTAGCCTACTTATTACTCCTATTTTTTTTTATTTTTGCGTTCACTATTCCCCCTTTTTTTCTCTCATTCAACACCTTACACACACCTCCACTTTCTTTTCCACCTTCGCATCACGCGTTCGAGCCTGCTTGGCTGCCTACTACATTTATTTTTTTTCTCAACACACACTTTCAAACACCCGGGCAACGCCGGGCACCCAGGCTAGTTATACTGTACATGCATCAATTAACAAACATATAATGAAGCGAGAACTTTCAAATGGCAAAATACGTTTTAAGCAAAGCAATTGCTTTATACGTTCTTTTTGAACACTACTCCGTCGGGGGGGGGGGAAACGGTTAGAAGATTGTATGCTGACTTCAAACGCGGTCGTGCATGACACACGTGATGCTGAACCCTCAGATCGCTCAAATCCGGTACATACACTGAAACTTAAATCGTAAATGAAGCGTATTCATCATTTTGCATACACAATTATCGATGAAAATGTTATACTCAAAATGGGTGCCACTTTTGCTCATAGTCGATTAAAAACAACAATACGTAGATGATTCAGGACGTTGTTGTAAACAGAAGTTTTTCTTCATCGATATATTACAATGGATAAAAGCGTAAGCCGCTCTAATCAACTAATAACACAAACATCAGCGGGTAAACTTTCGACTATCATATGTGTGGATTCGCAAGGTACGAGGTGCTTTCAATAAGTTTCCAGACTTCCTTTGTACAGGTATTTAAAATGGTCATAGAGTCTAGAACATTCAGTATGCATTGCTATACATCTTATAAGGTAACTGACCAAGTTTTATGATTTCAAGTTCAAATCAACTCTTACATCAAGAATTGGAATACACACTACTAAAGCCTGATTGTCACAGCTGGTGAATTTCTAAAATGCAATCTAGACATGCGGATAGATTAGAAGAACGATATCCAATAAAATTATATTTTAAACTTGGAAACAATGCCAGAGAATGCTTCCGATTGCTTCTGGACCATCTTGCATGAATCGAGCATCAGTTTTTAGTGGCATAAGAGATTCAATGAAAAGAGTGAGTCTATGAGGGATTATGAGAGCTGTGAGAGGAGTAACGAAGTGAAAAATCAAAGTTGAGTGGCCAAATAAAGAATTTCATGGATAAGAATCGTCTTGTGTCTATAGAGACAATAAGTGCACGATTTTATATGGGAACTGTACACACACTTATTCGCGAGGAACTGAAGATGCGGAGGATTACCCAGATATACTATTCCACAACTTTATCCTTGTCACAGACGATTTGACTAAGATGGACATCAAGACAATTTCTTACCTGCTCTCTGTGACTTTTGGTTATTTATTAAGCTCGAAGAACAACAATGTGTCGTTATGACACGCTTGAGGAAATGAAAAAAAGTTGTTGGAACGGTACAAAAAGTGTATTGCAGCCAGAGGAGATTACTTCGAAGGGGACTAGAGTTTTATGTGCGCAACATCAATAGAAGTATCCATACAAAAATGGCTGGGACCTTACTGAAGGTACCTCATATCTTGTACAGTGATTACTTTGAGACAAGAAAAACCGTAAATAGTGAATATTGTATATAATTATTAGTGCGTTTCAAGAAAAAAAAGTCGTCTCAAAATGGTCAGAAAAGGTACAGAAATAGTGATTTTCTACTAAAGAAATGCATCGGGTCACAATTCATTGCAAGATTGCAAAACTACATGAATTATACTTTTAATTTAATCTTGACCCACTCGAATCGACAGACATATTCACGGTAACTATCTATAACTGCTTACATATCTCACAAGTATGCAACGGGGAAATAAATTTTACTTCAATGAAGAAATTATGGGGCGTATTTAAAAGTCAAGGTCAAATCATCCTACAAAAGATACAGAATTCTCATGTAGAGCTCGTTAAATGCTGTATTATCTTAGAAGGAGACGATGTTGATTAATAAAGTCGGTACAAAACTTATTTTCTTTGTACCGGGAAGTCTTATTATCGTTTGTTGCTTTGTCATTACTGTAAGAATTTTATCTTTACTTTGTATCATCATCTCATTTTGTTTGACACTATTAAAGTAGCATGAATGCGCAAAATCTAATATCAATAAGCATCACACGAGAGTTGAATGATTATAAAACTCTGTGAAATGTTCGACCGCTCTTGCTTGCATATTGTCTATCAAAAACATTGTTGTCATAGAAACCAGCCTTTATTTAATAAAATTCGCATTCTTATCCACAGTCGAATAATATTGAGTAGAAATAAACTTCAGTTTTTGCTTGACTTGTAGACATTATTGTAACCATGAAACTATGTTTTTGAAAGAAAAATCAGATTTAAAAGTATTATTATTATTATTATTATTATTATTATTATTATTATTATTATTATTATTATTATTATTAATAATAATAATAATAATAATAATAATAATAATAATAATAATAATAATAATAATAATAAACTCTTCTTGACAACTTCGTCCTTTAACTGTAATCTTCACCGACCATTCTCACTGTCTCTGTCTCTCAGCGGTCAAAAAAAACAAAAAACAAAAAAAAAACCGCTGTATGCTTTCCCCTTCATTCTTTTTTACAGCAGTCATTGTCCTCATAAGCAAATTAATGTCATATGTATATTGATAAACTGTCTATAGACGAAAGTTTTTTTCTTTCCTTTCTTGACAGCATAGACAGAGTAGCTGTCGCTTGTGTAAACCACATTTTGCATCATTCTCGCCATAGTTTTGTTATGTTTTGGTTTTGGTTTCGGTTCTATCTGATAGCACTCAAATCATATTTTCTTTTTACTTTTAGAATCATGACTATATATTGGGTACAAAATATTATGAAATAATTGGCTCTATCTGCATGTGTATTTTACAACCGGGCAACGCCGGGCGCTCCTGCTAGTAATCAATAACAATTGACGGGACAGATAGGTCTATAAAACAAGTAATCATGCGAGGCTAGTTGGTTGCGATTAACTGAGAAATGACATAAAAATTGTGTAAGATAGTGCATATGAGCTCGTTGAAAAATATCAGCAGCAGCGAACAATAAATATCTTGTGAAGAGGTTAACAGCAGAAGTAACAGTAGCCAAAAAAAAAAGCGGATATGCAAATTAAGAAAATGTGTGCGAAAAGAAGAAAGAAAAAAAGACAAAAGTAAACTACGTGTTCGGAACAGAAGCAAAGTGAATATCAAAGAGAATGGACGTGTTAAATTGAAGACGAGAATGGGCCAGCTGGGCCCAGCTTGCGGTCGGAAGAAAGAGAAATGTGTGCCACTCTAAAATGAATAAGTGGCAGCGATAGAATTTTTAAGTGGTGCCAAAGGTAAAGGTAATAAATGTTGTTGTTAAAAAAGATAAAGAATGCCAACCGGGTTTTTATTTGTGTCTTTCCTCTTGTTTGTATGTAACGGCAACGTTACAATTGAAAAGTACTGGGTACGCGCAGAAGAAGCAACTGGTCGGTGGTTGTTCGGTGACTGAGTTGATTAATTAAAGGTTTTTAGCCATGAATTTATCCAAATACAGATTCCAATAAAACAAAAATGAAAAGGTGCTTCACTATCACTGGACAGTAATCGCCGACACCAACGCCGTTTCAATGGTTTTATTCTCGTTCACCTTCACTTCTTTCAGTTCTTCCGTGTATTTGTCTCTCACATAAGTAGCCACCAAGCGGGCGTACACAAGCTTACTAGTATAAAATAATAAAGCAATTAACACCCGTCTAGTGAAACCACTGTCAATAATTTCCCCCACTCTTTATATGTGCCTAAATTAAAACGTAGATTCCATGAACAAAGCTTCTTTCTTAGAAGTGCATGCCTGTGGAACTTTGCACCGTTTGCCTGTTTGCCACCTGACTACAACTTGGATATCTTCAACCCCAACATAAACAAATTCCTGATAAACCGCCCCCTTAAGTAAGACACTTTATCAAATCTCCATTACTAACGATTACTACGATATTATCCCATTGTTTACTGTACCCTTATCCCCGAGTGGCTTCCCGGCCTTGATAAATGGTGACTACCATGTAAAAAACATACACACTCAAAAGAAACAAAAAGACTCACACATATTCTGTACTAGCTGGCAGCCGGCGTTGCCCGATCGTACAATGCGGAACACGGTATTTAAATGTATGAAGATTGCATAAACACGGTACTTTAATGTATGTAGATTGCGTATTATTATCATATATTACGATGAATACTTTGTCCGGTGTACTAATTCACAATAATAATTAAATAAATATCAATACTAATGTCGTTCATCAAATTTCGTCTGCGTTTGTTTACAATCACGTCAGCTGATATTTAGGCTTGTTGATGAATGCCCTGCAAAAACCACCTCTGATTAATGTTTAGTATTAAGATAGGCAAATAGAGAAATGATTTGCAGCAATTTTAAATGGAGTTCTTTTTTTATCGCAAATTGAGTTCATTAATAAGGTAAAATTAAAATATAATGGTGAGCTACACCCGGGCTTTAACTGGGGGATCATTCGATCTTTAGTCGAATTCTTTACCACCAAGCTGTATATCAGGATTTTTATAAATCTTTTTTTTCTTTATAAGAAAAAATGATTTGTTAAAATTTTGTTATCTCCCTTGAACGATGTAACGTAAAATAGTCCCCTGTAAAAATTATGTTTTATTTATCAAAGAGTAAAGCTATGATCGAATTTTTTTCGATTTTTGATACTTATCGGGTGAATACTTGCACAGAACATATCCAAAAACACTACCACACATAAATCAGCTTGTGTGAAATTTTTAAAAGATAGACTCAGCCGTTTCGGAACTTATGAGGAACCAACTCACACACAGAATAGAGATATATTGGTTGGGCTCTAAGTGCGCGTGTGACATTTTTAATAGTGCATATGGCTCATCTGATTGAGTTGAAATAGAATAATTTTTATTTTAATTCTAGTGTCTTCCTTTTTAAATAACTATTTAATCAACATTTTCAGGTAAAATAATTTTCCGGTTAAGCATTTTGTTGAATATTTTTCTGTTGAGGCACATAGCTTTTTCCAAGAAAATACCTAATTAAAAAAATTACCTTTATCAACAACAACATTAACAGCATAAAACAATAACGTTATATTTATCAATTAATAAACCATGCAAAGAATCACATAAAAGTATCCTATAATGCAATATTTAAAAAAAAATATAAATTTTATAAGTCATAATGATTCATACCAGTGCCATTGTTGGATTTTATCTAAATTTTAGCTATTTGGATTGAATATATGGCTCGTTGTTTGTATTTTGCCTTTTCAATTTTTTCAAAAATAATGGCAAAAATGTTGCTCATTTTGGAAGAAAAATCGACATTATGAGACATATTAGTGTCACTGACAATATTCCACTTGTCATTATTATTTTTATCAATGCCAGAAGACTGCCCGTCATCGACACTATTAAATGTATGCATAATAGTTTCTTTTAATTTGGAATTTGTGCCAAAATATATATACTTTTTTGCATTGAAATTCATAATTTCGACATAAACTCGCCGAGGATAGAAATTTTCAAATAACAATCTATTTATTTGACACACATATTTCATTTCAGTACAAAAAGATCTAGTAACTTTTTCCAAGTGATCAGTATTTTGTGTGATATTCATTACACTGTTTGAGAACTCAAGAGGCAGTTTTGAGCAAACTTTTAACTTGCTGGCGACAGAGTTCAATAGACATTCTCAGTGGATTTTTATCAATCGGCACATTTTGGAATCGATAGCCATCATTATAGATGCAATTGCATTCTCTATCTTGTAGCCTTTGCCAGTACATTTTGTTTATTATAACATATTTCAGTGTTTCATTTTCTTCAAAATCCAATGATTGTTTGGCGCTGTCAAGGAAATTTGTTATCAAACATTCCCAAAATTCAATGGCATCTTCTTGTTGGTCACTTTTAAAAATTACTTCCAATCAGCAACACTGTGAGTGATAAGCACAAGCAAATTTTCAATTGATGAGATGGCATATCAATGTTTTGAGTGCTTTTAATGATGCCAGACAATAAAGGAAAATGGTAAAGTATCTGAACAATGTTGTTGGCAAAACACATTTCTTTTGGGGGATAATTTCAGGTCGAATTTTTTTTGAGGGTCTGAATTCTCAATTTTAGCCGTTCTCTATTAAAATTATTATATTATTGTCTCAAATCAGTGTCAATGATGATTTTTTTTGTGTTTATAAGTCTTTTTTGTCCAATGACAAACTGGGAGCCTTGACAGAGCAAAGAGGAAATGGTAGCAAATTAACTCTGTCTCTTTTGGACCTCAATCTATTATATTCACGCCATGTGTTTCTGAAAGTAAAAGTCAATCAGATAGACATTGCACAGTTTTCTAGCAACTGATGAAGTTATATAGACCATTTCGTCTGAATAGACATCAAATCTATGGTAAACAATGAATACATCGACTGAAATACCTTGGTGTTTTTGGACAGTGAAAACATATCTGAGTGAAAAAGGTATTTAAGATCTAGCAAGAAAGAGTCCATGAGCAAGTTCATAGTCAATTGCACAGATTCAACATAAACTGCATTATCCTTATGATCAAATTTTACATTCACAGCAACAACTCTACCTATTTTTTAATTTGTATTTCAGTTACTTTCTGCAGAATAGTAGTCATTGTAAGTTTACTCAGTTTTGATACAACATTTTGTTGAGTCTCGCAGTTCCTTGCCTGATTAAATCGCAAATGAACTTAGTATCGACAACACATTTTCTTGGGTCTCGCAGTTCCTTGCTCGCCTAATATTCCAGCGTCATGAAAATGAAATGACTTTGGTTTAAATAAATTACAATGCAGTGGTATATTTTGTTAAGATCATTTTCAACACCGTTTCAAGTTTATAGTGCATTTGAACTGTTATTGCCATCGGGTTTATTGTAATCTCACGTTTCCGATGACATAACATCAGGCGTTGGTAAAGTGTGCATTCTAAACTTGAGAATATTTATTATACAAAGAGAACCTATATTGAATTGAATTCGAATAATCGAATTGATTCAAATGATTAACGCTCGTCTTTAATACTAAACTTATTAAAGATATTTCTTTTATGTTTTTGCGATTAATTCATGTATGTATGTGTATGTATATAAAAGTAAGAGTGTTGCGAAATCTATACGTTGTGGGGACGCCTACGAATTAACATAGGCGGGTGAGTGAGATATATAAAGGTATCAATCACCAATACCGGGGGGTCCAGCAACGACCGTCAAATAGGCAAGACGCTTATGCTGCCTCCAGTAAGACATGCAACACGCCACCTGCCGGAATATCTCCAACTGAAGTATGTCTGAAGACATGTAAATATGTATATAACTTTTCTTCCTAATATATTATTGTATACCTTTACTTTCGTGTTCTTGTTCATTATTTGTGCAGACACAACACTATATATATATATATATATATATATATATATATATATATATATATATATATATATATATACCCCCGCTAGTTTAATATAAAAAGATAATCGTTTCAGTGAAAAAAGCGACCCGTCACTGTAAAAAAGTGCCCAGTTGTCGCCCGAAGGGTCGAACTTCAATACGTTACCAATCTCGTGAAAATCCGTTGCCTTTTTCTAAAGTTTTAGGCAGACATACAAGCATATATAAGTTTAAACAGACAGGTGAAATTTATATTATAGATATCTGAAGCCTTGTTATGGAATAGTAGTCATCATCACTAGTAAACTTAACTCTGACACAACATTTTGTTGAGTCTCGCAGTTCCTTGCTGGACTAATTTACATTCTTCTTCTTCTTCTTCTTCTTATTATTATTATTATTATTATGCCAATTCTGTAATATAGTATAGTAATAATTTTTCAAATATTATAACGTGCATGACTTGGATACCATTCGCTAGGATCGAAATCGGAACGTTTAGCGATTCAGCATTTACTGCTTCTTACAAAGCCAACTTCGATACCGTCTGAGCTACTTACAGGCAGACACCAATACTTAAAAATTTAAGCTACTTTGAATTATGAATGTTTAATTTTGCGCATGTGCAAAAGTACCAACAGAAGTGATATTTTATTCGATATACCCTGCCAAAATCAATTGTTTGTTTTTTTCAATTTTGACTTCTTAGCAACATTTTTTTTGCCGGCTAAAAACAAATTGGAAATGGGTGACATGTCAAAATACCCTATATACAAAATTTAACTTTATAGACCAAATATCCAGAGAGGGGTTTGGTAGAGAATTTTCGCGCACACACACAAACCAAGTCACTTTATATATGAATACATATATAAAGAAAGATATTTCTTGTTTGCTAGAACGTTTTCACCTTAAATTCAATCAATTCCGCAATCATACAGAATATATAAACTATGTCTAAATAGAATTCAGCGTAATAGTAAAATAGAACAAATCGTCTAATGAGAAAATATAAAAATAAATATGTGATTAATTAACGCTCGTTTTTAAAGGAATATGCAAATTAATTAACCTTTATGTAGTGGTTCGCGTATCCATGACTGAGTATATAAAAAAGCTTGTTTTATTATGTTTTAAATAGAAAAAGAACGCATTATTAAGTGCGTTCTTTTTCTATTACACCAAGGTATTTCAGAGCGAGAAAATTACTCAATTTATATATATATATATATATATATATATATATAATATGAATAGGCTAGCCAAATTAATCAAGAGTAGGACACTAGATTTAATAGTTGTAGCATTTTTTGTTCTAGTGATTAAGGGAGGTGGTCTTTGATTGATACAGCTGAGGAGCCATGATCTAATATAGTGTTTTGTTTTTAAACCCCCGAAACAGTTTCATAGTAAACGACTGATGATCCCTTAAATTAATAATAGGACTATAGTGAATGCAAGAGAGCAAGTTGATGCATTCATTGCAGGAGATTAAATGACTTACTGACAAAATAGTTTTCCAAGGAATGATAAAAAATTTAAAAATTAAATAAGTTTTATATAGTTTAAAGGTTAAAGACTATATGTGTGTATGTGCGTGCGTGCGTGTTCTCCTGGTTTGTTTTGAAAGTAGAAAAAAAGAAAGCGATAAAGGAAGAGAAGAACGGGAGAAGTGAAAGAGAGGCGGTAAAAACTAAAGTAAAGTAATGCAGAGAGAGAGAGAGAGAGAGAGAGAGAGAGAGAGAGAGAGAGAGAGGGGGGAGAACAAGAAAATAACCAGGGAAGAGAGATGATGTAAAGAGGTAGAAGGTAAAATGAAAGGAAAGCGAAAAAGCGAATATTAAAGGAAAATAAAGAGAAAGATTGAAAGAAGAGAAACATGGAAAAAGGCACGGATTCACCATTTTGAAAATATCTAAAATCATCACATCTTCGAGTTGTCTGACGCTTTTACTTCTAAAGCGAGAATGCCTACTGATTGATGAGTGTAGATATTTAGATAAAGCTACGCCCATTTCCTCTAAGTGTACTGTCTTGTGAGAGTAAGTTTGGTTGGGATTAAATCGGCTTAAAGTGACTATCAGAAATATGCATCAGAGAGGTCTGAAGCGTGGCTTTTTTGAATTACATATTGCATCTATGTTTCTACTCTTGTGGTGACTGAATTTAGAGGGGAAAATCGATATTATTTTATAAATATAGTAGATTAGTCTTGCCATATTCAAACAAAATGGGTTCAACCGTGACCTTGTCATCGAAAAGCAGTTCTCCTTTCCATTTTAGAGTCACCCTTCTGAATAATACTTTCCTGATACAACATTAAGCAGAAACCTTGATCATCTGTAATGGTATCTGTTATACCAACCACTGTTTCCGTCGAGTGGTGAACATATCGGAAGACGATCTTGAAAGAAATCGATTATGGTTCCCCCTCCTACATTTTGAAAATCGCCTTCGATCCAATCTTCTTCTGAATCGGAACGGCTGACAAACAGCTTTGCTACCCGTGCCATCGATTGGAACGCCGCTGTTCAATGCCGATCGATGGTTGATATCGCTAAAGTTTGCCCTTTTATCAGCAATCGGCTAGCTTGTAAACACCAAGCGAGGAAACACGATCCAACCAATTAACACGAAGAAAGGTTCTCGTAAGTGCAAATTAAAAGAAAAATGCATTCTTCGATTTCATTGGTTGATTTCTAGTCTTCATCTACATATCTTTTATGCACGCACATATATGAGGTACTTGAAAAAAGAAAAAAAAACGAAAAGAGATCAGAATGAATTGGTTTATGAATTTTTTAGATAACGATTTTGATTATTATGATTATTTGAATTATTCGGACTACTGTTCTCATCTTGAGTGTTATTCGTATAACCTTTTTGCCGATGTAAGGTCGGAGGATACATCGGTTGACACGTTGTGCGAATAACACACAAAATACGAACAATACTCCGAATAATTCAAATAACGTTTCTCGTATTGATTTCTTAAACTCACAAATTCAAATCCAAATTCACGCAACGCTTACATTGTAGAAAAATAATCCTCTAATTTATTGCACGTGAGAAATGCAACGTCTTCCTGATTAAATTTGATGTGAGAAAATCACCGTTGTACATCATACGCACTTTCTTATTGGCAATATGACACTAGGAAGGAAAAGGAAAAAAACACACACACACAAACTGATTCCATGTCTGAAGATGACATTATATCGTAAAACTTATGTGCTTAAAAAATTATTTTGCATTGTATTTACTTCTTAAACATACACGCATTTCAATTTAAATTGGCATAACGCCCTCATCGAGGAAACAATACCCTAAAAACATAATTTATTTCCCTCTCAAGATAAGGTAAGATTTTGAAAAGACAGTGCACTAGTAGAAGAACATTGAAAAGCCAGCGCACTAGTAGAAGCACATTTTGGCTTACGGAATACAATAGAAATCTCTTCGGCATTCCCCAGTAATCGATTAGCCATAAACTAAACCCTTCGTAAGAGAGAAGCTAAAATCTGGGAATGTGGATCTTCTAGAACTGAAATAAGCCATACCTCGTCCCGAAGCAACAAAGCCGCTATCGGACTAATACCCAATGACATATCCTCGTATTGTTATGAACAATGCATTTTGTATAAAAACAAAGTGTACTACCTGTTTTGATACTACGCTTCATCTTTTCTTCCCCAAGTCAATGAAGCAGAATTTATATAAAAGGTAATTTTTAATTTTGTTTCAATCCATAGTTCTTCTTTTTGCGAAGCTGGATTTTCCCGCCACATTAAAAATCGACCACTTGTGTAACTCTAGCGCCGTGAGAAGACACGTAAATAAGACCACCCACTAATACTATCTACAATTAAATGGCATAAATTCCAAACTCAGATCTAAAATTCATTTAAATAACCATTTAGATATAACTTGTAATATTTTCATTTTTGGGAACTACTATTCTTCATCTTGTTTATTATTTTCACGTTTCAGTCGATATAACATCCGAACTTTTTAAACCGCATCTTTCTGAACCTTAGAATATCTATGTCGTACTTGTGTACGGAATTTCGAACCGAACCCCTTATTTCATCAGCGAGAGTAAATTGTTCTCGTATTGCCAGCCATAACCGAGTATACGTGTTGATTTTAATGTGAGTTTTGCCTATTCTCGTCTATAGTATGTATTCTTTAGAAGACTTTCAAGTAGAACTGATTGTTAACAAGTACATTTATTCGTTACGTTACAGGTTCCAAAATAAAATATAATAATTATTATAACAAAATATATTTAATGTAGCCAGGTCCCTTTTTACTTTCAGTTTTTTTTTTCGCTTTTTTTAAAATTTTCTTATCGATTTGTTTTGGCTGGAGACGGGGCATCCTGCCGGGTGCCACATATTCACCCGCCACTTCAGAGACGTCAACAATAGAATTTTTTTGCGTATCACTGTCCCTATAAACACAATTGTTTCGCTATGTATTGCACTTGGTTCCCAAGATATATTTGCCATTTATTTATTTTTAATCTTTCCATGAGCTGGATATCGTCTTAGCAAATTTTTTAAACAAAATTTTGAAAGTTTTTTTTTTTTTACAGTGGCGTTTGGTCTTTAAATTATTAATTGAACAAAATGGTTATAAAGTTATAACTGATGTTATAACGTTATTTAATCTTTATTTCTAAAGTTGTTGGATTTAAATAGCTTCCGGAACGTTCAATCACTGAATACATAAAGATTTACGAGGAATTTTTAAGCCATTTTAAATGACTTTCTACTCAACATACGCTTTCGAATTTATTACAAATTTTGAAAAGTCACGAAGTATTTTTTTAATAGAATATCAAAACAAAATTTAACCCATTATAATGCATTTTAGTTTAAGTAACCCATTGTAGGATTACTTTAATAGGAATAAACACAAAATGCAATAAAATGTTTCGATATTACATCAATTTTAAATAGTACTAACTAACTAAGAGTAAAACAAGGAATTTTGAAGTTTCAACTTTTTTTTACACTTATTAAACTTTACGCGCATTGTCACTCAGACTTACGGGGGTCACGATTAGTGACAATACATATAATGCCATTTTAAGTAGGGAGTTGAGAGGCGAGATGTCTGCGTACACTTATATTTGTTAATGCATGGAGTAAGTTTAAAAGTAAAACAGTTTGATGGAAAAATATTCCAGTAGAATGCATTCCAGAACCTATGTATATCTATATTTAAAATATGTGATTTTGCTGCTCTCGGTTTATTCAGAAATATTTACGTCGACGGGGTCACAGATACTAGGAATATCTATCTATCTATATATCTATATCTATATCTATATCTATATATATATATATATATATATATATATATATATATATATATATAGTAAGTTATAAAATATATATATGGCGATTAAGCTACACAGAATATTAGCCATATATATTTTATTACTTACTAACTAACTAAATGTTGAAGTAAATACTTAAAGTTTACGCATAAATTTATACTTTCGTATATTAATTTATGTGAATAAATGAAGTAGTTATATATATATATACAGTGGGAAGCAAAAGTATTTGGTACATTTGTCTTTTTCGTATTTATCAAGAAATATAAAGTTAATTAGACTGAAATTTACATTCAATATTTAAACAAATATCATCTGTCTAAAAATAAAACGGATGTGAATACATGCTTAGTTAATAAATATTTATTAATGGCAAATCAAATTACCCATATTCAAAATTATTTACCTATATTTAGTTGTATATCCTCTGTTCTGCCTTTCAGCCCCCAACATCTTTCAATAACTGCCTAGTAGTTTCTTAAAAGCACTTGTTCGTAATTTCAGCTATTCTCCTTCGCAAAATTTCTACAATCCCTTAAGATTCTTGGAATCTCTTGTATGTACCATTAACTTCAAAGTTTTCCATAGATTTTCGATAGGATTTAAGTCGGGTGACTGTTTAAGCAACTACAGAACACTAATCCCATTATCCTTACACCATTTCATAGTTATTTGAGCCTTGCGCTTGGGATCATTGTCTTGCTGGAAGATAAATCACGGCTCAATTCTAAATCTGCGTCATTCTTGAACAAATGTGTTGAGAAAATCTTCGTGAATTTAGTTGTATTAATTTTCCCTTCTATGATTTCTATTCCTCCAACTCCTTTTGCAGAAAAGCAACCCCAAATCATCACACTTCAACCTCCAAATTTTATAGTGGGAATGGTATTAAATGGTTTAAATTTTTAGTGGTAATAGTATTAAATGTTTACATTTTATAGTGGAAATGGTATTAAATGGTTCAAATTTTATAGTGGGAATGGTATTAAATGTTTTAAATTTTATAGTAGGGATGGTATTAAATGGTTTAAATTTTATAGTGGGAATGGTATTAAATGGTTTAAAATTTATAGTGGGAATGGTATTAAATTGTTTAAATTTTATAGTGGGAATGGTATTAAATTGTTTAAAATTTATAGTGGGAATGGTATTAAATGTTTTAAATTTTATAGTAGGGATGGTATTAAATGGTTTAAATTTTATAGTGGGAATGGTATTAAATGGTTTAAAATTTATAGTGGGAATGGTATTAAATTGTTTAAATTTTATAGTGGGAATGATATTAATGGTTTAAATTTTATAGTGGGAATGGTATTAAATTGTTTAAATTTTATAGTGGGAATGGTATTAAATGGTTTAAATTTTATAGTGGGAATGGTATTAAATTGTTTAAAATTTATAGTGGGAATGGTATTAAATTGTTTAAATTTTATTGTGGGAATGGTACTAAATTCTGTGCGTTTTTTATCCATACACGGATGCGCTTGTTTCTTTTGAAAATCTCAAATTTTGTTTCATCTTACCAAATAATTTTGTTCCAAAAGTCATCCGATTCACATTGGAATTTATATACACATTTCAAACGATCTTTTACCTATCTAGGATTGAGCAATGTAGTCTCTCTTGATGATATAGAATACGTGCCTGCACGATTCAATGATCTCTTGAATGTGTCCGTGCTTACTTCAATGCAAGTGATTTTGAATTTCTGAACGAGTTAGAAATGAGTCTTTCTTCAGATTACGAGCAATGTAACGAACAGTAACATCATTTAATTTACGTGGCCATCCATTTCTTAGACAATTTTTGTATTAAAACCTGTCGTTTTCCACTTTCTCACGACAACCCTAAGTATACTCACCACCAAATGAAGTTCTTAAGCTATTTCCTAGTACCCCTTTCCATTTTTATGCATTAACCTGATTTCATGGTTCATATCATTAGTCAATTCCTTTGTTTTAAACAGTTAAAAAAAAATAAGAAAACAGACAACCTACGATGTGTTTGAGAGCTGTTATCAATTGAGCTGTAATGAACGGAACACAAGGTTGCCTTCGGATTGGTTAAAATATTGTAGCAAGTTTAATGGACTGCTTAAGAATGAAATTCCTACTTGGTTGAAATATGTGTAATTTGTTTTGTTAATAAATATTTGTCAACTAAGTATATTTTCATTTCCGGTTTATTTTTAGATAAATAATATCTGTTAAAAGTGTGAGTGTAAATTTCAGTCAAATTAATTTGATATTTCTTGGGAAATACAAAAAAGACTAATGTACCAAATACATTTGCTACCCACTGTATATATATATATATATATATATATATATATATATATATATATATATATATATATACACACACACAAACACACAGATATATATATATATATGCACACAAACACACAGATATATATATATATATATATATATATATATATATATATATATATATATATATATATATAATGATTCGAATATACACGCCCCACTGGAATAATTGATAGTAAGTAAATAATAATAATGTTAAAGACTCGTGGTGTCGAAAAACACAGTCACGTCGAAACTGAAAACAAGCAGTGAAACAATTTTAATAATGTAGCGAGAAAAGATGAAATATGGACCCATTGATTATTGTCTTTGTATATAGAAACACTTGTGTCCCGGCAGTTTAATGACTTTCTGATAACATTTATATGCAAAACTGTTTCGTTTATGCATGAAATTAGAAAAATAGAATTATGAATCAATAATGCCAAACTTTTTGTTATGAAGACTCGCATTTAAAAATGATTATGTAAATTAAAGATATCAGTTACCCTAGCAACATTCTCCTTCCCCATTCACATCTTCCCCGCCTCTCACACTCTATCTCTCTCACCCCCTATATATATATATATATATATATATATTGATCGGTGCAGAATATTTTGTTTGTCGAGAATAGCCAGCTTATATCGCAGATAAGGCATGTCCAGGCCGATTAAACTTCGGTATATTGAACATACATTTATATATATATATATATATATATATATATATATATATATATATATTCAGTCTTCAGAGGAAGTCAATTCAATGAAAATTGCTCACATCTGCTTCAAAATGTGTACAATCTGCGGCAGGATTGCAGAGTCATCTAAAGTGGCGTGTATATATATATATATATATATATATATATATATATATATAAGCATTGTGTGGAATAGGTATATAGTAGAGAATTTTAAGGCTATTACAATGCGAGAAATAGGATATAATCGGTGTTGGTGAAAGAAGACGAAAACAAGTGTCGATTTACAAATAAATAAGTACATACATATATGGCTATATATACGTATATTTATTCAGTTGTATTAAATACACATTTCTTACTTGTTATGTCTGCGACAATATCCATAATAATTTCGAAAAAAAAATCCCAAAAAATGCTTGAAATCGATCTGTCACGTCTACTATTCGAAAAGGGATTTTTTTTCCGAAATTATTATGGATATTGTCGCAGACATAACAAGTAAGACATCTGTATTACATACAACTGAATAAATATATGTATATATAGACATATATGTATGTACTTATTGCGTTGTAAATCGCCACTTGTTTTCGTCTTCTTCCAACAACACCCACTATATCCCATTCCTCGCATTGTGATAGACTTGTAATACTCTACTACTACTACTACTACTACTACTACTACTACTACTACACACACACAGACATCGATCGTCAGAATTGCTCATTTAATGCGTGCGACGACCTGGGTTCGCGCCTATGTCGGAGCGCGTCACTGATAAGATGCAGAACATTAAAACCAACTTTGGGTCTGGCGTTGTCCGTTGTCGATGTAACTGCTCGATTCCATCTAATTTTGGGTTCCAGCTTCATCATGAAAAAGTGTGTATATATATATATATATATATATATATATATATATATATATATATATATATATATATACGTGTGTGTTTCGATGTGTGTGTGGTGTGTGCATAGCATAAAATATTAGAGCAATCACAGCTTCCGAAAAGTGCTCACAATTTATTTCTATATCTAAAGAACTGTAGTTGTAATGATAATAGTGTTACATTAAATACACCTTTCTCTTGTTTGTATCTTAGATTAACGTACTTGATTACATGGCTACACTGAAGAGTTTTTATATAGTAAAATAAATGTTGTGTATTCATAATGCGGGAAAATTACACCGTATTTAAAAAAAATAATCAAAAAGTACGTGGATAATGACTGTCTGGTCAATACAATCGGTAAGACAATACACTATATTGTAATATCTAACAAATTTTGGTGTGGTTCAACGAAGATTATTGTGCGTAGTTCTACCATAAAATGACATTAGTGTTGTTTTTTTCCTCCTAATAGACAAATCAAGGGAAGATAACATTTTGAAATTGTGGATATATGATAGACTATTAGAGCAGTTAATCGCGTTTTTTTTTGTTACATAAAGATAAGTATTGGGGCTGTTTGAAGTTTGATTACAGCTCTGTTTCAATGTGCCATACAACTCTTACACGTAGGGTATATTTGAGAAAGACATCAACCTTAACATTTCCAACATCACCCCATAAAGTTTAACCCTTCTTAACTGTTGTCGGGGCGGTAGCAACGTATTGTCGGCATAACTACTCGGCTTACAGGGCACCGAATAATCTTCAACAGGGATTTGCATCAAGATCTATAGTCCTCTGGTCCTTTTTATATCTACGTGTGGCGTGTAAAAGCGTGAAAAATGCATAATTGCACGTCAATGGAGTCGTTTTTTTCCGAGATATCTGTAGTGCAGCAATCGGTTTCTCGAAAGATTAATATGATGTGATGCTACAAAGATCCACATCGAACTCAACAAGGCATGCAAGATGATTACTTGCAACTTGAAATCGACTTATCTGCCATCTATCTACAGGATGATCGGATTTGCCCCACTACAGACCTGTCGAAAGTCGATAGCGAATCAAGAGCGTGACAAACAGAGACCCGACAAACGCAACATTCTATTTGGACACCAAGAGGTGCCGCAACGTCTTCCATACCGCAAGAGCTTTGCCAATTACACAGTTAACGACAGCAACAAAGAGACTCTTCCAGCACTGGAAGAAGACTTCAAAACAGGCCCTGAACTTCAACGGAAATAGAGTGTGTCACATTCAACTGGGTTCGAGCGAAGGTTGCTAAAACACGGATAACCTGTGGGATTATGTTCAGAACGCTCGGTTTCCCTGCGGCGCCGATGTGCAGATTATCGCACACATCCCCACAGACCGTCCCCTTAAATGAGGGATGTCTCGGACAATGCCCAACGATGGATCTCAAAATGGAACGGGACGCTATTATCATGAAGGGAGTGAAATTGGCAAATTTACTTCTGCACCATTTCTTTGTATGTTCTGAATAAAACCTTACCTGACCTCGTATGTAACCACTGAGCAATAATGCTCTCGTTGCCTGAAGTAAAACTCGCAATAAATAAGTATTAAATAACTGCGATAAACGAGGAGGACTTCACGGATACAAGACAATCCTGATGCCAAATCTTCGTAAAGTGTATGCAGAGGTTCGACTCACTTTACTAAAGAACACACAATAACAACAACAAATAACTTTACTGACAAGCCGAATACTATGATAGAACAGCTGTTCGTGTATCTTTAGAAGGACACCATAAAAGCTGTGTGACCAAGCTGTAGGCAGGTCTGAATTTTATTTGTGTAAACAAATGTTTCTCTAAGAGATTTACTTTTTACAGGGTTGGACGATAAAAGTGTTAAAGAAAACAACACTACATTTTTATTTTAAAACTTTTATTTAAAAAATCAAATCAGATGACTTGAGTATGTAAGTGGAACTGACATCTATTAAATGTAGTCGACTTCAGCTTCAATCACCGTCTCAATAGCGATCCGGAACTGAGCGTATGCCTTTTCCACCAGCGCCGGTAGAAGCTCGGCGAATACTCGGTGAATGGCGGCGATCAGGCTGGCTTTGATGAGTGGGAGGTTGTGTTGATGTTCTCGACGTATGACTAAACGAAGTAGTCCATCGGGCTCAGCTTGACAGAAGAGTGAGAGAAGGTTAGAAAGTCGTAGCACTCCTTGTGAAGCCAAGCCTGAGTTTCTTTCGACTTGTTGGCTTGCGCCGAGTCCTGCTAGGGTATCGCCACACTGTTCAGCACATCCAGATACATCCAGGTAAACTTCTTCAAAAAGTGTTGACTTTCAAGTCGACTTCGAAAATATGAGGTGGTATGATGTCGCCGTCACTTGAAATCACACTAAATACTATAACCGTGTCCGGAAGCGTTGTTTTTACCACTCTTGGCACGCCGCTATTTTTCGTGGCAATCAAACAATGCATTTTGAGGGCGCTGGTCATGGTGCTGTTCTCATAACTTGGATCGGTAGAGAGCATGAGCTGTACAGCGGCGCATCTTCGATCTCGATTGTCGAACATTGTGCTACTTTCAGACATGATAGAAACCAACTATGGCTCTTGCAATTTGTACACAACTGGCCAACTAGTAGATGGTCAGCAATAAAAAAAGAAAAACCCAGAAAACTGTTTTTCATCAAATGGAGATTGAATCATGTCGTCTTTTCTAGTGCGACAATTTTATTATTCCACCCGGTATTTTGCGAATTCATCAATTAAGTTAATAGGTATTAAATAAATGCGACCAATGAGGGAGGTTTCTGACAGGCAAGACAGCACTGAGACACAATCTTTTATGAGCTTAATGCAGAAGTCTAACTTGCTTAACAACTACAAACAACAATAAGAACAATCAGCAGCATGTAAAACAAACCGATCGTTATTATCAAAGTGATTTTATGTGTGTTTCGAAGAACACCATGTAGGCGCTCAAAGTTCTGATCTACCGGAAGGCCGTCCTGAATATTAAGGGTCGTGCGTTTTTTTTATGTAAGCTGAATTCGTCAAATGTTTCTTTAAAAGATTAACTTTTTTATTGTGCAAATGCTTTAAATGCTTTGGTGAAGATAAGAAGTTATTTTCATTTTTTAAAAATGTCAACCCTTGACATTGCAAACCATTTCTATTAACATAAAAGTGTAGTTTCATTTAAACAAATGTACCACTATCGAGGATCAAGATTCCTGTGAGAAAATCAATTAGTACAGCTTATTTCTTTCATTTACTGCGATAGAATTGTCCACAACTGATGGAAGTTACTAATAGACATAATGCGTTACAAAGCAAATCTCTATAATTACAATTTTTTCGAAAAATATTGATCCAAATGCTTTCAATTAAAAAGGTACTGCACCAGAAGAAAGTATTATATGTCTTGTTAAACATTACAATACAGCTCCCTCTGAAAATGCCACGCAATTGAATCATTTGTGCATCTCACAATCAATTATGAAATAGTCTAACCATATCTAGAATAAACTAGTTCATTATATACTTAACTTAATAACAAGGTTAAAATCTTATTTTCATTTAAAATACTTTAGCGATCATCTCATCAGTCGTAGGCGTGATCCTAAATTGGTGAATGGGCATTGCACTTAGGATTTTATTTTTGACTTTTCGTGTTATCTTAAAGAAAATGTTTGTCACAACAATCACTAAAACAATTCCTTAACGGAAGAGGGCGATCTCAGCCGCCAACAGGACAAAATAAAGAACTTGCGTTATTTATATACATCATAATGACGTTGATGTATCGGTTCTAGTAAGATCATTGAAGTTAAGTGACGTTTTTCCTAACCAGTACCAGATGGATTACAATTTGAGAATAGTAACATTGTATGTATTCAAGTAATTTGGTATATATAATACACTACGGAGATGAACCTATATGCCTCGAACAGTTCAAGGTCACCCTTGAGTAAGGTATAGTACCTTTTAGCCTCCCTCTAATATTCTAGTTGGTACTATACATGGAGTAGATTGAGTCTTCCAACAGTAGACAGGATCTGTAGAAAAATCAAACTAGATAGAGAGAGCTCATTGGCCATAGTGATCGTGTCACCAAGAAATGACCCGGTTCCAGTTTGTCATGAAACAGCACGAAAGTTGTAAGGCCCAGAAAACTGTCACGCAAATTCTCATGTCAGTGCGCAATCTGGTCTAACCGGAGATAACGAAACTTAAAATCTGCAAAATTTAATGTCATGCTTAGATTTGCTTATTATACGGCGGTAAACCAAAGGTTGTTGGGTATTTATAACTGCAACTCGGTAGGCAAGTCAAGTATAGATTAAAGTTTATCTTTTCTTGCTGAATATGTTTGGATTACAGAAAGTATTATGAATTTTATTTACGATTCAGTGAATCGCATTTTGGCGGATGAAAGTAGATAGAAGATTTTAAGGTTACTATCGTGTAGATGATGAAAGCCCAGATGAACCACTAACAGAAAACAGAAAAAAACAATAAGAACTACAAGAAAAACAGATTCAACAAGAACAGAAAACTAATGAATGATTAATCCAACAAAAAATGAAACAATATCAACAAGAACAACAGCAGCAACTGAAGAACGACGACATAAAACAAAAAATTACTTTCAGAAAAGTGGGCAATAAACTACACACTTAGAGTGCGTGGTTTATTGTGTGGTTCTCCGATTTATTAATGTGGCTCTGAGATTTCGCAGAACAGTATCTGAAATACTATGGAAACCTTTATATAAATTCTCGATGGACACATTTTTTCACGCTTACTTTTGAAGGGATGATAACCATATTAACGTCGATTGCGAAGACTGCCCTAGTGCGCAAAAAGATCAACAACTTTTACGAAAACTAAGAATTGCTGGACACAGCAGATTCATGGACTATATCATATCTAAAGAAAACAAACATAAAATAAAACACTGGTCTGGAGTTTATGGAAACCCCGAAGTTCCTATCCGAACATGTCAGTCCCAATACTTTAATGTTCCACAAAAGATGGGTTTTTATTTAGCTAATGGAAACAACGATTATGTAACGTTTGTATCAGTCGTAAACAAGCACTATAATGACTTTAGACAAGCGGTAGCAGTGTCAGAAATTTCATGAAAACTATTGAATAATTCCACCCGCCATCTTTCGAAGCTTTTAACTCCTCGAAAAATGTTATTCAAACCCTAATTCTTTTTTCAATTAAAGGAGCAAGGACCAAGGTTTCATTAAAAAAAAACACAAAAACAAACAACGTGTTTTTAAAAAAAAAAAAAAGGTTTTAAACTTCGGACTTTACAGGTAAATTTCTAAAAAACACTACTTTTTTGTTTTTTAAATTTGAATATATTATTTATTGATTTTTATCTTCAATTTGTGATATATAAAACTTTGGTACATAAATTAATTATTTACTTTTTAATAGACATTTCAAAATGGGGTGCGTGAATTTAAAAAAAAAAAACATTTGTCTAAAATATTATATTCGGTTTATTGGAAAGAGCATAACATTTGACATTGACCCTGAAAATATCGGAAACATAGAATCAATAGAAAAATTTTGATAGATTTTGAAAGTTTAAAAATTGAAAAATACTGAACTTGTAACATTCAATTAATTTCATTACTATTTTAAAAAAAAATATTTCTATTACTTTTTATGCAACTTTAATAGTTTATTTTGAAGTATAACCCATAAAAGAATAAACAACCCACCTTTAAAAGAGAAATTACGAGTTTTTTTATATTTTATTTTCAGTTTCGTGTTAGGGGTGTTTAAAATTCTTACAAAAATTCTGATACACCTAGACAAGCGGACTTGTTGGTAGATGGTTTTAGTATTTATTTTCGTTCAGGGACCTGTCTGTGCAAAAATACTGAAATCAGACGAGGTGTATGAGCGAAACTCGGGAACGAACTTAATCTTACTCCCCAGAAACTTGCGGAGGATTGCCAATGGGTTTTAAGTCTGAGAAGCGATTATAAAAAAAACATAAGGCAATCGGGCGTAGCATATGTGAGAAAAGTAAAATATGCATCCAAAATTAATCTCCTTAAAACGAGAAAAAAGAATATGTCAAACCACACTGTCAGAAATAAAAAATTAATCGAAAAAAGATGATATTATTTGCGACATTAAAATAAGATCACTATGAAGGACAGGATGTTTCAAATGCGACATCATGTAACAAGTTCCTCTTTTGTAGTGAATGGGGAGTACTTCCTCGAAGCTTTTATAAAATGATTCTGCGACAATGTTAATGAGAAGCTACGTTTACTGACCGAACATTAATAAAGATATCACAGAAATTATTTACTTTTACAGCGGTTGAGCTCCAACGGTAAAACACCGCCTATCACCAAGAGCAAGAATCTACATCGATTTCACGGGTCCGCTTGAAGACTATTACTATGTATTCGAAGTTGATGACTTTAGTACAATTAGGACAATAATTATTTTTGCAGGATATATGAACTCGTTTCGTTGAGCTAAACTGCATTGTGAGTGATATCGGAACTCAGTTCACATCTGCAGAGTTTAAAGAGTTTTGTAATATTTCTTTTTCAAATTAAGCATATCGCTATTTCTCGATATCACTTTATACCTGTAGACGGATAAACCAAGAGATTTGTAGACATGCTTAAAAGAGGGCTAAGAAAGCACAGGGTATATAAACGGAGAAAGGCGTACCAAAAATTCTTTCAAGTGTATAGATTTTAGCCGAATTCGAACACTTGTTGGTTACGGTGACATCTTTCTAGTCGGAATTATTTCTTAAGAAAAGACATCTAGTATTAAGGAGAGAAAGAGAGAGAGAGAGAGAGAGAGAGAGAGAGAGAGAGAGAGAGAAAGAGAGAGAGACCACGTGCAAGTTGCCAAAATCCATAAGTAGTGGAAGTTGCCAAAATCCATTAGTAAATGTTTCCGTAAATCGAAGTGGACTGAAACATGGCACATCCAACTTGCCAGTTCGCGTCGATAACTGCTTAGTCAACGTCACCTCCGTGTGGTTGTTTTTTTGTTGTTGGTGTCATGAATTAACTCATATTATGCTGAAATAAAGAAGTGATAAGGTATGTGACTTTACTGAATAAAACCGATCGTTTGACAAATGTGTACTGCGTCACCTCAAGTAGAATCTCGCTATCCATCCCCCCCTTCACTCCCTCTTTTCTCTCTCTCTCTCTCTCTTTCGTTCGCCCTTCTGTGTCCACGCATTTTCTAACGCCCCTCTCTGAGCAAAGTATTTAGGAACCGAGTTCTTCAGGGTTAATCGTCACCGTGTCGTTTCGAATAACACGTTACTCCCGAAAATAGACTTTTTTTTCTTTCATAGCTCCAATTGTCGCGCTGTCGAAAACGACATTTCGTTTCGTTTCTTTCTTTTCTTCTTCTATAAGCTTGAAGACATTTTTTTTTCTTTTCGAGTTGGATTAATAATATCGTTCATTCTCGCAGTGTTTGGTGACTTTCTTTTTGTTGGTTGGAATCTTTTAGGGAAATGAATACAGTCTGCAAGTAGAGAAAGATCTAAAGAATCGTTCAAACGATTCTTTTTCGGAGAGAAACAATTACCTCTCGCAGTGAATAGGCTTCAAATATCGGACAACGGGAGAAAAAAAAACAACAAGAAAAAGAAAATAATCTTCGCAGTCAAAAATATTACACTGTTCTGAATGTTTGAAAGCTGATTAAATTATGTTCAGATTCCCTACAGATTTATCTAATGTTAAGTCTTTTCGTTTAAACATTCACCTTGTTCTCTATATTTAATTGCTAGAACAGTTCTCGCTCCATGATTAGAAAAGCTACTTGGTCTGACCTCCACTCTTGATCTGAAATGGAGAAGTAACATCAAATCCGTTGCTAAGGTCGCTGGAAAAATGGTTAAATTATTTTACCGCTTCAGTAGATATCTCACCGCCGATGCAAACCATCAAGAGGTAAGTACGTCCTAGGATGGAGTACTATTGCCACAGCTAGGCATGAACTGCACGGGGCACCCTAATATGCGTTGACAGAATTCAAAACCGACGTTAAAATATAGTAGTTAATGTCCTTTTCTCTTTCCTACAACCTCTTTTCCACAGAAGAGACATTGTATAAGAGCCAAATACGTTCTAAACATCGAGTACTCTACCACATCTGGTCAGGAGCTGATCTTGCTATGATAGAGTTCAAAACCGTAGGTGATTCCGTTTTCTCTTCTCCACAATCTCTATCCGACAGGAAAGACGTTGATCTATCATTATTTTCATGTGTTAGACTGAGCTCTAATCTATGGTCACGCTTAAAAATCTTTCACAAAAATCACTCGTCTAGTCCAAATCACTCTAAACCCCCCCCCTATCTACCAGTGTCTAAATCTTGACGCGGATTCTATGAACTAAGCTTATTCCCTAGAACTGCTAGCCCGTGGAACCCATTTCGCTATTCTGCTTTCCAGCTGACTACAATATTGTCGAACTCGAGTTCAATGTAAACAAGTTCTTATTGAACCGTTCTCATAAATAATCTAATTACTCTCACTTCTCTTTATTTGTCCCTCAGCTCTCATTTTTTACATGAGTTATTTTTCTGACATAGGGAGAAGAAAAAGCTGTACTCTAGGTTGGCAGCATTTTGCGCGAACGGTCGGCAGAGATGGCGGAAATTTTCTGTTTCTATGTCTATCCTTGTAGCCATGTCACTAGTAAGGGTGCTTGAGGTAAACGTATCATTCTGGGCTGACGTTATCCGCCTGATAGTCAGGGACACGAACCTTGGATTAACCATTAAGCAGACTGTCCTATCAGCAGGTGCAAAGTACTGGGGCTGCTGTATTGTCATTTGGTGAATGGATTCTGGACCATGCAGTATTTGCTGTTGGGGGCCTCTCGATGACATATTAGTGGGTAATTGTTACGGCTTTAACTTATGTTCTACAAAAAAAGTCTTCGTTTCTTTTTCTCTCTTAGTTTCCCCTCTCTGACCTGCTCTAAGCAAATCTGACGACCTAGTCCACAAACTCCAAAATTCCATCATGACAAGTTCAAGAAAAATACACGATTAAACCCGGATCTCCAACTTCGACGTAGACCCCACTACCATGTCTCCTTCTCCAACATCAGGGATCTACGTTCTAACCTTCCAGAGGTTGAAGCCCAATTACAGGAGACTAAACTAGACCTTTTATTTTTAAGTGAAACTGGCATTGGACAGGCTATTTCCCTAGATGAGTTCGCAATTAAAGGATACCCTAACTTAACTTCTAAATCTGACCCTCAAAATTGCCATGAGCATGGAATATGTGCCTATATTAAAGATGGCTTTTCAGAGAAGATCCTAACTTACCCTATATGTGCTTACGGGTTGCACTAGCTCACACTACTGCATTTATATTTACTCTCTATCGCCCCCACAACAGCGGAGTTACTATCTTTAAAAGCATATCTGAGAAAATTGACTTATTCCTATCTTCTTATCCTTCAGCTAACATTCACGTATGTGGGGACTTCAATGTTCACAACGTCGAATGGTTGACCCACTCAAACAAGACCGATGATGAGGGGAGGTTCTGTCATGATTTCTCTATTGCTTATGACCTCACTCAGACAGTTCACGAACCCACGCGTGTGCCCGACAATGACGGTCAGTATGCGAGTCTACTAGACCTTTTTCCCACAACTTGCCCTGAACTATGTTCAGTTTCCGTTCTGTCTCCTCTTCGATCTTCCGACCACTCAGTTGTATCAACTAAGAAAAAAATGAAATGTAATAAGTCCCCAGACGTACCTCTCCATCGTAGAGTATATCGATACACTGATGCTGACTGGGACAGCTTCCGTACATTCATATCGGATATTCCTCTGCGTTCCATGTTAAAAAAGGATGTGCCCTCTATAGTATCAGATTCACGTCGTGGGGCACAAGTGCTTGCAGTTCATCAGAGCATTCACCATTAAAATACTTGTAGAACAGGCAGAGGGATGCAACGTTTCGTCGATGGGACACAGGCTGAAGTTTAGATGCCAGTTTAGGGCCTATCAGATTTGCGACTCTCTTTTGAACCCTGTCAAGGAGCGAGAGACTAGTAGCCGATGAACCAGCCCAAATATGACAGCAATACTCCATACATGGGCGAATAGTGGCCTTATAGAGGTACAGGATACTTTCGGGTGTTAGTAGTTTTCTAACACGGTAGAGAGAGCCCACCTTCCTTGCAGCGGCCCTGGCAATGCCCTCGATGTAATTGTTCCAACTCATGTTTCCTGTGAACGTTAGTCCAAAGAGCTTGAAAGACGTACTCTCAGATAAAGAATCGTTGGCCATTGCTATAGGTGGTAGAGAAGGTTTCTTGTAATTATTGAATGAAACTAGTTTAGTCTTGGCGGCATTGAACGTGACCATCCATTTTTGTCCCCATTCCACTACTGATTGGAGGTCATCCTCGTTTCTGCCATTACTTTAGATATATGTTCATTTGCTTTCCTGTCGTGCCTGCTATAGAGTGTGGTGTCATCAGCATATATACCCATCTCAGAGGCAATTTTGTCGGGGAGGTCATTTATGAATATCAGGACAGTAGAGGTTCAAGGGTAGATCCCTGGGGCACTCCCGCATTTATATCATATTGTTTAGATGTACGACCGTTGAGGTAGGGGATGGTTGGAAGGGTCCAGTGTGGAGTTTGAGGCAAAACGACTGACAAGCATGTTAGCCTTTTCGGTTGCTGAGCAAACAAACTCGTGATTGTTGGTTTGTGGGGGAATTGTTGATTGCCCATTATTTACTACACTGCTGTAGATTTTCCAGAAGTCACGAGTTCCTAGTTTCTGTGCTTCGATGCGTTTTTTAGTGGTTTCCGTAAATTCCCTCTTAGCTGTCGCTATTTCTTTCTTAACGTTACTTCTAGCTTCTATGTACTTCTGTCTGTTTGAACTGGACTTATGTCGGTTAAACCAGCGGAATGCATTATGCCTTTGAGCAATGGCAATTACGCAAATCGAAGTAAACCATTGGTGAGAGTGGAGCTTGCTACAGAATTTCCGCATGGGAACATGCGCTTCGATTGCAGTTTTGAACCATTCAGTGGTCTCGTTTGCACACTCTTCAGCAGGAAGAGAAAAAATATTTCCCCATGGGGCGTCTCTGATAAGATCTCTGATGACTTCCCAGTCAGCCTTTTTATAATATCTCGTTGTTTAGAGCACTGGCTCTTCAGTTTTGGGTCTAGAGTTTAGGGCGATTTCAACCATTATCACTGCATGATCAGCGTTCCCAAGTGGGCTGTCGGCTTTCGTTATACAATCATCAGGAACTGTGGTCAAAAGCAGATCTAAAAGTGATGCGTGTAGTCTTCCTGATCAGGGAAACGGATTGGAAAAGTACTAATTTGTGATAGGGAGTGAGATATAGTGAAGCTATGAGTTGTGCTGCCCGCTGCATCTGTGTAAGTAGAGAATCCAAGCCAGTTTTTGTGATGGACATTAAAGTCACGAAATACATGTACTTGGGCGCTTGTGTCGAAGGAGAGTGCTGTGTCTATGCTGTCAGATACTTTGTTTATTATGGTGCAGTCTTCGTTCGAGGGAGAGCGGTAGAGAAAGTTAAAGTAGCTAATGTCGTGTTGCATAATTAGTCTAAAGCACATAAAGGCTTGATCATCCGTTACTAGGTTTGTTTCTCTAGTCAAGGGAAGGGTATTACGAATGTAAACTCCAAGTCCGTGCATATGTCTGTCAGAGTCCTTACGGCAGAGTGGGAGATATCCAGGCATGTTAAAGTAGTTAGAGGGGATGGAGGAGTGTAGGTTAGTCTAACTTAGTGCTAAGATATCCGGGGTATTTGTTAGGAGAAATGCTTCAACATCAGCTAAATTAGTTCTAAGCCCACGGATATTTGTGAATGCAAGCCTCAAGGGAGGAGGCAAATTGGATTTGTTTGACCCTAAGCTTGGTTTAAGCTTATTTTTAGATTGTAATGTCATCATATTTTTTAACGAGTTTCAGTTAGGTTAGGGGGAGTTGAACAGGAGGTTATGCAGAGTATCACACATGCATCACAAGTAGACCATCAGCTGGCCCTCCATCAACTAGGACTGTGGCCCCAGGAAAGCCCGCCGGGGATGAGTGCAGCGTCCCTTTCTATGCGCGACATGGCACTGCAAACATCCCGAGATTATACAACTGTTGATGGAGCAACCGCTCTAAGTGCTACCAAAAGGTTAGGGCTCCTGTACTACCAGTCGGAAACAGCAGCCAGTAACTGTCAATCTGGTACCCTCAACCCATCAGAGGAAGGTCAACCCAATCTAATTGCTCAGGCATATATGTTACTCAAGCACTCTCAAGTGCCCAGCTTTACGGGTGGGGTGTGTCGGGAGTGGGGAGACGGCGTTCATTGCCTTAGACAAGAAACAAGATCTACCACTGGGTGTTTCTGTCGAATTACTGATAGTATCTCTCCGCCTGACTAATAGGCAAAGAAGGAGTATGGAAGCCGGGCGATAGACAGAACCTATGTACGCCTTAAGCAATTTAGGTTTGCAAACCGGTAATTTGTTTGAGTCACCAGCTCTAGGAAGGTTGTCATCCAAGACTGAAAAGGTCTCCCTCCACTTTGGTTTAGTTTCAGAGTTTTCCTTCTCCTAGACGGATGATCTGGAAAGATCTACTGAGTCCGTCACCACTGGGAGGGTTTGCTCCGCGCCTGGATTCTAATCCAGGTATTTCTGCGACCCCGCGTGGTTAGTTAATGTTACTGGGTTAGTTTGTAGAGGTTATATATCTGCTGAATAGTTAGTTTGTAGAGGTTATATATCTGCTAAATAGTTACACTCCTCAAAGTGAATTAGGGCCATTGTTATTTCATTGTTACTGGATAAAGGGATTGAGTAGAGCTCATGCAGTGTAAGCAACTATGATTTTAAGAAGGCTTGTTAGAAGGAGATAATGTGGTTTGAGGCTTTCCCTTTATATATATATGTATATATATATATATTATTTATTTATTCATGTTAGCTTGGTCTAGGATAACATTAAAGTGTGAGTAGGTGTTAAGAATTGAACTACGAGTTGTGCCCGATCTATATTTTAGATGTCAGCAGGGCTTGAGATGCGAGTGCAATATAGTACGGATAATACAGTAGGTTTTGAGTCATGTGTAATTTGGTAAATAGATATATGGGCAGGTTTTAGTAGGTGCGAATAAAGTTGAAGATACAAAGTGTGTTTCTACTATTGAGAGAAGATAATTTCAGCTTTCAAGTAAGAGTTATGGACATTTAGCATAGCAAGGAGCATTGGTTCAGTTTCGTATTAGCATTGCAAAGCTATCTAAGAGGAGCCATAGTTGTGTAAGGCAGTGCGGTGTGCTTTGCTTCCGAGTACATACTTTAGCTGTTAAATACCTAACTGGGATAGGAATGAACTCCAATGCATGTCTAATAGGTAGAATTGTATAGATGTTTAGTGATGACTAAGCAGTTAGCATGTGAGGGTTAGGGGCTGGAAGTTAAGGATTCCACTACAAACGCTGTGAAATGTAGGAGTTAAGTGGCGGTTTGGTGGGAAGGAGCAGATTGTTAGCCTTCAAGAGACAGGGGTTATTAATTTACAAGAAACAGATCTACATTAGGATTTAGAGTGGCAGGTAGGTTTTTTTTTGCGCATGCAGGTTAGACAGAGGTAATCGTCTTGGAGGTAAAATGTATATTGGGATTTCGTAGCTAGCAGTTAGGTGTTTTTTCCAGTTACAAGAACTAGTTCCTGGCGATTCGGAATTCGTATTCTGTATTTATAGGCAGATATTAAGGTCACGCACAGAGCATAGCATCCACTCAGGAAAAATAGCCCTAGTATCACAGCTAAGATACTGCATATTTCAGTTACGAATAGTGAAAGTTAAATTGGGCGGCACTTTTTTTGCACCTTACCATGGCTGTTAATATTAAGTATCGTACTTAAATAAAGTTCTTCTGTCATCTAAATAAGCTAAATAGGGATTCCCCCTCCCCACTACTATATCGATGTGACATGGTAAAAAGAAAGAAACATTTGTCAGGAAATTGTTTTAAAATACGTGAATCAAGAATGGTCAAGATGTGTGAGAAATAAAAATGAGATAAAATTACATAGAAAAAAAAGGGGTAGATTTGTTTGGTTTAAAAATAAATAAATAAAATAAAATAAAATAAAGTGTGCAAAGAAAAAATGTACTTAGCTAAAATTACATCTTCGAGGTGTGGGTTCTTCGGCCACCGTGCAAATGACGCTAAGGAGTTTTACCCTTTCTATCCCAGGTCATTGGAGTGGGGGGCTCACTTTACATTTGGGGTCGTCTAGTAAGAGCTTCCTCTTCTTTTTTAAGGAGAAGGAAAGAAACCAATATTCTGCTTATATATTTTGAATAGATTTTGAACGTCGTCACATTTAAAATTTACAACATTTACTTGGCCAGGCATGAATTAAATTAAAAACTGAGCAATGGCAATTAGGCTGAAAAGAAATATAGAAGCAATACACAATCTGGAATCAAGACAATTTCTTGCCTGAGATATTTACCAGTTAGGAAGGTCCGTGCGTCTTTTCTTTTATCGACTACGAAGCATTTTATGCGACACATGGTTAACAATTCGGGTGTTTATATTTCAAGCGGTCGACTTCATATTTAAAATAATCTATGTCAATGAGATTAGATATGCCTAAATTCAATGCTTAGCAGCCATTGTAAAAAAAGTAATGAAGAACGCAAGAGAGCTGTATGCTCAGTCCGTCAAGTCAAAAGAAACTGAGCAGCGGCTTGGTTCTCAACATTTTTGGCAAATAGCAAACAGAATCCTGAACAGAAACGTGTGTTCTATCCCAACTTGAGGTAATCTCGTCAGCATCAGACAAAGCCAAACTCTTTGCCAAGAACTTTGCAGCTCATTCTCCCCTTTGCGACCAGGGCCACCAACACCCAATATTTCCTCCTGTATTAGAAAACACGCTATGTGATATGCATATATCTGTACGTGGTGTTGCCAAACTAATCAAAAACCTTGATTCAAGTAAAGCAACAGGCCCGGACGGTATTTCAATTACAATACTCAAAAAGATCAACTAGAACTATCGCCCATACTTACAAAACTTTTTAAACGTTGTCTTAAGGAGAATTGTTTCTCATCACCCTGGAAAATCTCATCAGTGTGCCCTGTATTTAAGAATTCATGTGATCGCTCAGCCCCCTCTCAGTACAGGCCAATAAGTCTCCTTTGCGTCATGAGTAAGTTGCTGGAATCTTTGTTAAATACAGAAGTAATCAATCATCTCAGCAAAAATAACCTTCTTAGTGACACACAATATAGTCTCCGTTCTGCTAGATCTACAGCAGATGTGCTTACAGTTATATCTCATAGGATTACCGAATCTCTCGACGGAGGCAACCTTTCTAGGGCAATTGCTCTTGACATATCGAAGGCCTTTGATTGTGTATGACATAAAGGTTTACTTCACAAGATCTGTAGCTATGGTATAGCTGCAAATGTCTTCTCAATTATTAAATCATTTTTTCTGATAGGTTTATAAGAGAAGTAGTTGATGGGCAAAAATCAGAAGCTCACAGTATTAATGCTGGAGTCCCTCAGGGGCCCATCCTGGGCCCAACTCTTTTCCTTTATTTCCATTAATGATCATCCAAATCACATCCTTAGATCATTTGTAGACATTTATGCTGATGACACTACCATTTATGGTAGCAAATCTAAAGCCGAAAACGGCCAAGTTCTAACCGATTCTCTCTCCTCTGATCTTTAGCACGTGGTACAATGGGGAAAGGAATGGCTGGTTACTTTTAATGCAGCTAAAACCAAGATTCTCTCTTTACATCATCAACCTTCTGATCCACATTAGGCATCAATTGAAAGGAATGGCTCTCGTCTTGGGGAGGCCTCAAGTTTAGACAAGCTTCTAGACTTGACCTTCGCTCCTGATCTTAAATGGAATACTTACATCAAATCTGTTGCCAAGGCTGCTTGACAAATTGTCGGATCCTTCTATCGATCCAGTAGACATCTCATTTCTGATGCAATTCTCTATCTATATAAGAGGCAGGTACGTCCAATGATGGAATACTGTTGCCACATCTGGGCAGAATCTGATAGAAAGGACTTGTCCTGCCTTGATAGAGTTCAAAATAGACTTCGTAGCCTCGTAGGAGATGCCCTTTTCTCTTCTCTGCACACTCTATCTCACAGAAGAAATGTTGCGAGTTTGTCTCTGCTGTGTTATTTTCATGGAAAGTGCTCCACTGAGCTTCAGCCTATGGATCCCCTCACCAAACTTTCACAAGAAACACTCGTTTAGCTGAAAACACTATCATTAATTCCTCCCACTCTTTATCTGTGCCTAAACCTAAACGTAGATTCCATGATCAAAGCTTCTTTCATAGAACTGCATGCCTGTGGAATTGTTTTCCGTTTTCCTGCTTTCCAGCTGACTTCAATATAGTTTTCTTCAAGTCTAACGTAAACAAGTTCTTGATTAGCCGTTCCACTTGTTAACAAATATATCGAATTTCCATTTACTTACGATTACTATATTATCCAATGTCTACTGTAAACTCTTTAACCCTTATCCTCGATGGCTTTTTGACCTTGATAAGTGGTGATGCCTATGTAAAAAAAATAAATTATACCAAATTTCCAATACTAGCGATGACTATGCTATTGTTCCAATAACATTAACCATATATACAGACATCTTTAGTTTGTTTTAATTTAAGTTGAGTTTCGGTTTGGCATCATTCTGGCAGCCCAGGGCTTATAACAATCGACCAGCCTTTCCTTACTGAGATTAAGTAAAATACGAAAAAGGGGTTGGTTTATGGACTGTAAAATCAAGTGCCTTCCACCAAAGAACCGTTCTCAACTGTTTTTGTACATTTTTTTTTTACTTTGGAGTCACCCCTTGTAAAGGCCTGAAGTCCACCCGAGCTTAAGGGTTAATAGATGTAAGGTGGTAGTGTACTAATATTTAATGGTGTAGATGGGATAGAATTGCATTATTTATGGGGACGGCTCAACAAAGAACTTGTTTATAGTGAATTTCAAAACTACCATGTTGTATTGAACCAGGAAGAAGAACAGCGGAACAATGTTCCACATGCGGGAAGTTTTGTGAAAGAAGTTTTGTTAATGGAATCTTTCCACAGTACTCACCCGAGAGGGTTAGTTTTCCACTTCAGGTTAAGTTTACTTCATATTTAAACTTGCTGCAATGCGTAACGTATAACTTATGGTCGAATTCTTAATAGATTTCTTTGCTTCACATCTTCCAATATCGTTCATATTTAACATAATATTTGCCTTTAAATTGTCGACTTCTTTTTCTCACAATCATATAATTGTTGACCGCCCATGTATGGCAACAATACTCCATGCATGGTTAAGAAAAAATATTTATCGATATTTTTGTGCACTTCGTATACTTTGTATACCAAGAGTATTTATATAGTTCAAGAGGTCAGAAACAATTGTATACAAATAAAAACAGTTTTTTATAAAATTATGGAATTATATATATATATATATATATATATATATATATATATATATATATATATATGTATAGCCTGCCTACTTATTACCACCTTTTTTAACACCTCTCTCCACCCAAACAGCCTACTGACGTTTTTATTCCCTCCTTCCCACGCCGCTACTACCACCTTTTTTACGCCCCGGGATTCCTTACTACACCACTTAGCGCCGGGCACACCCGCTAGTCTATTATAAAAAAGCAGAATGTGTGTGTGTGTTTGTATTTCTTCATAATACTTTCAACAGACAGATCAGAACCTGAGTAGACCGGTATAGTTTTCAAGCTCGATGCTTCGGGCGACAAATCACAAAAAATAGCCCAAAACATTAATTTCTTCACCCTCAACTTAGCAGTTTTCTACAAGGAAGGGATGTTTTTGCGTTGCAATTTTCGCAAGTTATCGTATCTATTGGATTGACTATGCTAATTTCAACGTTTGGAACAAGCGATGGAGACATCAGCTAAGATGTCACATTTTTAAACCTTTTTTTCCTCCTTCACATTACGGTTTCGAGCCTGCCTGCTTGCCTGCCTACATCCACTTTTTAAACACGTCTCTCTAATGTTGTTTTTATTCACCCCTACTCCCATTTTTTTTTAAATTACCCGGGGTTCCTTACTATTCCACCTAAACACACCTGACAACGGGCACCCCTGCTACTGCTGTTTTGATTTCTCTCCTCCTGGGTTCCTTCCTACACCACATAAACATCCCCGCTAGTATAATAAAAAATACGAAAACTGCATTAATATAATATCATATTTAAGCGTATCTTACGTCGGGGCAATGCCGGGCGCACTGGTAGTGTATATATATATATATATATATATATATATATATATATGTATATATATATAAAGATAAAGAGAGATAGAAATAAAGAGAGAGAGAGAGAAAGAGAGAGAATAGGGCGATTAATTAAGAAGAATAAACGTAAAAGAGAACGATAACGTTTACAGATCAGTAAAGCTCAGATAAGGTAAAATCCGTGATTTTTTCCTCCCTTTTTGGCTGGTCAGATAACGGATTAAATAAGAGGCTTAACCTTAGTTTCTTGGATTATATATATATATATATATATATATATATATATATATATATATATATATATATATATTGCTTTTTATTCGAATTTCTTCTAAGCGGATTTAGATTCCTATATAATCATGAAACGAAATCGCGTGACATATCAAAAAACAATAAATTGGATAAAGAAAAATGTTCGATTAATCAGGGAGATTAGGTAAGATCAATCGATTACACATTTGCGTTCGATTTGGTTTTATCAGATTAAGGGATATTTCTTTACGTGTTCATCAGTATAAAAAATGCAAAATGGCCGCCATAGTTTTAATTGCTTTGTACTCTAAAAATCGTAAATAAATTATATCGATCGGAATTTTTCTTTTTATATGCAAACTGGATGAATACTTGTCAAATGATGGATGTATTTAACCACCCCAATAGAACGGTCTCGGGCGACGTTTATGTCTTCTAACAATTCTTTAACTCAAGATATAAATTTACTAAATCTTACATTTTTTTACATGGAAGTGACGACTTATCAAGACCTGGAAACCACTCAGGGATAAGGGTTATTGCGTGTACAGTAATCAATGAGATAGTATCGTAGTAATCATTAGTATTGGATATTTGATAAAGTGTCTTACTTAAGAGAGCGGTTTGTCAGGAATTTGTTTATGTTGGACTGGAAGACATCCAAGTTGTAGTCAGGTGGGAAACAGGGAAACGGAAGAGAGTTCCATAGTCGTGACTTCTAAGAAATAAGCTCTGATAATCGAATCTACGTTTGGATTTAGACACAGATAAAGAGTGGGGAAAATTAATGACAGTAGTTTCAGCTAGACGGGTGTTTTTCGTGAAAGATTGGCGAAGGGGGACCAGAGATTGAAGCTAAGACAAGCACTTGCCATGGAAATAACGATAATACAAGGATAGGCTCGCAACGTCTCTTCTGTGGGAGAGAGGCTGCTGGGAAGAGAAAAGGGCATCCCCCACTAAACCACGAAGTGTATTTTGTACTCTGTCACGGCAGGATACGCTGTTTTTAGCAGCTCCTACCAAGATGTGGCAGCAGTACTCCATCCTTGGACATACATGGCTTTTATACAGGTAGAGGATTGCATCAGTAGTGAGATATCTTCTGGAGCGGCAGAAAGATCCCACCATTTTCCCAGCGCCCTAGGCAATAGACCTGATGTACGTGTTTCATTTAAGATCAGGAGTAAAGGTCAAACCCAGAAGCTTGTCAAAACATGGAGCCTCTCCAACACTAGAGCCATGTATTTCAATTGATTCCAGATGGAGATCAGAGCGTTGATGATGTAAAGATAGAAGCTTGGATTTGGATGAATTAAAAGTAACCAGCCAACTCTTCCCCCACTGTACAACGCGCTCAAGATCATAGGAGAGAGAACCAGAGAGAACTTTGTCATTTATGGCCTTTGATGTGCTGCCATAGATGGTCGTGTCATCAGCATAGGTGTCAACGAATGATTAAAGTATATCTTTTGGGAGATCATTGATGTAGACCAGGAAGAGAGTTGGGCCCAAAATGGACCCCTGAGGGACTCCAGCATTAATACTGAGGGCCTCTGATTTCTGCCAATCAACCACTACTCTTATGAGCCTATCGGAGAGAAATGATTTCATAATAGAGAAAACATTTCCAAGGATACCGTAACTGGAAATCTTGTAAAGTAGGCCCTTATGCCATACTTTATCGAAGGCATTCAATATGTCAAGAGCAATTACCCTGGAAAGGAAATATTTGTCAAGAGATTCACTAATCCTATGAGATATAACCGTTTACACATCTGCTGTAGATGTTGCTGAGCGAAAACCATATTGCATTTAACTAAGAAGGTTGTTTCTGCTGAGGTGGTTGACTACTTCTCTATTTAATATGGATTCCAGTATCTTACCCATGACACACAGGAGACTTATTGGTCTGTACTGAGAGGGAGATGACTTTTCGCCTGAATTCTTAAATACATGGCATAATAATGAGGTTTTCCAGGTTGTTGGAAAGCACTTCTCCATAAGGCAACGCTTAAACAGTTTTGTAAGTATGGGAACAAGTTCTGGTTGGAGCTTTTTCAGCACTATAACTGGAATGCCGTCAGGGCAAGTTGCTTTACTGGAATCAAAGGTCTTGATTAGCTTGGCGACCTCACACACAGATATTTGTATGTTGCATAGCGTGTTGTCTGTTATAGAAGGAAATACAAGGAATTGATGGCCTTTTCTCGCTAAGGGTAGAATTAGTTGCAAAGTTCTTGGCACATAGTCTGGCCTTGTCTGATGCTGACGAGATGACCTCAGGTCCATTGATGATAGTTGGGATAGAACGCACGTTTCTCTTTAGGATCCTGCTTGCTATTTGCCAAAACTGGTGGGAACCAAGCCGCTGCTCAGCTACTTCGGATTTAACAGACTGAGAATATAGCTGTCTTGCATTTTTTATTACGCTTTTACAGTGGTTGCTGGCAGTCCTGAAAGCAGCTTTAGTACATCTAGTACGTTGGTAGCTATGGAAAAAGTGATTTCTGTGCGCGATGGTAGCAGCACATTCTGGGGAGAACCATGGCTAGCTGTTGGGTTTTTGTTGGATTTTTTTTGGATGGTATGAATCGGTCTATGCCTACAATTAACCATTCGGTCAGGTCTGATACTATAGAGGCCACATCCTTTTTAAACATGGAATGCAGAGGTAGATCAGATATGAATGTACGGAAGCTATCCCAGTCAGCCATAGATTTTCGATATACAGTACGATTGAGAGGTACGTCTGAGGACTTATTACATTTAATTTTTATCTTAACTGATACAACGGAGTGGTCGAAGGATCCCAGCGGAGATAGAACGGAACATGAACATAGCTCAGGGAAGTTGTGAGGAAAAGGTATAGAAGGCTTGCACACTGTCCAGTAGTATCGGGCACACGGGTTGGTTCATGGACAATCTGAGTGATGTCATAGGTAATGGAAAAATACTGACAGACCCTCCCCTCATCAT
Organism: Euprymna scolopes; assembly: GCF_053919585.1. NCBI lineage: Eukaryota > Metazoa > Mollusca > Cephalopoda > Sepiida > Sepiolidae > Euprymna > Euprymna scolopes. The sequence goes on from NC_136487.1 coordinate 52,655,451, forward strand.
CGGTCTTATTTGAGTTGGTCAGCCATTTCACATTATGGACATGTAAGTCACCGCAAATGTGAATGTTAGCTGCGGGATGAGCAGACAGTATGTGGTCAATTTCCTTAGCTATACTCTTAAAGATAGTAACCCGACTGTTGTGGGGGCGATAGAGTGCAAATATAAATGCAGTGGTATAAGCTAATGCAACCCGGAAGCAAATATAAGATAGATCAGGATCTTTTCTTGAGATATTCCTACCACACGGAAAGCTATCTTTAATGTAGGCACACACTCCATGCCCATGGCGATCTTGGGGGTCAGATTTAGATGTTAAGTTAGAATATCCGTTAATTATGAACTCATTTAGGTAAGTGGTCGGCTCTGTGCCAGTTTCACTTAGAAAGAATGCGTCCGGTTTTGTCTACTGTAATTGTGTTTCAACCTCTGGAAGGTTGGAACGTAGACCTCCTGATATTGGAGAAGGACATGGTAGTAAGGGTCTACGTTAGAGGATGGGGTTCTAGGTTTATTCGTGTTTTTTTTTTCTGGAAATTTGTCATGTTGAGGTTTAGGATTTGTGGAACAGGTCGATAGACCTGGTTGGAGCAGGACAGAGAGGAAAAGTAAGAGAGAAAAAGTTAGGAATTTTTTTTGTACCACATGATAATGTGAAGCCGTACCAATTACCCACTAGTATGGCATCGAGAAGCCCTACCAGAGACTACTGTATGGTCCAGAATCAATTCACAAAATGGCAATACAGCAGCCCCAGTACTTTGCACCTGCTGATAGGACAGTGTGCTTAATGGTTTATCCAATTTTCGGGTCCCTGACTATCAGGCGGATAACGTCAGCCCAGATAAAACGTTTACCTCCAGCACCCTTACTAGTAACATGACCACAAGGATAGACATAGAAACAGAAAATTTCCGACATCTCAGGCTACTGTTCACCAAGTACTACCAACCTGGAAAGCAGCTTTTTCTTCCCCCTTTGTCAGAAAAATCACTCTGAACTGAAGGACAAAAAAAAAGAAGCGAGACTTACTGGATCTGCCGATAACACATCCACATGCATTATCTACTCTCCATTTACAAAAAAAAGTTGAGAAGGACTTAATATCTACTTAGTATAAGTCCGTTGCCCCATTCCCAGTTTAGGATTTTACTTGAAGATAGTCTTCTCTCCCATATGCATGGATACTTTTTCCCTTTATCTACCTCGCACTAGAATATTCGAGCATTCCCGCTCCACCCCATAATAAATATGCTATAATAGAACTTTCATCAAATTGGAAAGTCTGGTTATTTTCTATTAATTTACATTTGAAGAACTCGTTTAAAAATTGTTTAAGAGCAATACCTTTAGAGTTACGTATTAAGTTTAGACTAGCTTAAGATAATGCATAAAAAAATCTCAGTGGCATTAGTATAACAGAACTGAAAAAGGAATCAGTTGCCGCTTCTTCCTTGTTTATATATGACGTTTCTAAATTTTTAAGATGAGAATTTGGTGTTCGTATTATTTGGATGCATCGGACTACTATTCTAATTCTGACTATGATTTTCACAACGTTTCGGTCGATGTAACCTCCGACCTTCTTCATGTGTATCTTGTCGAACTCGGGAATATTTCTGTTGAACACGGAAATTTGGACGGAATTTCTAGCGGAACCCTGTATTTACTTCACGGGGTTAGCGTGCTCTTGTTCCGTCAGAGCTCCTAAGTAATTAGCAATTGTATTTTCGTTCGCCCACACAGAGGGTTGAACATCCAACCTTCAACCTTCAGGAGAATATCACTTTTCAAAATTGACTCTAGTACTCTAACCACTCCGCCACGGGTCATATAGAAGTAAAATAGGTTTAAGGCTCCTAACATACATATCAGAATTGGCCGCAAGGCCCCGTGGCGTAGTGGTTAGAGTGCTTGAAAAAATCAATTGTAAAAATTGATATTCTCCTGAATGTTTAATGTTCAATCATTAGTATAGACGACCGAAAAATACAATTGCTAATTACTTAGGGCCTCTATCCAGTCATGGTTGACGGAACAAGAGCATGCTAATACCGTAAAGTAAGGAAGGAGTTCTGCTCGGAATTCCGTCCAAATTCCCGAAATTCCGTCCAAATCAAAAAAGAGTCCGACAGAAACATTCCCGAGTTCGACAGGATACACTTGGAGAATGTCGGAGGTTACGCACGCCGAAACGTTGTGAAAATCACCCTTAAGAGGAGAACAGTAGTCTGATGAATCCAAATAACACAAAGAAATCTTCATTAATAGACTGTAACCTAACCCAACACGTTGTAGTCTCAGTCTCAAAGTAAACAAAGAATAAAAAATAACTTTAACTCACTTTTTCTCGTCATAACAACAGTATTTATTGCCTCATTCTCTCGCCAGGCGTGACATCGTCACGAGTGTGACGTCACGTTATCTCTAATATGGTCTTGAACATCATCCACGTTCCTAACGTGGTCGTCTTCTCTAACGTGCTTTTTTTTTCGTTTTTATAGTCTTTTCGCATGCCTTTGCATACACGCATCCGCGCTCTGTTAAACTAGAACTGCTTCGAGTTGGCATGAATTATCGCCCTTTGAAGATGTTACCTTTTTTATTTGAACTCCAAATTTTCTAATTAAAAGTTGACATTTTATTAATTAGAATGGGAGTTGTTGTAATTTGAAGTTTTGCTTTTTCAATTAGGAGTTAAACATTTATAATTAGAAGTGTAGTTTAGTTTTAATTGTAAGTTGATATTGTTAAATTTAGTAGTTTAACTGTTTTAATTCGTTTCTAATTTGAAGTTGTACTTTGAAGATTTGAAATTTGGGTTTTAATTAAAAATGTTGCTGTTTTTAAATTTGTCTTTTTAATTGTGTGGTTGATATTGTTCAATATGGAATTCAATTTAAAGTTCATGTTTTTTTTAATTTGACCATAAAATGATTTACTTTGCGATAAAAAAAAAACTTTTAAGTTGGAAGAACACTAAATGTATAGCACTACATTATTATTACTATTATTATTATTATTATTATTATTATTATTATTATTATTATTATTATCATCATTATTATTATTATTATTATTATTATTATTATTATTTATGTTTTTTTTTAGAGAATTCAGCTAAATATGATGTGCATAATATAACATATATTCGTAAGTGTTTTACGGCCTGACTTTTGAATAACATTCGTCTCAGTCGAGCCTTGCTGATAAAAAACTCAACATAGATTATAAATTCGACTTCAAATCTACAAAGAGATTGGCTGAGATGATACGCAGCCCCATCCATTAAATGTCACATGATACTAAAGAAACTCAGGCGAAAAACCAAAAACAAATAAACAAACAAAAAAACAATAAAACACAACGAAGTAATGCGATAATATCGAGGTTAAGGCTCGTGATAGCAGAGAATGGGAATCTATAACTTATGAGCTACTTTATTTCGTTTTCCTACAAGGTCAAATCTTACGACCTTCTGGACACTGAAATAGAAACCCGCGGCGATCACACATGTTAGGGTGTACCGTAAACAGTATTGATTTCCCTATTGCTCTACCTTTGTATATTTGAGGAAGGATTTACTGGGAAGAGTTTTCTCCAGGAAGTGAGGACTCCGATTTTTTTTTAATTATGTAGACAATGATACGAATAACATAAATTATTTTATTATGTAGACAATGATACGAATAACATAAATATCTTTAGGTGATGCATTATTATTTACATTATTTTTATGTTATGGACTATTATTCACATTATTTTGCTTACAAGGAGGTCACGACTTATCAAGGTTTAAAGGTCACTCGAGCATGTGGGTTAATGAATGTCAAGTTGTCGATGAGACAACATTGTGATGATCGGAAGTGCTGGGAATTTGGTGGAATTTTATTATTTAAGAGTTCGGCTTAACAAAAGATTGCTTACGTTTCTGTAATTAACTGGGAAGTAACCTTGCGGTATTGTATTCCAGGCGGACAGTTCTAGGAAATAAACTTTGTTCACGGATTTTTCGTTTACTTTTAGGCACAAGTACAAAGTATGGGGACTTTATTGGCAGTAATTGTAGTTAGATGAGTTTTTATTGTATATGTTTTACTGATTCAAGCTCAGTGAAGCACCTGACATGAACATGCTAATAGAGATAAACTCGGAACTTCTCTTCTGTGAGAAAGAGGTAATATGAAGAAGGAAAAGAACTATTATTATATATTATAGCAGAGCGTGGAGTATTCCTTAAATCATCATGTATTGGCTATTGTTTCCCTTATCGACAGAAACAGCAATCCTTCGCTTCGACACGTAAGTAGTTGGCTAATTAGATAGTGACGTTTAGCTGTAGAGATTGTCTTAGTGGTAATATAGCAACTGAATTTTCTATTTTCTACCGTCTCTTTTAAGGTATAATAATGAAACAAAATATATTTTTTAATTTACTTAATGACGTCATGTTTTTGGGTAAACATTATAGGAGAAGAGGAGATAAATTATGTATAGGTGTAAAAATGTTTTATTTTTTTTGTTATATATTAGTACATGAGTACTCATTACGATTTTAATCCAGTTCGTATTATACATATAAACTTGAGAAAAACACATTATTTGAATAAACGAAACCACACGAAATCAGGCCAAATTCAGTGGCCATCTTATTTGTATTTCGCTTCCTTATTTAACGTTTTTTATGTCTCAGGTTCTACACATAATATCACCTTCGACTCCCTCGTTTCCAAAATGTGATGATAAAAACAAAACACCGAAAAAAATAGTCTGAGCACAGTCAGCTCACAGACCGAAAAGTTCAATATGTCTCTCCTATTTGACACGCACTAATACGAACTTCCCCAACAAAATATATTACCCTGACAAATAGCTAAAACTGTAATTTTTTAATTGAAATAAAATTTTCTATTCCAGTGCTTACTATAACTTAACGTGGAAAACATTGTTTCAACACTATTTTATTCCGTAAAAATTCTCTTCGCTACCATTTCCACAGAGTTTTAAGTGTTGTAAATTTGTTCAATGAATCCGAAAGAGTAAAAAATAACGTAAATGTCGGAGTATTTATTCGATTCCACACGGAAAAATACCCTTGACTTGATCTTTTCATTCCTCCTTTCCTGTTGTCAGAATGTTGCTAAAGAGTTACAAAAACAGATGTCTACCCGAAAGAGTTTTTTTCTATGGATGTAAAACATAGTTAACTAACAAAGTTGGAGGTCTTTGTCAACGAAGACTGTTTCTGTCGATCTTTGTTTCTTGCAGTGCGAACTAGGAATAACTGCTCTCTATAAACCCCTAAATCTCAGACCTTTGTTTCATGTGCTACTCGATTGTCAATTCCGGTGGCTTAGGCATACAACTAATTTTCGAAAAGTAAATAATCCGTGATGCATTTCGTCATAAAAATGTGCCGGCGAACAGCGGAACATATAGGTGACAACCATCAAGGATGACCTTGCAATGTTCTCTGGCTTTGTTGTCCGTCGCCGATGAAAGCGTAATACCTAATCACCTCATGTGGCCTTGCACATGATTACCGCACATGGACTGCCATTATACAAGAAGCAATATACGCCAGGATGGAATTAGCTAAATTAAATCGGAGTAAATGGCGGTAGAAATACAAGTTGGTGTTCGATTGGGGTGTCTTCTGAAATTAAAGAATTCGTTATTCCGTTAAAATATCAATGACGCGAAAGGAAAAGCTAGAATCTTCGGCAACCGATTGACAATACAGAATGAAGGCTTTATGTATTTAGATTTATATGCGGTATAGAAAGCTTGGCTTATTTGGATTATTCAGATGACTATTTTCATATTGAATGTTATTCGCACAACGTTTCGGCCGATGAACCACTGACCTTCATCAGGTGCATATTATCTAACTCGTTATTCTTTCTGCGAATGATCTGTATGGGATTTTCGACAGAGCAGATTTAAAGTAATTCGTTGTTCTCCTCTTCATATCATTCTCACTGGGGATTGTAACTTCAATCTCTAGAAAACTTATAGCTGAATTGTTTATAGTACGTTGTCTGTTACGCCACGGATACTTGCGTCATAATGAACAAGATATGTAACGTAAAATCAAGATAATACTTATAGTCGCTGATTTACTGGAATGCCCTTTTAAATTATTGATCAACTTTACAGGTAAGAAATCTGTTTAAAAATCACTCAGATTAATTAGTATGGGGAAAGTAATATATACCGTAACTACGTAACAGAAAAGTGATGTAACAAGATATCTTATGATCTTTTTAAAGATGTATGTGGGATAATCCACATATGTACATCTTAGGCACTCTGGTAGATAGGAAGAAAACCGTCATAGTTAGCGATTCCAATGCGCAGTATGTCCTGCCTGTGAGATGATCGGATAGAAAATTTGTAATTATATATATTTACTTTTGATTTAAGTTTTTTTTGTTGTTTCTATTTGTGATTCCCCACTGAAAGTGCGCGATTAAATTTTGTGTATCGTGCAATTAAGAAAGAGTAATTAAGGATTTCCACGGGCGAAAGCGATATATCGTGATGATAAATGATAATTAAGAATACATTTTTTCTACCAAAATACTCTGATCTTATTTCATCACGCATACTTTTACAGGGTAATTGGTAGAAACGTTGGACTTGAAGACAATCAGATTGCAATCAGCTGGAAAGCAGGCAAACAGAAGAGAGTTCCACAGGCGTGCAGTTCTAAGAAAGAAGTTTTGTTCATGGAATCTACATTTCGGTTTAGGCACGGATAAATAGTGATGGAAATTATTGATAGTGGTTTGGGAAAGACGAGTGTTTTTTCGTGAAAGAGTTTACTTCCACACTGATGAATTCAGTACCATTAAACATATATATGTGTGACTAACCTTTTAATTATTATCTACGAGGGGCATTCCAAAAGTAATGCCTCCTATTTTTATTTCATCTCGGATGAGACAGAGGGGGATTGTAAATGACATTATTATGATGACTTATTTTTATAAGTATGTGATAGGTCAGGATTGGAATTAACGACAGAAATATATATTGCAAACCCAATGCCGTAAACTCCAATTATCTAGCTCAATGATTAACCAATATTTTTTCTATTTGGTACGCTGATATGTTTCTTGATGGGAAATCTCCTCTTCGTACACATAACAAATAAACTGCTCTTAATTATCGAAAACATCGGACACAGGTAATTTATAAGATAACCAGTAGATATATAGTTTTATAACCACTACATAAATTAAAAGAATTGTTATAATTAACATTATCTGCTGATTTTTCTTGCTTCTGCCCTGCAGATGGGATGAACTGACAAGCAAGATATGGTCCATTCTTAATAATGTTCTTAATAATGCTCCTCTCAGATAAAGCGAAAGTCCCTATTTCTCATGTTAAGAATGTATTTCATGGACGCTTGCCCATAACTAATTATCTAGCAAAATTAACAGCAGAAACAGGAAGTTAAAAAAAAGAAGGCAATCTGGACTATTGTCAAAATATTTTTAAACACGTAGTTGCCTTCGACCATTCCTGCTACTCTCTCGTTCTGTAAAACGCCAAAGATTAGTGCCTAAAATATCACTTATTCTCGGCCAATCATAGACTGGCATTTCCCCCCCTGCCTCTCTAAAACAAAGATTGAAACGCTTTCTGTGTTTTTAAATATTTTTTTTTATTAGATCTAAAAGATTATATTGCTACGCTCATAACAATAACGTTATTAACGATAAACAAAAGCAGACGCCATGTTGCGTTTGGAATTGTCAAATCAACCATCAATATTTAAGCAATTCAATCGGAATTGCCACGGGCACATCGATCGACATAAGTAGGAAAATCGATACTTATATCAGCAAGTGATACGTTGATATTTCAGTCATTTCCACTGTGTGGCTCTCATGACAACAAGGATTTTCTTTTCTTCGACGCCACCTTCTCACACAAACAATTATGTATTTTAGAGTTTGCTATTCAAATCTTATTCCGTTCTAGTTGTTTTTCTGCTCACACACAACACGCATACAAACACGCACACACATGCATACACACACGCACCCCCCACACACACACACATATATATATATATATATATATATATATATATACTCATTCATAGACAGACGTTTTCGCTGTATCATAGTTGGTCACTGCGGCAGGACTAGCACCAATTCTAAGCCAGGAATTGAATCTACGACCATCCAGTTGAAAGTCAGCAGTTTCCTTTCCCAAGCTATGAGATCGACACTCATAAATATTATCTCCTCTCTCTCTCTCTCTCTCTCTCTCTCTCTCTCTGTGTATATATATGTATTAACATTATATATATATGTATATATATTTACTTTTAGGCAACCCCAAACAAAGCATATCGAAATTTAGAGGTTAATATTTTAAACAATTTTATGGGGAGATAAATAAGATGTCAGTTTACGTTATGTTTAAACTTCTGCATGTCAGTATAGCCAGAGAAGCTGGTCAGAGGACAGGAATTCCAAAGTCTAAATGTCTATGGTAAGATACTATTAGAGTAGAAGGATTTCCGGTATTCAGAGAACTCTACAGTGAAGGGTTATGATTTTGTTGCTAAGCTGGTTTGTCGGGATATGTACGTCAAGGGAGAAAAAGTGCGATAAGTTCATCAGAGCACATCCCATTAAAATACTTAAAAAAACAGGTAGAGAGATGCAGTATTGCGGCGATGAAACAAGAATTGGTACCTGGTTAACAGTTCAGACCAATTAGATTTGAGACTCTTCTCCTTGTGACCTTGTCCAAGAAAGAGGGAGATTAATTGTAGAAACACCGACCCAGATATGTCACAATACACCATGCATGGGAGAATAATGGCTTTATCGATTTATCGATGTACAGGATATTCTCAGGTGTAGGTAATCTTCTAACTTGATAGTGTGAACCCACCGTCTTTTATCGAAATGTATTTAATGTCTTTGCTCCAGTATTTCCTGTGAATATTAATCCGAGGTTCTAAATGATGGATTCTCAGGAATGGTGTTATTTGTCATAGGTTCAGTGGTTTGGAGGGACTTTTGGAATTGTTAAAAAAAGAATGCTCTATTTGTTTATTTACAAAAAGCTTTGTATTATGGCATGCAAGCAATAGGCGATATCGTTAACGCCAGTGGTCTACCACAGATTAACTGTTCCGTTCGATCGCAGTGATTTATATATATATATATATATATATATATATATATATATATATATATATATATATGTGTGTGTGTGTGTGTATATATATATATATATATGCAGAAAGATGGAGAGAAAGAGGGAGAGCGAGGGAGAAAGAGAGAGATTATAATAGTTTGTTTTCATGACGCACGGAACTTTATGCCAACTGTAGGCTTGACATCCATTATTCTACGCGCTGTGTATATGGTCCTTAAAAGAATTAAAACATCACTGACTTACTAAGTGTTCGAGCTTGTAAAGGAGTTTCTTAGTTTTCCTAAGGACATTCACCTGTCTTGATGCTATCACACTGTTCTTTGCAGCTTCTCGACAAAGTTCGTTACGTGGACACTATCAAAACATCTGCAATGTTTCTTTCTGGTAGTCATAAAATTCCCATATCCGTCACAATTCTAGAGCTGTCATCTCACCGTCACTAAGGTATTGAAAGAGCACTGGGCTACAGCTAAGATTTTCGAATGTTAAAATCTTTCATGCATATATATATATATATATATATATATATATATATATATATATACATATACAATACAGGAGTTATTTTCGTAGAGTTTCACACCGTCAATATTTTAAACATAAGGATGAAACTTTCAGACTATGAATGCGTGAGTTCAGTTATTATAACAATGCGATCTGGCTTCCTTTAACGCATTCGAGCGGAATAAAAATAAGAGGCATTACATTTGGAACGCGTCTTGTAGATAATGATTAAAAGGAAATTATTATTCACCACACACACACACACGATTATATATATATATATATATATATATATATATATATATATATATATATATATATATATATAATGACACTGGAGTCATCAGTTTGAAGTTAACTTCTGACACGTGCCAACTTGTATATGTTTTTCGGCGCTCTAATCCAACGGCAAAGCGTTGATACATTCTCACGCTCGTAAAATACACTTGAAGAAGGTCGAATGTTACATGAACTGAAACGTTGTGCAAATAACAGTCAAGATAAGAACTGTCGTGCGTATAATCCAAATAACACAATATATTGACTAGTCAGAACCAAATTTTGTCAGTTTTTTTTTTTACAAAGGGGTCACCAAGTTATCAAGGATCGAAGGCTACTTGAGAATAAAAGTTAATGGATGCATATTAGTCATTTGGATAACAATGTAGTAATTGTTAGTAGTGGGAATGTGGTATAATTGGATTGTTTAAGGGGACGGTTCAGCGAAAAAAAAACTTGTGTACTTTTAACTTGGCGACGAGGCGGAACAGATTTCTACAGGCGGGCAGTTCAATTAAACAGCTTTGCACATGGAATCTTTGTTTAGATTTAGGCTCAAATAGGGAGCGGGGAAATTGTTGATAGTGGTTGTAGATAGACGAGTGTTTTTTTGAAAGTTTGACAAGATGGAACCATAGAATAGAGTTGAGATGAGCACTCGCAATGAAAATAACGATACTGCAGAGATAGGCGAGCTACGTCTCTTCCGTGGTAAAGAGAAAGAGAAAAAGGCATTACACATCAGGTTACGAATCCGGTTTTGAACACTGTCAAGGCAGAATATGATGGTCTGAGCAGCTCCCATCCAGATATGGCATAGAACTTCATTCTAGGAAGTACTTGCCTCAGAAGTCAGATATTTGCTAGAGCGGTAAAGTGACCCAGCCATTTTGCTGCCAATCTTGAATAGGGATTTGATGTGTGGATTTTATTTCAGATCAGGGATAAAAGTCAGACCCAAAAGCTTGTCAAAGCATGGTGCTTTTCTAAGACTAGAGCGATTCATTTCAATTGAGGCCAGATGGGGGGGGGGTCAGAAAGTTGATGCTAGAAAGAGAGAAACTTGGTTTTAGATGCATTAAAATTAACCAACCACCTCTTTCCCCATTGCATCATGTGCTCAAGATCAGAAGAGAGAAAATCAGAAAGAATTCGGCCATTACCGGCCTGTTAAAATGCTTTTGGGGTCCGACTTGGTAAATTGACAAAATAAATTAATGTATATTACAGGACAATAAAGAGAATATGTAAAATATTTATAAATAAAAACGCATGCAAACTATTTTTTTTAAAGTAAAATAACTTCTTTTATAGAGATAGAGAATGTATTTTAATTGCTTAAATCGCTATAAGCGAATTGCGTTTTAAGATGCATTTGCTGTCTTTGATGCATATTTCTGACAGTGGTTTGCTACATGTGCCTCTTGCTAAAGTGACTTTTGTTTAATTTTAAAGAAAATGCTTGACAATAAAACAAAAAAAGAAATATCTCTTTCTCGAAATAAACCATTGATTCGTTCATAACTTATATGTTTTAATTTCCATATTCTTTGATATTTTTTCCAGATATTCAAATGTTCCTTCAAGTTATTTTTAGAATAAAATCTAAAACTTTAGATGTATTTTGTACTTTTAAGGATGGCAAAATGTTTAAATTATTAAAATGTTATTTATAATGCATAAAATAACTGCATATACATATTTTCTTAAAAACAACTGACAACAATAGCCTTAAGGTATCGTTTTAGGGTTTAAAGATCTTTTTGCACAATGTTGCGTTTTTTCAATTTTTTTTTATTATAGCAACAAATTAGAGACCAGCGTTCACTCTTTTTTTAAGAGAAAATGGTAAAATGTTTTCGAACCAGCAGATAAAACTGGCGTAGACCCGAGATCTTGTTAAAACTCCTATATACAAATGTAAAGATTAGTAAAGCTAGATGTTTTTCTAATGCAATTTTATAAACGTGCAACAATGAATGCTAGTGCAAAGCATTCTTACACTTTATACATACATATATATATATATATATATATATATATATATATATATATATAGTAGTAAGTTATAAAATATATATGGCGATTAAGCTTCACTGAATATTCCGCGTTTCATCTACGCTAGGACTCTTCAGGCTTATGCGCAAATTCTGTGGTTGTTTGTCGCTTTTATATGCGCATCTTCTATTGAGATCCCAATAGAAGATGCGCATATAAAAACGATAAACAACCACGGAATTCGCGCAAAGCCTTAAGAGTCCTAGAGTGGATGAAACGCGGAATATTCAGTGTAGCTTAATCACCATATACATTTTATAACTTACTAACTAGCTCTACCTGCGTATTGACCACTTTTGAAGTAAATACTAAAAGTTTACGCATAAATCTATACTTTCGTATATTAATTTTATGTGAGTAAATTAAGTGGTTATATATACACTTGTGCCCGATATTATTCATACCCCTCGGATCTTTGAGATTTCTATAAGAGTATTGCTCAAACCAGAAGGTAGACAATATTAAAAGGATTTCAAACAATAAATCAAGCATAAGCATTTAATTTAAACTCAACAAATAAATAAATTATGCAAGTTTGAAACATTATACAAAGAAAAACAATAATGGCACTAGTTCAAAATTATTCATACCTCTCTTACTAATAATCAATAGCATGCCCTTTATTCTTAATAACTGCCTGAAACCGTTTTGGATATTTATCAACAAGGTTTTTACAAGCATCAACACTGATTTTTGACCATTCTTCAATGCAGTAGTTCTCCAAATCCCTCAAATTTCTAGGTTTCCGCTTTTTAACCTCAGTTTTCAATATGTGCCAGAGGTTTTCGATAGGGTTCAGGTCAGGACTCTGGCTAGGTCATTCCAAAACATTAATTTGATTATCCTCAAACCATTTCTTGACTATTTTGGCAGTATGTTTTGGATCATTATCCTGTTGAAGGACCCAGTTTGGTCCTAAATGGAGCTTCTCCGCATCCTGTCTAATGTTTTTCTGGAGTATCTCACAATATTGCTCCTTCTTCATGGTTCCATCTATCTTGACCAAACTACCTGGACCACTAGCCGAAAAGGAGCCCCAAAACATTAGGCTACCACCACCATGTTTCACCGTGGGTATAGTGTTCTTTGGGTTGTAAGCTTCTCCTTTCTTCCTCCAAACGTAAGAAGCATCCATACGGCCAAACAATTCAATTTTTGTTTCGTCAGTCCACAGAGAATTCACATGGGTCCTAGAAAACTTTAGACGTGCTGCAAGGTGTTTTCCGGTGTGCAATGGAGTCCTTATTGGTCTTATTCCTTTCAGACCATTTTCATGCAGAGTCCTTTGCAATGTTTGCCTTGATATTTTTATCCCAGAAGACTCCAGATTTTCTAAAATATCCTTAGTAGTGGTGGTTGGATTTGCATTAACACTTCTTACAATATTCCTGGTGGCTCTAGCAGACAGTTTCCTTTTCCTTCCTCTACCAATCAAGTTGTTTGTTGTGTGGTGGCTCTGGAATTTTTTAATGATGCTCTGTACTGTTGCTATAGGGAACTCAAATTTCTTGGAAATTGACTTGTAACCTAAACCATCCTTATGTGAATTCACAATTTTAGTCCTAAGATCATTACGAAGCTCTTTTTTCTTCCCCATTCTAATAATTTTTATTCTTTTATTGGTTTTCAGTTGATATCATTTTAATTTCTGAAAAATGCAAAAAACGAAATGAAATTAATCAAAGGTTGTATAAAAGCATTCAAAATAAGAATCAAACAGGAAACAAACAGTCAGAAACTCGATTAATACTGAAAAAATAAGTGGGTATGATTATTTTTGAACATTGCAGATTTTATAAATAGCTGTATATTTCTTTTATTACAAGTATCCCGAGATTTTAAAATGACGAAAATGACCAGAAGAGGTTTATTAGGAATATGCATCAATATGGACGTAAACAATAAATTCTTACAAAGTTACACCTAATAAACTCAATTTTCAAGGGGGGTATGAATAATATCGGGCACAAGTGTGTATATATATATATATATATATATATATATATATATATATATATATATATATATACATACTTTAAAGCATGTACACATTTAGTGAGAATTTGGTATAATTTAATTGTTTAAGGGGACGGTTTACTATTTATTCTTGTAGAAGATGAACTATTTTTTTTAAATATCAATTATTTTTAAAATTATTTCAAAAATCGTTATAATTAACAAAAAAAACGCAGTAAAATCAATATTTTCTGCAAATAATATTTAATCAGTATGATTTCGAGAAATGTTTAGTAGATCAATTTTGGTATGAATTATTATGGTGGTCGAAGTATAAACGAGAATGAGAACGCTGAAAGTATTATAAGTACACGCATCTCATAGATTGTCTAAAAAAAACAGTACTATCCGCCCAAATCATTGAAACAATAGTGGTTTTTTTTTTTAATATTTAACATGCAAGTAGCGACACATTGCTTTCTCTTTTTTAGTAACTAAGCTACTCTCCCCCACAAATGATCTAATTTTTTTCTTAACACTAAATAGTTTTACTTTTATTTATTGGTCTATGCGCTTTGGAAATGTAATAATCTATTTTAGAAAAATTTATTCGTTCATTAATTTATGTGAGATCCATTTATCGCTTTATAAATTTTCTCGAGTTTGTCGGACACTGGCGAAAAACTGACATACACGCACATGACGATAGTGCTATGTAGAATCTCTGTTTCGTGTACAATAACAAGAAAAACATAACTTACAAAAATATAATTATATATTTTCATTTGGGTAATGGTTAAAGGTCGCGGTCAAAGGAGAGCGCGAAAAAAAGTCTGTATATCTTACTAATGTTTTATGTTTTTTCTTATATCAATAAATGATGGATCATTTCCATTAAAATCCGATTAGTATTATGCATGTAAAATTTAGAAAAACACGCTTTAACTATGCCAATCTAATGTGAATAAGCTAAAAAGAAACAAAATGTCCACCGAATTTGATTTGATGTTGTGGTTATCTAAAAAGAAAAGTCTAATTTCCACACGAAGTTATTTCTTTTTTAATAATAGCTTTTTATAATAATATAAATTAAGAATATTCACCAAAAACAACAACGGCAAATTGTTTAGTTGCCTACACAGTTTTCCTTCTCGCGTTTTTCTCTGATAGGGATATTTTAACATCACTTTATTTCAGTGGCGGTGAAGCAGTATAGATTAGTGAGAGATGAAGACTCACACATTAGAATTGAATTTGTGGGTTTTACCGGCATTAATTACCAACGCACTGATTATATTACTTTTAAGTCGATATTACATAAGAATGTTCCTCATGGAAGATCATTATATTCAGAGATGCGGTGTATTCTTTTTCCAATAAAAATTTGCACATAACTCCATCAATGATTTTGCTTGGATTTTGTGATCTAATATAATCGAAAGTGAACACGTTTATAAATGTCTTCATTTTTATGTTCGTTATTAATATTTTATTCTGAAGGAAATTATCTTTTAATGAGTTCGCATCAATTATCAAGCATTTAGTATATTGCGTAAAACGCTGCAAAAATAGGAACCTGAATAAAAGTGTAAAATATATGTGGAAGAATCGACTAGTATATCTTGAAGTATTAGGTGTATACTTTGTTATATTTCACTCATATGAGTTCTTGCATTAGTGAAGTTTCCAGAAAAGAATTAGGTTATTTGATATTTTATTTGATTAAGTTTAGCAAGACGTGCGTATTGACGCAGAAATGTAAGGCTCCAGACTAGCGTATGAGAATGAAATCTGGTTTTATTTCGAGACCACAATTAGCACGGAGATTCCTCACTATAATTTCGTGCTCAACACGAGACTTGAGGGTTAACATTTTACACAAAGAAGCATAAATCGCAAGGGAGATAATTCTGCGAACGTGCGAAATTCTCGTGAGACATTACTTGAATTATAACTTGTCTATCATTTACAATGAAATGGACATAAAAGATTTGGTACTTAAATAACGTTTAACTATTTGCATAATAGATATAACGGCTGTTCAGTATGACCAACGATTAGATGTAAGAAAGTAAGTCATGAATGTTTAAAACGAACATGGAGCAGTAAAACTATAATGCTTAACAACACAAATTACAAATCTCTTAGATATAATTAACGGCTATATGTCTGTCTGCTTCCATATTTTCAAACTCTATCTCCTCCGAAACTAAAAGTCGCAGAGTACCGTTAGTGGTCTCAAATGATTTTTATGTATCATTTTTTAGGGGTCGTTAGCCGGTTAAAATAGTTTTTAAGGGGTCAAAAATGGGTCAAAATTTAAAAAAAAATCGTTAAACATTTTGTACATTGATCTTAGTTTATTTTTAACTTTTAATTTTAATTGGTTTATATACGTGTCGCGTTAGTGCCACAAACTTTGTATTGATACAGTTTCGGTTTCGATTCTAGCTGATGCCCCCCCCCCCAAATACTTTTTTTAAACTTTAGAAATCACGACTCTATGATAATATATACGAAATTTGGACAAATTAAAATATCACATTTAAGAGTACTTTACGCCTGGGCAAAGCCGGGCGCCCATATCCCCGTTAGTTATAACTACTTGACTATGTACTGATTCAGTAACTGTGAGACCTAACGCTGTGATTAAATCACCTTGATATAAGCATGGAACTAAGAATTTCTATAAAGCTATCAAATTGTTGATAGTCATTGTTTTTCTTAACTGACGAATTCCTGTGTATCTTTTAAGACATGTCATGCTTAGATACACCGGATGTTAAAATAAATATAAGAATGTTTTAGTGTGTAGTTTCGATTTTGCTATAACATATTTAATCAATGCCTCCGTTCAGTCTCGAAAGACAAAGGATACTCCCTGTAAGGACAGCTGCGCATGTAATTGTGTGGCAAGGGTTGCGCAACTCCTGAATCGGCACTGTTTGAGTCCAGTGGCAAGGAGAAGTCCAGGACGACCGGAAATAATGCCGAGATAAGCACCGGGAAGTTCCAATTTAGTACTGGCCAGATTCAACGTTGCTTTACTTGGGTGACCCAAAGGGATCCGGTGTGTCAACGTGATTATGCCGTATGTTCGATAGCTTTGCAAAAATGTAGGCGTTAAACAAAGTTTATAAAAATTTATAATACATTCTGAAAATGCTACTTTTTTTTCAGATGAGCAGCATTAAATCAACATGCAACAAAAATGATGTCACAGCGTTGTTCTACTATAACATATCGTCTAATATTTCGCTCTTATGTTTAATAGTATCTATCTTCGATTCTCTCTGTTTCTCTATCCACCTCTCTTTTCCTTTTTCTGTGTTTCAAATAGGCTTCGAGCTTTTGCTATTGGCCATTATTCCTAATTTCACCCTGCCAGGGGTGCTAGTACCTAGTGATGATAGTGAGGCCTGCACCTATGAGTTAAAATATATATTCTACAAAACAAGGCAATGGAAACGAAATAAATTCGCGTGATTAATAAAAAATAAAACGAGAGTAAGAACAAGAAGGAAACCTTTGAATAGTCACGTTATATTTTAATTAAACGTGGAAAGAATTTAAAGCCTTCGGCTACGTAACATTAGTTTCCCTTCGGAATGGAAGTAAAGAAATGAGTGTATCAAGAGGTTAGCATCCCACTGACATCAACAGAAAATAGATTAATATGTACATAGCGAAAAAAGGCAATCAAACAATGTAATGATTTTTCAGGGTTTCTGTATTTATTTAAACTACAGGGACCTGTGGAAATTCCACAGCGGCATCTTTCATATGTAATAGGTTGCTGCTGGGCATTCCGTGGCGCGATATTATTGTAGTCGTTTTGTTTAAATTGTAAACATATTTATTTAAGTAACCCGGACGGTTTATCTCAAATATCCTTATAGAAGTCTGTGACATATTTTCATTGTATGGACGATCGACGCGAACGGAAACCCCACGATATCATTATATCATCTTTAAACCTAATAGATACTACGTTTGTATCTTAGTCGGAAGTCCAAGAAGGTACATTTCAGTTTCATGTACGGCCCAAAAGCGACATGATTAATACTAGACCTTCATAGCAACGATATTTTTGATGTTTTATGAAGAGCTTTACAATAAAATAATGAATTAATTAGATATTGAAAAGTATTTCCATATTGTATAATTATAGAAAAAATAAGTCCTCACATTCAATAAGCGATGTTTCTGACAAAGGGTGAATAACTTGTTTTATGGATCAGAATCTATTCTTCTAGCGCTTTTCGTTAGTTTCTGGGTTGGAAGAAGTAATTTTATCTTCTTAAATCAAGCAGTTTAACGCCTTATTTGGAATGACTTTCTTAAACAAT
Organism: Euprymna scolopes; assembly: GCF_053919585.1. Classification (NCBI taxonomy): domain Eukaryota; kingdom Metazoa; phylum Mollusca; class Cephalopoda; order Sepiida; family Sepiolidae; genus Euprymna; species Euprymna scolopes. The sequence continues at coordinate 52,673,786 of NC_136487.1, forward strand.
GTCCAATAACAAAGGCGAATTGTAACAGAGTGCACACGCACGTATAACAACAGCAGCTTTACGACAGCCAATGTATGCAAATGCCCGAACTGTGTGCGATGTGATGTCACTGCGAGAAAGAAGGAAAGCAAAATATTATAAAAAGGAAAAAATTGGATTGGGAAGGACACAAATAGACGTGTTACACACATGGCTGAAAGCGACATTGAAAGATATGTCCTAGTTATGGCCGGACAAAAATAGAGTACAACGTGTTCGACAAGACACGAGTCTTGTTAAACTCATTGGCGTACGATAAGACTTTTGAACAAGAGGCAAAGCGTTATTCTGGAATAATAGCAATTGTTGTTTTAAGTTGCCTGTTGTTTCAACTGAAACAAGTGAATCAAATACTTTTTTTCTTTGTTTCCTTGCGACTGTCTGCACACAACGTGTCGGTCCCGCGTTTTGACATGTAAAGATTACGTTCAATAATAGTGAAAAAATAGTTAAAATCTCTTATATCTAATGGACGTACTGAATTCTGACACTGGGGAAAAACTGAGGAATAAAAGCTTGACTTGTAAAGAATCTTTTTTCTAACGATTGACTGTTCATTAGGATCAAAAGGCCACTCGAGGACAATGCTTAATGGTTTGTGTCTGGTGAATAATGTGCCACCTAGAGGATTGCTAAGCCTGGTTCGATCTAAACAAAATTCGATTCCACCAAAGGATGGTTCAAGAAGAATTTATTGAAAACGACCATGCTGTAGTCAGTAAGGAAGCATCCCCATAGTGTTGCATTTCACGGAAGGTTAGTTCTTTCTAAAGAAACTCTACTCATTTAAGTTTTCATTTAATTTCAAATACACGGCGAAAGAAAGATTTTTTTAAGTGTTTGTTAAGGTGAGTTTCTTTTTGTGAGTGTTTTACAAGATGCGATCATAGATTGGAGTTAATTTTAGCAAATGTGTATATTTTACAAGTACGGAAACAAACGTTTTTACTAAAGCGGCTTAAATAGTCATACAAAAGTTGCTATAAAACTTGGCGTCAATCACAACAGTTTCGTTATCTCCTAATGCCCGGAGTTGAGTAATAGGAGGGCTGCATGTTAGATATTTGGCATACAGTGTGTATTCAGCTGACATCCGGTATTTCTAAATGGACATACATCTATTACTAACCAGACTCAGCATTGCTTAACTTCAGTCACCGTGCAAACATTTTATTAGGTCGAATAGAATTAAAATCGATATGTGCGAGAAATAGTATAAAATATGTAAGTTTAAAGAGAATTCAATATATTTGCGAGAAATAGAAATGTAAGTTTAAAGAGAATTCAACATATTTTAACCATTTTATCACCTATAATCTATCTTGTAATATCGATAAAAATCTATCTATCTATTATATAAACGGAACTTTTCCTGTGTGCATGTTTCTGCGCGCGCGCGTGTGTGTGTATGTGTGAGTTCGCTCCTTATAGCCTCCTAAAGTCTGGTCCGATTCTTTTGAAATCGCATCTCTTATTTGTCTGGCAATGTGCTTAGGTTTTGTCGATATATAGCAATTACCGATAATCGAAAAAGTGATTGCCTTATACAGCCTTATATACCTAGTGCAGTCAAGCAGTTTTATTGCCGCACAAGCTGAAAAGCTCCTTATATAAAATCAGCAGTAGATTATTTGATATGAGAGATGGGCGTTCGAAATGCACCATACTACTTGACTTTTTCATTTTAAACATTAATTCGAACAATTATATGTGAAAAGAAATTTTATAAAATCAATAGTAGGTTCTCCACAGTGCAATGTAAACTACATTGTATTGTGTAGTAAGCAATTCCGGGAACGCATGTGAAGCTTCTTTCCGGTGCAACGCGGTGTGTCTCTTACTAGAGTAAACAATTGATTTGATTGAAATATGAGAGTGTGAAACTTTCGTTTATCCTCATTAAATCTCGGCCAACGTCGGTTAGTTGGTTGTTTTGTTTTACGGCATATCAACCCTTTTCAGGTTATTTAATGCCGAATCTGGTGATTTTGAAGAACGATTTTTTTAATATAGTATATTTGTTTTTTAAGTCGTAATCTATTTAACCCATAGTTGGGACCCTAATAGGTGCTACCACTCCGGGTCAGAGTGGACCTGGGAGCAATGGCAATTAAAGGGTGGCTCTACACTCCCTAAGACCTGCAAGCTGGGGCCCTCAACATCGGATATAGTTTTAGGTCATATCCAGAACGTTGTGTAAGAGGGTTTTTTTTTTTAATTTTATATAGGCCAATTTTTTAAAGATATAAGAGTATGGTGTGGGGATTGTTTTTTTCAAATAACTTTTTAATATTGTTTTCTTTGTAGAATCGCTGTCTTACTGTTACAAAATCAGTACATTAAATTAATATGTGTTTGATTGTGAGTGGTGTTTGACAAGGTATACAGATTGGTTGGTTTTCTTTTTTTAGGAGATATGAGTGGGTTAAGTGGGTGTGGCCTATTTTTATTCTTGCTTGTTTAACTTCTTCTTTTCTGTTTAATTTCGTGTTTTGCTCTTGTTTTTTTATTTTTGGCATGATTTCGTGCAGTTTATTGTTAGGGTATTCGTTCCAGTAAGTTTGCCATTTCTCTGTTGTGTATGCGTTGATACGTCTTTTTAGATCTATGTATGGAATTTTGAAATTTGTATCGATTGGGAGGTTTTAGGCATTTTTTGCTGCTGAGTCTGCTAATTCATTACCTTTAATACCGGAATGGCTGGGTATCCAGCAGAAACTTATTTCTTTTTTACTGTTTAATTCCGTTAATTTTTGGAGTAGTTTCGCGATTAGGGGATTGTCCATCTTTTTATTTTTAATAGTTTTTAGAGTAGATTGGGAGTCTGAAAGGATTATAAACTTGTTTTTTCTGTTATTGGAGACTAGATTGAAAGCTAGGATTAGAGCATCTATTTCAGCACTGAAGACTGAGGTTTCTTTTGGGAGGTTTGATTGTTTTTTTTTTATTGTTTTATTGAGTATTGCTGCACTGGCTGTTGCGTTGTTTTGTTTAGATCCATCTGTATAGATGTGTTTGTGGTCTGGATACTTTTCTTTGATTTTATCGAGATCATCATGATAGGTTATTGGATGAGTATGTTTCTTTTAATGTCTACTTAAACTTAGGTCGATGTTAGGGGATACGATTTTCCAGGGAGGTGTTTTTGGTAAGACAGTGTTGTGAATTTTGTTTATGAGGAGATTTACTTCTTGGGAGATCGATTTTATCCTAGGACCAAAGGTTTTGATTGCGTTTTCTTTTTGGTCGAAGAGGTGTTTGCAGTTTGGGTTTAAGGTGCTAATGTTTGCTGGGTTAGTGGGATTAGCTGTCAGTTTTGTGTAGTATTTTAGACCGAGGTTTTGGTTTCTGAGCATTGCTTCTGCATACAGGCTTTTTACGGGGGAGGTTGGAAATGCTCCTAGTGCTAGTCTTAGTCCTGAATGGCATATTGTATTGAGGGTTTTTAAGTATGGCTTTCTGGTGGATTGATATATGAAGCTGCCATAATCTATTTTTGATCTGATTAATGCTCTATATAGTTTCAGTAGTGTGTTCTTGTCAGCTCCCCAATCTGTATGGGCAATGACTCGTAGGAGTTGTAATGCTTTATTACATTTGGTTTTGATATGATTGATGTGTGGAATGAAATTAAGTTTTTTTGTCAAAAATGATTCCTAGGTGCTTGTGTTCGTTTACAAATGGAATTTTTTCACCTTCAATCTGTAAGGTTGGGTCAGGGTGGAGTTTGCGGTGGGTACAGAAATGGATGCATTTTGTTTTAGTTTTGGAGAATTTGAAACCATTTTTAGTTGGCCATTTATTAATTTTATTTATGTTGTGTTGTAATTTCCTTTCAATAGTATGAATGTATTTAGATCTGTAGCTGATTGAGCAATCATCTACATATAAAGAGCTATGTGTATCAGGAGAGAGTTCTTTTATAATGTCATTGATTTTAATGTTGAAGAGAGTTGTTGACAATATGCTGCCTTGGGACACTCCTTGTTTTTGTGGGTCTGATAAAGTCGAGTTTATGCGAACTTGGAAAGATCTGTCTGTTAAGAAGTTTTTTTATAAATTCAGGTAGTCTACCTCTTAGTCCAATGTTGTGGAGATCTTTTATGATGCCGTATTTCCAAGTAGTATCATACGCCTTCTCTAAGTAAAAAAATATGGTGGTTACATGTTGTTTCTCAATGAAAGCTTTCCTGATATATGTTTCTAGATTGATGATATGATCAATGCATCCACGATTTTTTTGGTAGCCACATTGATTTTTTGAAATGATATTGTTTGTTTCTAGGTACCACATTAAACGGAAGTTGATCATTCTTTCCGTGGTTTTGCATAAGCAACTTGTTAGAGCAATAGGTCGGTAATTTTCTGGATTTGATGAATCTTTCCCCGGTTTTGCTATGCGAATTATTGTGGCTTGTTTCCATATTTTGGGGAATTCTTTCTTTATCCATATTTGTTGAACATTTGCAGGAGAGTTTTAAGTGATTCGGGAGGTATATTTTTTAGGAAACTGTAGTGGATCTCATCCGGTCCCACGACGGAGTTGTAGGATTTTTCTATGGCATCTTTAAGTTCGTCTAGTGAGAAGGTCTCGTTGTAGGGTTCTTGGTTATTGGAATCGAAGTTTATTTTATATTTTTCGTGATTTTCCTTTAGTGTTTGAAATTGTTTTTTTTATATTGTTTCGATGATGAATTGTTAGGGAAAGTTTTGGCCAGTGTATCAGCTATATCTTTGTTTTCAGTTATTTTGTTGTTTTTAGCGAGGAGGTGATTGTTTAGGTTTGGGTTACCTTTCCCGGGGATTTTTCTAATCATTTTCCAGATAGTTTTAGGTTTGGTAGAAGTGTTGATTTGATTGACAAATTGTTGCCAACAATTTTGTTTTGATTCCTTTGTTGTTTTACGTGCTTTTGCTCTGAGTCGTTTATATTCTATGAGGTTACTGGTTATGGGTTGCTTTTCGAATTTCCTTAAGGCTGCCTTTCTTTTTCTTATGGCTTTTTTGCATTCTTGGTTGAACCATGGTTTGTTCTTTTTATTTGAAGGGCAATTTTTGGGGATGCATTCTTTAGCTATTAGAATTAGAGTTCGGGAGAAGTCTTCCATTGACGTTTTGTTCTATTAATTGTTGCGAGCATAATTGTTTGAATTTTATCCAGTTTGCTTTGTTCATATTCCATCTTTTTTTTGTTTTGGATAGTACTATTGTAGTCTATTATGATGGGAAAATGATCGCTTCCACGGGGATCATCATAAGTTTTCCATGTATAATCTAGAAAGCTTGATGGGTAACACATGGTTAGATCAATGGCACTGGTTGTACCATTTGTTGGATTTAAGTAGGTGGGTTCTTTTTTGTTGAGAAGGCATATGCTGTTATTGTTCATAAATTGTTCGATTTTGTTTCCTTTGGAGTTGACTGTTTTGCATCCCCATAGTGTGCTATGGCTGTTGAAGTATCCTAGAAGGATGAAAGGTGAAGGTAATTGTTTGATTAGGTTTTCTAATTCAGTATTATTTATTGGTTCAGGAGGAGGTAAGTATAGAGAACAGATTGTGAGAGTTTTTGGGGGTGTGACTTGGGCTGCGACTGCCTGAAGATTGGTTTGGACAGTAAGCTTGCTCTTTAGGATATTTTTTCTTACCAGGATTGATGTGCCTCCATTGGATCGTAAGCCTGTATTATGGATATAATGATACTGCCCGTAGTTTTTTGTTTTTAGGTGGTTGTTGTGTTGTAAAAATGTTTCTTGTAAACATATGACTGCTGGGTTGTGTAGTGAAATAAGTATAAGGAGTTCGTTAAAAATTAGGTTTAATGCCTCGGCAGTTCCATTGAATAATAGTTTGAGTTTTTTTATTGTGTTCTGCCATTTTATTTGTCTGGGGGTGCTTTGTCTTCTACCTCCATCTCCTCCAGTTGTTTATTTTTTTGTCGGAGTTTGTATCTTTGGTGGAGTATTTGGTTGGGTTTTTTCTTTTTTTTTTTGTTTGGATCTGGACGTTGATCTGGATCTTGCTTGGAATGTTGCTGTTTTGGGTTCTTGCTCATTTTGTCCCTCATGATTACTTGTGTTTTTTTTTCCAGGGTGTTTTCGGTTTCCATTTTTCCTAGAATTTGGAATCTATTTTGAATGTCTACTGTTTGGTTTTCTTCTTTTCTGGTTCCTTTGCGGAGGGTACTAGGCGAGTGTTCTTTTAATTTTGAGATGTTTTCAGTTTGTATGGGTTTTTTGTTAGAAGATTGTGTTTGATTTTTGAGATCTGGTGGGATTTTACTCTCAACTGTTTGGTAGTTATTTCCAAGTACAGCTGGAGTTGACGGCAGTTGCCGTAAGGTTGCCCTCAATGCCTCAACTAGTTCAAGAAGTGATTTTATGAGGGTAGAGATTTCGTTTAGTTCAGTGTTTTCTATTGCTTTTAATTGATTTTTGGTTGCACCTGCGTATGATCTAGTTGGTTCTGTTGTGGTGGCTGTTTCAATAATTTTCCTGGCTTCAGTAAAGCTTATGTTTTTGGTATATTTGAGTTCATTTATTTTTTTTTCTTTGATCCAGTTTTGGCAGAGCGATGAGTATGCTGGATGGTTCTCTCCACAGTTTGGGCATTTTATATTTCCTTGGCATTCTGTTTCCTGGTGTTCGTTATTGCTACACTGTGGGCATACTGTTTTCCTGGTGCAGTATTCTTTGACGTGGCCAAATTTTTGGCAGTTTAACTCTCTGGCTAGCTCTGTGTATTTGCTTCGTTTCTCCTTTTCTTTCATACTCACCCTGTGGTTAGCTGGGACAAAAAAACTTCTACGATTTGACAGGATTTCTCTTTCTTGTTAATTATTACGACATCTGATCTTCTTGCTTGGATGGGTGTGTCCGTCTGTATGTCCATGTCCCATTTGATGTTGTGATTCTCGTTTTGGGGTGTTGTTGCGGGTTTATGCTTGTACCATTTGTTTGTACGCTCAAAATGCATACTGTTTTCCTGGTGCAGTATTATTTGACGTGGCCAAATTTTTGGCAGTTTAGGCAGCGAAGTGGTCTGGGGATATATGTTTCTACTTTAATGTTAATATATCCAATCTTGCATTTGCAAATAAACTTGCGTCATCGCAACAGCCACTCACCATTGATTTCTCGCCGGAAGCGGCTGTTCATCTATACTGGAATTTGAGTGGCACTAAGCCTCCCCAAGATCCCAGCTTGTCCAGCGGAATCTGGTCAGCGCTATCTCCTCGGTCTTTCCATCCTCCTTGACCCTTCTCGACTCTTTGGTATCACTTTTCTTTTGTGGGTGGGGGGTAAGGTGATGAGACAATGGGAGGAGATGCGTGAGGGGGGTGTAGAACTTGTAGATTTGCAGCTTCGGTGTTCTTTATTCCCTGCAAGGCTTCTTCATTCTACTGTATACTTGTATTATTCTCCGCATTCAGTGGTTTTCCTTAATATTTCAGCCATTTTCATTATCGCTTGTCGTTGTATTTTGGCAGTTATTCATCTGATTCAAATTTCTGTCATTCTTTTTTAAAATTATTTCGGAATTGTTCCTAGTGCTCCTACTATTATCGGTATAATTTTGATTTTCTTCATCATCCAAATCTCTTTTAACTCTCTGGCTAGCTCGGTGTATTTGCTTCGTTTCTCCTTTTCTTTCATACTCACCCTGTGGTTAGCTGGGACAAAAAACTTCTACGATTTGACAGGATTTCTATTTCTTGTTAATTATTACGACATCTGATCTTCTTGCTTGAATGGGTGTGTCCGTCTGTATGTCCATGCCCCATAGGATGTTGTGATTCTCGTTTTGGGGTGTTGTTGCGGGTTTATGCTTGTACCATTTGTTTGTACGCTCAAAATGCATACTGTTTTCCTGGTGCAGTATTCTTTGACGTGGCCAAATGTTTGGCAGTTTAGGCAGCGAAGTGGTCTGGGGATATATGTTTCTACTTTAATGTTAATATATCCAATCTTGAGTTCAGTTGGTGGAGTGGGAGTATTGAAAGTTAATATGTTAATTGTTTGTTCGTTTCTTTTTATTGTAATTCATTTTAGTATCTATAACTTTTTGATTTTTTAGGTTTGTTTTTATTTCATCTAGAGAACAGGTGTTTAGTTCTGGACATCTGATGACTCCCTTTGAGGTGTTGAGGGTTTTGTGAGGGTAGGCTTTGATGTTTATATCATGGAACTTTGTCCATGTTAAAATTTCTTCGGCACTACTTTTAGTAGATACTTGTATAAGTAAAATTCCATTTTTTAATTTTTTAATTTGTTTTGTGTTCAGATTTTTGTTGATAATTCTTTCGATTTTGAATGGGGACATTTTTATTATTTGTGTGTTATCTTGCGATTCCAAGATTATATACTCCGGAAAGTTTGTGTTTTCATCTTCATCGCTTTCTGGATGGGGGCCTCTTAATGTTTTTGGAAGCCATAGAATTTTTTTTGTTGTTTTCATCATCCTTGCTCCCCACCTTCCTCGGAGCCCTAAATTGGGAGATGGTTGGGGGGAAACCCATTCGCCCAAGCATCTCAGGGATACAATGATGATATACTCAAACAGTGAGTATAGCTGCTTATGACGATTTATTTTCATTTCCTTGGACCCGGCAAGGTGTAGAAAGGGTTAGTTGTCAATAGCATCAGTTTTCACCATCTGATTGGCCCTTGCCATCGCCTTCTAATGATAGTATGTGTGTGTGTTTTTAAAATTTTTTATATGAGTATAATGTGTTTGTGTTTCTCTTTATGGAGGTTTACTATTATTAGGGACTGTCATGACTAGCCGTTTGGTCGGGTCGAGCCTGCCCGACCGCCCGTCTAGCCGAAGTAAGGGGCAAAGTGGAGTGTTGCTAACTCACGGCCATTTGGTTCCAAGGTCGTGAGTTGCTCAGCCACCAGGATCCCGTTCTAAGGCATTACGGGTCGCCACCTACGGCAAACAGGTGGCCCTATTGAGGGACTTCTACTCTCTGCAGGGGGGCAGTCGGTGTATTCTGATACTCCACCGACAGGGTCTGGGAGTGGGGTATAAAAAGGGGAGGGAGAGGGGCTGTTGTTTTTGTTTTTGGTTTTGCAGAACAAAAATAAATTTTACAAAAAAGATCAGAAAACAAAAAACATCAATGTAGGTGCATTTCGTCCCAGGAAGCCAAAAGACAGCCTGGTCTGGTAGCACCAGTCGGCCAACGTCGGGTTTCTCTGCTAGTATTCACAGAAAGTCATTTAGGTTTGAATAAATACCTTGTAAAACAATAGATACGAACTTAAAAAAAAAAAGCGGAATAACTCACACGCATTTACACCTCAACTCATGTTACTAGAGTCGTTCAAAAAGAGTAAACCTTCATTTTTTAACATCAGAAGTTGACGTGGTACCATTAAGTCGAGCGACCTTTTTTGTTCCAGAATTTATTTTTTACATAGTTACTACCATTATCAATGCACTGTTAACAGGTATTCAGGGCGCATCTCTGCCTTTTACGCACGCCCATAATAAGGGCTATTTCGACCCACAAACCGTCATTATCTGCAACAATGTAATGAAACTTTCAGCCCCGAATACATAAGCTAACTCATCATAACAAGCAGTTTGCAATCCACTTGCAGAAAACATAGTTTTTGAAATGCTCCTCGTAAATCGTTTTGAACATAAACAGATTAAAACTAGCAACCTTTTCACAATTGCTTATTGTCAAACCATCTATAATATAAATTCCACCTGTCTGTTTAAATGTATGTATGTACACACATATGTATGTTTGTATGTCTGACTAAAACTTTCGACAGAGGTAACGGATTTTCATGAGATCGATATCATTTTGATGGTCGGCATCTCGGACAACAAATATCGAAAGATTGGCCCAAAGCATTCATTGCTTCCTCTTCAACTGGGCAGTTTCCTACAAGGAGGAGTCATTTTGCAAGTAATCGTATCGGTTGGATTGGCTTAGCTTAATTTTAACGTTCTGAACTTCCGGTCGCGTCAAGGAGCTGCGTCTCTTTTTCGTTTTCGTGTCACGGGTTTGAGCCTGCCTGCCTGCATACTAGTACATATTTTTTTTGCTCAACCTACACTTCCAAACACTCGGGCAACGCTAATAGTTTTATCCTAAGACCGCTTAATATTAATAGAGTAATATGCGTACATTAAATATTTACAATGTTACTATAATTATCATGTAAACTGGTTTCACCTTCTCAGCTATTAGTTGTAACATAACCGTGAACGAATGTGTCATACCTATATTTTTCAATTTGGCTATTTGAAGATTAGTCACATCTGCCGAGCATTTGCAGGTCTACTTAATTGCTGACTACTTTAAATGTGTAATTCTTCCTTTACATATTTACTTTCTTTACCAATAAGATCCTTTGGTATATCTTTTCTTCTCCTTTTACTAAATGCTACAAGCATATCAAACAGTGCGCAATTGGTACAGATAGTAGATTGAAACACATACGGAAGAAACGGGTTGCAAGGCAGGATAGGAAAAGCCTCACCAGCATTTTAAGAGCTTTGTAAGATCTGAAAATAACAAAATGGAGATTCTATATTAGCAACGTCTTTTCTACACTGCAATAGCTAAAATAAGTCTAGGAGAAAATTGGACGCGTTTGTTTCTAAGTGTTTCTAGGAATGAAATAGAGCGATGGAATTACAATAACGGAGCCAGAGTCCGCATTAATAAACAGCACGTATCTTCAAAAGATTACAAGTGGCATGTAAGAATGTTCAGACACGTCGTAAGATTGGTTCATAAGAGAATTGTGTTTCCGCGGACATCTGATAAGAATGAAGAAGGAAAACGAAAACAGCATTGGAAGAGTTTTGCAAGCAACGAACAGAAGTTGAATAAAGTTTGTGGATTTGATTGTAAACTGAAATCGATGGGACTAAGCCAAGTCGTGTGTCTGTGGACACGAGAGTTCATAAATTTAAGTCTGAATACGAAGGAAATCAAGACTTGTATTTAGCTGGTTCCATATAGAAATATGACATATCTGACTAAATTTGCTCTGTAAGTGAAGAAGTATCTTTTCGCATAAAATATTAAAGCAGATCAACACCAGAGCACCAGCGATAAGGGTCATATTAAACTATCCATGAGCATCTCATACATGAATCCGTTTACTCATAGGTCTTTGCCTACAAATAGTGTACAGAAATGGCTCTATCTTTAACAGCCTTGTAACTATAAATATCAGCTTTTTCATTTTTGCTTCGCATTGTTCACATTTAATTGCCTCCCCACGATGACAAACAGAACACGGTGTCTGTTTTTTTTTTTTTTTTTTTTCATTTTTTTTTTCTCATTTCAAGAGAAATCCAGATTTCTAAAACGACGTACTCTGGATTGGAAAAAAAATACCTTAGTCGAGAAGGATTTATTCTACACTGACCGACGACAAAAAATATGAAGTGTAATATAACAAAGATACTACATTTGGCTTCGCATTGTTAGTATTGATAGAATAAAATGTTCTGCACGCAAATAAATGATGTGCAAGTCATATTTACAACATAAGTGTCTGTGACATCAAAGGGGCATTTATCGGTCAAAAGCATTCATTTATATCTTTACGGACAACTTTACCAAAGACCAATATTGGAGACATTATTATTATTGGCTCATCTGGAGCTTTCGCACAGGTTATCAAAGATCTGAATTGAAAATCCCGTGGTGTTCCCTGGAAGCTGAGTGACAGCAGGTCTACCCAGAAATCCAGCACTCTCCACCTCCTTCGATAGCATTTGCAAATAAATTTGCGTCATCGCAACAGCCACTCACCATTGATTTCTCGCCGGCAGCGGCTATTCATCTTTACTGGAATTTGAGTGGCACTAAGCCTCCCCAAGATCCCAGTTCTCTTCGCGCTTGTCAAGCGGAATCTGGTCAGCGCTATCTCCTCGGTCTTTTCATCCTCCTTGACCCTTCTCGACTCTTTGGTATCACTTTTCTTTTGTGGGTGGGGGGTAAGGTGATGAGACAATGGGAGGAGATGCGTGAGGGGGGTGTAGAACTTGTAGATTTGCAGCTTCGGTGTTCTTTATTCCCTGCAAGGCTTCTTCATTCTACTGTATACTTGTATTATTCTCCGCATTCAATGGTTTTCCTTAATATTTCAGCCGTTTTCATTATCGCTTGTCGTTGTATTTTGGCAGTTATTCATCTGATTCAAATTTCTGCCATTCTTTTTTCAAATTATTTCGGAATTGTTCCTAGTACTCCTACTATTATCAGTGCTATTTTGATTTTCTTCATCATCCAAATCTCTTTTAACTCTCTGGCTAGCTCTGTGTATTTGCTTCGTTTCTCCTTTTCTTTCATACTCACCCTGTGGTCAGCTGGGATAAAAAAAAGTCTACGATTTGACAGGATTTTTCTTTATTGTTAATTATTACGACATCTGGTCTTCTTGCTTGGATGGGTGTGTCCGTCTCTATGTCCATGTCCCATAGGATGTTGTGGTTCTCGTTTTGGGGTGTTGTTGCGGATTTATGCTTGTACCATTTGTTTGTACGCTCAAAATGCAGCCGTTTGCACAATTCCCAGTGCACTGCCCCATCCCACTCATGCCTGTTTTTGTATTCGTTTTGGGCCAGTTTGCTGCATTCACTTGCTATATGGTTTATCGTTTCGTCTCTTTGTCCACAGAGACTGCATTTGCTATTTTCTTGTGTTTTATCGATCCTTGCTTTGATATGGTTGGTTCTTATCGAGTTATCTTGTACTGCAGGTATACGAGATTCAGTTTCTCGGTTTATATGTCCTTTTCGCATCCATGTCCAGGTGTTTTCGTTATTCTCATCTTTTGTCATTCTTATGAATCTTCCGTGGAATTGTTTCTCTTTCCATTTTTCTTTTCTCGTTTTGTCATTTGTCTCTCTGTTTTCTGTTTTGTTGGTTTTTTCAGTGTCTCTCGCTGCTAAAATTATCCTTTCAGTATTTTGCATTATGTATTTTTCTAGTTCTTTTTTGTGTCCTTCCCACAGTATTCTATAGAGATCAGTCCTCTCCCGTCGTCTTTCCTTTTCACGTAGAGTCTGTCAATATCGTCCTTTGGGTGCAATGCATTATGCATGGTCATGAGTTCCCTGGTCTTCTGGTTGAGTTGTCTCAGTTCTTCTTTTGTCCATCCTATGAACGGTCCAGAGTATCTTACTAGTGATACTGTCCAGGTATTTATACCTTTTATTAGGTTTCTGCTATATAATTTCGTTTCCAGGAGTTTTCTTGTTCTCCTGAGGTATTCCTTTCCAATTCTCTCTTTCATTTTTGTTGCTTTGATTGTGTCCGCTTCCAGAATTCCCAAGTATTTATAGTCGCCTGATTCCCCTAGTGCCCTCATTTCTGTTTGGTTGGGTAGTTCCATGCCTTCTGTCTTTTAAAGTTTTCCCTTTCTTATAACTAGTAGTGCACACTTTTCCATCCCAAATTCCATTTGGATATCTTGGCTGAAGATCCTGGTAGTGTTAATTAGTACCTCTATCTAATTTTGGTCCTTGCAAAAAGTTCCAAATCGTCCATGTACATAAGGTGGTTCATTTTTTCTTCTGTATTCAATAACTTGTATCCGGCTTGGCACTTTCTCAGAATACTCTTCAGGGTCATCATGACTATGATGAACATTATTATTGTTATTATTATTATTATTATTATTATTATTATTATTATTATTATTATTATTAATTTTAGTAGTAGTAGTAGTAGTAGTATTGTTGTTGTTAATAGTAGTAGTAGTATACGATGTCTTCGTCCAGTCTAAAGTGACAATGAATATCCCTATAAAAGTAGCTCTGCATGCAATTATAAGGCAAGGATTGCGCAATCACAAACCACACCTCTCATGAAATGGCACTGCTTGGGTACAGTGGCAGGCAGGGGCCTAAGACTGGCTGAAAACAATACTGAGATTAGCGAAGACCACATACAGCGCATGGTATTCTCAAATGGTCATCTATGTTAGTACAGGCCCAATCTTGCTTAACTGTGGTGATCTAATGAAAACCGGTATGTCAAAGTGATTATTTGGGCTGTGACAACAGCATATTCTTTTCATTGTTTTGACTCTTGAGTGTGTATCTTATATGTTTTTATATTAACTGATGTGGTTCTCAGTTGACTGCCTATGCTAATGTGTCGAATATATACTTGAGAGTCAAAAGAATGAAAAGAATATTCTGTTGTCACAGCTATAGTGATTATACCGTATAATAATAGTAGCATTGGCAGTATTAATAGAAAAATTAGTAATTGTAGCAGTAGTACTTTCTTTCTAATCCTGAAAATCTCTTACTCTCGGCAAATGTTTATCATTATGCTTCAATATCTCCGGTAAGACTACATTACACACTGACATGAGCATTCTTATGAGAGTTTTCTGAGTCGCACTACTCCTGTGCTCCCTCATATTAAATTGGAAGGGGGCGTTTTGTTTATAACACTATCACTAAAAAATTGAGCCAACGGGATTCCTCAATCCGGTTTGGCTTTTCAACAGAGTTCCCCTTTCGTATATATATATTGCATTCATCACAGATCTTCCATCTTCCTCTCGCATTGTAATCCTCCAGAATATGTAGGCTAACAGGTACTACACCTTACTCAAGAATGATCTGCTGTGCAAGGTAGAGTCGTGCAACTTTCGGAGTTGGTATACATACTCGCATGCATATATCACCGAGCTAATAACCGAATATAACGCTAGTTTATCGCTAGTTATACTAATTTTCAACTATTTCTACATCTGACTGGAGAGTTTGCTTACGGCTACTGATATTCTATAATGGTCACCCATCTACATACTGACCTGGCTCAATTTCACTTAACTTCGATGATCTAGGAAAGCGCGGATATCAACATGATTTAGCTGCAAATAGACGTTTCTTTCCGGCAATATTGATTTACATTGCACGTATCTTGGTTTATTAAACAGGAAAGATGCAATTCTTCAGCATGATCATTCCAAGGCGCACAGTGTAAAGCAAACTTGAGACGGATTAGATGGTTCGAATGTGGCGAATAATGCTTCATTCTCTCCACATTCATTGATATGTCACATATATAATCCTTCTATTTGTTTGAGTATTTTCTTGTTTCTTCTTTTTTTCGGTTTTCTTTTGTCTTCTTTATTATGTTCTTTCTTCTTTGTCGTCGGATTCGCTTTATTTTCAATTTCTACTCTATCATTGTCTTCTTACGAATAATCGCCCTTTGTTTTCTATCAATATTCATGTTTTTATTTGAAGATATTTTTTCTGTTTTTCTTTTTTCGTTGTTACTGCTATTAGTTTTGATTGTTGTTGTTCTTGTTGTTATCGAGCATCTTTTATGATTTTGTTGAAATTTATTTCCTCCATATAATTTTATTAATAACTCTTTCTAGAAAGATATCGATTACTTAGTGCAGGGACCACGTGATTGGTTGTCAACGTCCCTAAGTGAAAGTGTTTCTGTGGAACGACCTGGATTCGAACTTGTCAGTTCGTATCATTAACAACCAAACTACCGTCACATCCCTATTGTTGTTGTTTTTGTTTTGTTTTTTACATAGGCGTCACCACATATCAAGGCCGAGAGGCCACTCACAGATAAAGGTTAAAGAGTGTACAGTAGTCAAGAGGACAATATAGTAATCGATAGTAATGGAGGTTCGGCAAATTTGTTAACAAAGGGAACAACTCATCAGAAACGTGTTTACGTTGGACTTTAAGGCAACCATATTATAGACAGCTGGAAAGCTGGAAAACAGAAGCCAATTCCACAGTCGTGCAGTTCTAAGAAAGAAACTTTGATCATGGAATCTAGGTTTAGGTTTAGGCACAGATAATAGTGTTTAGGTTTAGGCACAGATAATCTAGGTTTAGGTTTAGGCACAGATAATAGTGTTTAGGTTTAGGCACAGATGATAGTGTTTTTAGCTAAACAAGTGTTTCTTGTGAAAGTTTGGCGAGGCGGGGCATAGATTGAAGCCCAGTCGAATACTTTCCATGAAAATGACGATACAGCAGAGACGAACTCGCAACATCACTTTTGTGAGATAGAGGTTGCAGGGAAGAGAAAAGGACATCTCCCACGAGGCCACGAAGTCTATTTTGAACTCTATCAAGGCAGGACAAGTCCTATCTTGCAGCTCCTGTCCAGAGGTAGCAACAGTATTCCGTCTTTGGACGTGCCTGGCTCTTATATAGATAGAGAATTGCATCAGCAGGTAGATATATACTGGATCGATAGAAGGATCCCATCATTTTTCCAGCGGCCTTGACAACGGATTTTATGTATATGTTCTATTTAGGATTAGACGTAAATGTCAAGCCCAGAAGCTTGTCAAAACTTGAGCCCTCCCCAAGACGAGAGCCAATCATTTTAATTGATGCCAGATGTAGATCATAACGTTGATGATGTCAAGATAAAAGCTTGGTTTTAGATTCATTAAAAGAGACCATCCACCCCTTTCCCCATTGTACAACGTGATCAAGATCAGAGGAGAGAGAATCGGTTAAGACTTGGCCGTTTACTGTCTTAGATGTGCTACCATAGATGGTAGTGTCGTCCGCAAGAATGTCTACGAATGATGTAAGGATGTGATTTGGAAGATCATTTATGTAGATCAGGAAGAGAGTTGGCCCAGGATGGACCCCTTAGGGACTCCAACATTGATGCTGTGAGCTTCTGATTTTTGCCCATCAACAACTACTCTTATGAATCTATCCGAGAGAAATGATTTAATAATTGAGAAGACGTGTCCATCTATACACTAGATAGAGATCTTGTGAAATAACCCTTTATGCCATATCCTATCAAAGGCCTTTGATATGTCAAGAGCAATTGCCATAAAGAGGTTATCTCTGTCGAGAAATTCGCTAATTATAATGTAAGCCCATCTGCAGTAGATCTAGCAGAAGGAAACCATATTGTGTGTCACTAAGAAAGTTATTTTTGCTGATATGATTGATTACTTCTCTATTTAACACAGATTGCAACAACTTACTCGTGACGCACAGGAGACTTATTGACCTGTACTGAGAAGGGGATGAACGATCACCTGAATTCTTAAATACAGGGCATACTGGTGAGATCTTCCAGAGTGATGGGAAGCAATTATCCTTAAGACAATGTTTAAACAGTTTTGTAAGTATGGGCGCGCGCTAGTCCTGGTTGAAAATTTTTGAGTACTATAATTGGAATACCGTCAGGGCCGGTTGCTTTACTGGAATCAAGGTTTTTGATTAGTTTGGCAACATCACGTACAGATATATGTATATCACATAGCATGTTTTCTGATACAGGAGGAAATATTGGGGGTTGGCGACCTTGGTCGCAAAGGGTAGAATTAGCTGCAAATTTCTTGGCAAAGAGTTTGTCTTTGTCTGATGCTGACGAGATTACCTCAGGTCCATTGATGATAGTTGGAATAGAGCACACGATTCTGTTTAGGATTCTGTTTGCTATTTGCCAAAACTGGTGAGAACCAAGCCGTTGCTCAGCTACTTTGAACTTGATGGAGTGAGAATAAAACACTCTTGCGTTCTTTATCTCTTTCTTACAATGGTTGCTGGCAGTCCTGAAAGCGGCTTTAGTTTCCATCCATCTATTATGTTGGAAGCAGTGGAAAAAGTGATTTCTGTGCGCAATAACAGCAGCAAATTCTGGAGAGAACCATGGCTAGCTGTTCGGTTTTTGCTGGAATTCTTTCGAGAGTATGAAACGGTCTATACCTACAATTAATCATTCCGTCAGGTCTGATATAATAGAGGGCATCCTTTTTGAACATGGAACGCAAAGGTAGATTCGATATAAATGTACGGAAGCTATCCCAGTCAGCCATAGTGTATCGATATACTGTACGATGCAGAGGTACGTCTGAGGACTTATTACATTTCATTTTTATCTTAATTTATACAACTGAGTGGTCGGAAGATCCACGTCGAGACAGAACGGAAAATGAACATAGTTCAGGGCAAGTTGTGAGAAAAAGGTCTAGGAGACTCGCACACTGGCCGTCATTGTCGGGCACACGGATGGGTTCGTGAACAATCTGAATGAGGTCATAAGCAATGGTAAAATCATGACAGAACCTCCTCTCATCATCTGTCTTGTTTGAGTGGATCAACCATTCCACATTGTGAACATTGAAGTCTCCACAAACGTGAATGTTAGCTGAAGGATAAGCTGATAGAACTTGGTTAATTTTCTCAGATATGCTTTTAAAGATAGTAACTCCGCTGTTATGAGGGGGGCGATAAAGAGTAAATATAAATGCAGTAGTGTGAGCTAGTGCAACCCAGAAGCACATATACGGTAAGTTAGGATCTTCTCTGGAGATTGGTCTACTACATGGAAATCCATATTTAATATAGATACATATTCCATACCCATGGCGATCTTGTGGGTCAGATTTCGAACTTAAGTTAGAGTATCCTTTAATTACGAACTCATTTAGGGAAATGGTCTGTCCAATGCCAGTTTCGCTTAAAAATAAAAGATCAGAGTTTGTCTCCTGTAATTGGACTTCAACCTCTGGAAGTAGACCCCCGGACGTTGGAGAAGGAGACATGGTAGTTGAAGTGTACGTTGGAAGTTGGAGATCCGGGTTTAATCGTGTATTTTTTCTTGAAACTTGTCATGATGGAATTTTGGAGTTTGTGGACTAGGTTGTCAGACTTGCTTAGAGCAGGACAGAGAGGGAAAACTAAATGAGAAAAAAAAACGAAGAATTGTTTTCTTTTTTGTAGAACATGATAAGGTTAAGCCGCAACAATTACCCACTAATATGGAATCGAGAGGCCCCACCAGAAGCTACTGCATGGTCCAGAATCTAATCACAAAATGGCAATACATCAGCCCCAGTACTTTGCACCTACTGATAGGACAGCCTCCTTATTGGCTAATCCAAGGTTCGGGTCCCTGACTATGAGACGTATAACGTCAGCCCAGATAAAACGTTTACCTCCAGCACCATTACTAGTGACATAGCTACAAGGATAGACATAGAAACAGAACATTTCCGCCATCTCTGTCGATAGTTCACACAAAATATTGCCAACCTAGAATACAGCTTTTTCTTCTCCCTTTGTCAGAAAAATCACTCATTAAAAATGAGGACTGCGGGCTAAATAAAGAGAAGGAAGAGTAATGTTGTTGTTTTTTTAATATCATCTATTCATTTTCGCATGCATCAGATAGTTATTGTTGTTGTAGTCATTATATCTTTCCAATTATAATCCTTTCTAGAAAGACATTGACCACTTAAAAATATGATCACGTAAACGTTGCCATCATTCTTTAGTACAAAGTGTTTTTATGAAACTAATTAGATTCGAATTTGGAGCACCTTGATTGCCAGCCCGTATCATTTACCACTTAGCTACCGTGACCTCCCTATCATTGCTGTTATTGTTGTCGTTCTTATTTTTTTCTTTTTCTTTTTCCTCTTTATATTCTTCATCATATCTATCTCTTTCTTCTTTGTCTGCTTATGGCATGAATTGCAATACGTGATCGACACCGGCTGTTACATAAAGAACAAGTGTAAGAACCGCCAGTTTTTATATCGGACAGGATTCAACTTCTCATCATTCTTCTAACGTAGGTAATAACTGGATATATGGTTTCCTTTCTTTGTCGGAATGAGGCATTATAAGGCTAAGGCCTATGAGCTGAACCTTGCCATGAAGTACACCCTTCTTCGAAATGAGGATTAATCTATATCAGAGTGCCTTACGTAATCTTTCCGGAGAAAGCAATCGGATCCATTTTAGATATCTCTCTATTATTTCAGAGCCTCTTTCAGGTTAGGTTTTTATTCTATACCTCGCTGCCTTATGTCACATCTTGTTGTACTTGGAACAAATAAATCCTGAATGGCTTCCTCGTCCGCGTAACCATGTCTAATGATCCAGCCAAATGAATGACAAAAACCGGAAATAAAAAAGAGCAGATAATGTTGACTACAAACACAATTCCCATCACAAGAAAGAAAAACAACAAAACCAGTGCTCTGTTACATAAACGCACGATTTATCAGTAATATAAAGCTATCTAGCACTGCTCACTCGAGAATCATGTTATCGTTGACTAAACATCTATAGCCAGCTGGATTAATTGTCGACTAGTGGAATAAAACTAACGGACAATTACGACCAGTAGAATAAAAATAACTGACATGAACGTATACCTCACCTTTAAAGATTTATATAAAATATAAACCAGCAAAATTCTGTTTTGTAGTTCACATCAATGAGAAATACAATGTCCAGACGAAAATCATATTAAGCGAACCGGGGGGTGTAATAATAATTACAAATATGTCACAATTTAAATATTTCTTAATTAATAGTGTATTAGATTTGTACAAATTAATTTTTCTCTAATCGTCTGCCTCGTTAGTTGAGCGATCGTATATGGCATCCAAGTCAGTTTTTAGTGAATATGTGTCCAAGATAATTTTGTAAAGGTTTGTTTTGTCAATTTGCGGATTTCTATAATTATTCATAACCACATAGACTAAGGAAAGATAGCCTGATGCATGGTATACTTGAGAAAAAAATCCAAATTACACACACGCACACACACACACACCCATACACACACACATATATAAGTAGCGGCCAAAAATCAGTGACAGTTTATTTTTTTTTTCAATTTTTCTAGAATATTCGGGGGGGGTTACAACTAAACGTACACACATTTAACATATCTCTTTTGTTTACATTGTATTAATTATAATCATTATAAAGGTTAAAAAAGTTATGAGCATTTCAATTTTTTTTAAATTCAAGTGGCCAAAACAGTCGGACAAAGAAAATAAATTCAAAAATAATAACATTGAAACATCAAAATACCAAATTTGGGTGACATACATTTAATATCTAGTGAACAAGCCTTTATTTTCTATAATTCGGCCCAAATTCTACTGCAAGATTGAATGAGATGACGACATTCATCACGTGGAATTTCGTCCATTCTTCTTTTTATATGATGAATCCACAAATCTTCAGTTTTGATAGAGTTTCTTGCACTCACACGGTTCCCCAAAGTAGACCATAAGTTTTATATATGGATTAGGTTCGGAGTTTGAGGAGGCCAATCAAAAACATCCACATTTTGCTCTTTCAAAAATTCCATTACATGCTTAGGCTTGTGGCAGAGGGTGTTATCCTGCATGAAAATAGGTTTTTCACAGTCAGAATTTCGAAGTATCAGGATGACATGATCTCTCAATAATTTCTTGTATATTGTTCCTTTAAATATGGTGTTTAGACGGATAAGATTAGTCGTTCCTTCCCAAAAAAAATAATTCCTAACACCATTACGCTACGCGCACCAAACTTAACCGTTTTCTTCGTGCATTTTTTATTAAATCTTTCGCCAGCAAATTTCCTTATAATTTTCTTCCCATCACATCCATATACATAAAACTTACTTTCATCAGAAAAAATACATTTCTCCACTGATCATCTTTCCACAACACAGGAACGTGAGCAAAGCTTAATATGAGTTTGTTGTTCCTCTTGTTTATCGACGGTTTCTTAGCTGGTGATCTCGCAAACATACCAATTTCATTCAGGCGTCTTGATACTGTTTTACGAGACGCTTTGATGTCATGATAGGTATGTAGTTCACGAGAAATGCTGGCAGCTGTCTGAAACCTATCGTTCAGTATCATCTTCTTAATCAATCGATCTTGTCTAGGAGAAGATATTTGAGGTCTACCATTTTTCTTCGGTGATAGAATTTTCCCAGTATTCTTGAAATCCTTTATAACTCCCCCAACGGTACTTTTCGACAGCTTCAAGTCATCAGCTATTTTCCGTATTGAATGGTTTTCCATAAAGTTTAATAATTGATTTTTGGACGGACTCTTTTTGGTATCATAATGATGGTGGAACCGGCGGCAATTATTACAAAGTGACGTAATTGTCTTTTTCGTCATTTTCGTACTTAGAAAAGTGGAAAAACTGACTACGCAGTTCACAATAAATTATTTTCTTTGCTTTATCCCACAGTTGTGGCCACTTTAATTTAAAAAAAAAATGATTAAACAGATCATAACTTTTTTCTATCCTTTATAATTAGGTTTAATTAATACAGTGTATCAATATAAGAGATATATTAAATGCGTGTAAGTTTAGTTGTAATACCCAATGAAAGTTCTAGAGAAATTTAAAAAAAAAATAAACTGTTCCAAGTTTTTGCCCACTTGTATATACTGGGTACCCCCCCCCCCCAAAGAAAAACAAACAGAAGACATTCAATTGTTTTTCTGAGCATTTTACAGCCAACGAAGAAAAATGCCAAAGTCCATAGTGTTTTAATATGATGTTTTGAATATAATAAACTAGTTATGACCTAAGTTTCATTTCATTCTGAAAAAAGACTAAGAAACGGGGCCCGTTTTTTTTGGTGTCACACTGTATATATATATATATATATATATATATATATATATATTTATATATATATATATATGTGTGTGTGTTTGTGTGTGTGCATCTGTGCGTGTGTTATTTTATTTGTTTCTTATTTGCAATACGTTTGTAATAAATTCAATTATTTATACGAAGGTGCAGTTTTATCTAAATTCGAGTTGTGAATAATTTTCCCTTTGACTAAGTTGGTACCCCAAAATGGGTAGTGGCACATATATTGTTTTTAATATATACGAAGGAAACGGGTTAATTATAATATATATATATATATATATATATATATATATATATATATATGTATATATATATGTGTGTGTGTGTGTGTGTGTGTGTGTGTGTGTGGGCGTGTTTCTGTCTGTGTGTTACTGTGTGTCTGTCTATAAGAGTAGTAAATAATTGCATTTGTTTTGTAAATTCTGGTACTTGTTACGGGAAATCCTGTTTTCGCATGCGTATTAGTCCCCTATACATTATCGAAAGTTGAACAAGCTAGGTATCAAATTCTGACGTTATTTTTTTAAATGTACAGGGTGACCCACTTAAAATTATCCCAGAAACTGTAATAGAGAGGAGGAACGTTCTTTTATTGTTTTAATTACCTGTAGCATTGTTTACATTAACTGTAGCATTGTTTACATTACCTGTAGTATTATAATAGATGCTGGAAGTGTTCCCCATTTAACAACTTAGAAGATACTGCCTGTATATCCTCTCTGGTGATTCTCCCGATAGCGTTGGTTATGGTCTCCACCTGTTTGGCCTAGATTGTAAGGATTAGTTGCATAAACTGTTTGCCTCAAAGATAAAAATCACACGATGACAAGTCCGTGGAACGTGGTGGCCGTAACCTTTTGCTTATAATTCACTCTTCCGTAAACATTCCAATAATTGACTGTTTGTGTTATATATATATATATATATATATATATATATATATATATATATATATATATATATATATATATATATATATATGTGTGTGTGTGTGTGTGTGTATTGCACACTTTCTCTACATATATATATATATATATATATATATATTACACTTTTCTTTATGTATATAAATAGTATATGCTGCATATGTGCACACATATTTCAGCTATGTTTTCTTTTTAAGTTCAATATTCTCAGGTCTGGCCCAACTTTTTTCAAACGTATTTGGAAACAATGCAAACCAGTAGCCTTAGAAAGTTTAATTTCGAAAAAAAAATCTTAGCTGCAATATGTGTGCATATATTGAGATGTACGAAAATAACTTTTGCATAAATAAATGAAATTTTCCAATGATATTGCTTTACTTCTGTTTGAAAAGAATTTTATGCACACTGCAATTTCATTGGATTAGCATCGGAAAAACAACATCAATACAATAATTAAGATTAGGAGTATCATATAAATGAGCGTGCGTACATAACATACATGTATTAGATATATCCTAAGTTCTATAATTAACACAAGCCTACCACACAATCTAGAATGGTCATGACAACGTAAAGACTTATTGATTTTACATAAAATTATATATTCTCTGTAATGAACGGTCTGTTGAGTTTATTAGACGACTAAAAATGAATAAAACTTAATACATTAAAAGAATCTCTCACATTGGTCTGCTATGCTGAAAAAAAAAACACTAATGACAATGAACTAGATTTAATGCAGACTGTTTTAATTTGATTTTAAGCCGGAGCAATCCGCTCTCGACGCTTTGTAATCCATACTATATTCATTCTCCATCTTTCCCTTTTGCTTTACGCCCTTCCTCTAATTTTCTTCTGTCTCTTTTGATCGTTGCCTGAAATGTAATTGAAAATCAAGCCCGATACAAAGATCAAACACAACTTTCCTGGTGTATAATTTTACGAGGTACATAATGATAGCATTAATGTTATAATTATGGGTGTTTACAATAATATACCATTATCTTTATCCGTGCCAGACAGACATAAAAATCTTGCGAGCTACTGAACTAGTGAACCCTAGGCATGTAGTGAACCTTGCTGAAATAAATAATCATACACATAGGATATATAATAGTATATGTAAAAGATACAAACATGCACTGAGCTCATACAATATGATCTCATACCGAGGCAAATAAGTTCCACCTCTGTAGTGAGCACTGTTAAAATAAATATTAGAAAAATATATACATTAAGTATACTTTATTATAGTGTATGTAACGTTGACATTGACGTGCACTGACCTACTGGATGTGCCAAGTTCAAATTCAACTAATTCTATCGCACCACTTTCTTTAAGGAAGTAGGCAACTTTAATCTAGCGTCTTTTATGAGTACCTTATTCTAGAAAGCATTGGGGAAGCCAATGCAAACAACAGAATCGAATAGGTTAAATGCAGTTTCATATTTCTTCATGCGAATTGATATTTTTGTTTACTTCAAAATGTTACGATGCAATATTTAAATATTTAACTCATCAACACTAGCACCACCTTGGAGGAAGACATAAGCAATATTTCATATTCTGCATCTTGGCTAAGTTCCTTATTTTAAACGCAGAGTTGTGTCTCCGCATTCATATAGTTTGCAATCTAAATGTAACACTTACAACCCTATGAATAAGCACATCAAGCGACACGCGACTACTCGCATTTCCTGTTTCTACAAGCAAATCATCTCATGTAAAAACAAATTGGCTAGGTTAGAAACACTGGTAATTTACGAATTTGTGAAGCACTCTAGATTTTATAACTTAAGCCTTCACTAAATGTCAGACTTCAACTGAATTCGCTTTCGTTTTATGCCCACCCCTTTTTATAACTTCAGTTATCATATTTAATTTGAATTTATCTTAATTTGAATGGCACATTCTTCATCTTGATATCTATTGTTTTTAAGACCGTTATTGCACAGCTTGGAATGCAGTTTCCACCTTACACTTCTGTGTGCATTTACTTACTATGTTTAAATGATAGCATAATAAATCAGTTGGTATTCGAGTCTGTTTTAAAAATAATTCCTTAGTATTACTTTTATTGTATGCCTATATGCACATATTCGTATTGTATTGTATCTTAGTGTGTAAACTTAACTATTCATGATTTACACATTTCTTTATATTAAACTGAAGATTGTACATAAAATAAATTGTACATAAAATAAATTGTACATAAAATAAATTGTACATAAAATAAATTGTACATAAAATAAATTGTAAATAAAATAAATTGTACATAAAATAAATTTACATAAAATAAATTTACATAAAATAAAATGTTCATAAAATAAATTGTACATAAAATAAATTATACATAAAATAAATTTACATAAAATAAATTTACATAAAATAAATTGTACATAAAATAAAATGTTCATAAAATAAATTGTACATAAAATAAATTATACATAAAATAAATTTACATAAAATAAATTTACATAAAATAAATTGTACATAAAATAAAATGTTCATAAAATAAATTGTACATAAAATAAATTATACATAAATAAATTGTATATAAAAAACTTTATTTCGATTGGTTTATAAATCAATGGATGAAAATAGAATTTTAAAAAATAATAGTAATGTCCCATAGCTAATTATTAGCTTCATGCACTGAGAGAAAAACAATAATATCTTGAAAAAATTAAAAACATAAATTCAAGTCAAGGTATTCTGTAGATTTGATTTTTTGTATTTTTCCTAGTTTTTACACTTGTATAGATAAGCCCACGTCTAAATGCATTGATATTGATTAAATAACAGTTTAATAGTAATAAATTCAATAAAATTATAAATGATGACAGGTTTTCAATTTTTCCCAACGTTAATAATCAGAAAACTTAATAACGAAATGTTTCCGCCCCTTCTCTCCCTCTCGCACTCTCTCTTTATCTTTCTATCTGTCTTTCTGTATGTCTCTCTCTTTATATATATATATATATATATATATATATATATATATATATATATATATATATATATATACGAGGTGCATTTAATGAGGTTCCAGACTTTTTTGTACAGAAATTTAATATTGTCGTAGACTCTTGAAAATTTAGTAGTTTATGGCTATACATCCTATAAAATGACTTATTTCTATGATACCAGGTTCAAATGAACAGCTCCAGCAGGAATTGGAATATACTCGACTAAAACCTCATTGTCACAGCTGGTGAATTTAAAAATGCAATCTGGACACTTAAGAAGAACGATATGCAATAAAATTCTGTTTTAAACTTGGAAAAATGCTACAAAAACCTATGGAATGCATCAGACGACTTTTGGGCTATCTCGTATGAATCGAGCATCAGTTTTTGAGTGGCATAAGATATTCAAGGAAGGCGTGAAATCTGTGAGGGATAGTGAGATGTGTGGGAGGAGTAAGCAAGTTAAAACCCCAGAGTTGATTAACCAAATAAATAATTTCGTGGATAAGGACTTTCGTGTGTCTATAGAGGCAATAAGTGCACAGTTTGATGTCAGTGTGGGAACTGTACGCACAAATATTCGCGGGGAATTAAAGATGCGGAAGATTTGCGCGAGGATTGTCACAAGAATGCCCAGAAAAGATAAAAAAAAAGAAAAACATTTTTATGGAGGCAAGGAGGTTGTCAAGCTCATCAGATCTGATCCCGCAGTTCTTTATGCTCTAGTGACCTGCTGTCATATATATGGAACAATCAGGTTCACACATCGATTCTCGTCAGATCACTCAAGTTAAGCAAGTTGAGTTTGCCAAGTACCAGATGGGTAACCATAGGATAAGCAAAGGATAAGAAGATTAACCTTGCTTCACGTCAGTCATGGCATAGTATATTTTCTCTCCTCTAACATGAAAAATGGTCTTGAACCATTTTTAATTTTTCTTGCCTGATGAGATCAATTATAATCGAAACGCTCTATACATCGTAGCAAGGTATGGCTATATTTACATAAAGAATAATCAACACGTTTCTATATATATATATATATATATATATATATATATATATATATATATAAAGTAGTAGCGTTCGTGTGTGTGTGTGTGCATGTCTGTGTGCACAACTACCAATGACCAAAGGCATGAAAAGGCCAAATGTGTGTACAGCTCTCCTGGTCAAGAAATATTAATGCCCATGTTAGGATACTTCTGTCAAAGGAGACGTTATATTGTATACGGACTTTCAATATATACCATTATTCAAACCACATTTACATTATTGAGTAACGGTCATAAACATATCACATTAAATTAAATTTATTTAAATAATTACCTTGATGATATTACTTATTCGACATAATAGCTTAGTTTTAACTATACTAATTAAAAAATAATTATTTAGTTTATTTAAATTTCAAGTTATATTTGATTTAACTGATTTTATCTGAAATCTGAAGCCGTTTAATTTTCAAACCAAAATCAGAAAACCAAACGGGAAATAACTGTGATAGTTTAATTGAAACGGAGCACGTTATTAAATATTTGTTTTCATTTCGAAGTATTATTCTAAGCTGAATTATGATTTTTATGTTTAATTCGGAGAACATTTTTTTCGCTTATACTTGATTTTTAACTAAGCTGTTTTATTTGTTAGAGAAAAATAATTAAAACTAGTGTCCTCATTTACTTGCATCCTCTGAGGGCAGAGACACATGTGAAAAAAATCCATCATCCTCTGCTCTTTTTGTTTATAAAATTTAATCGGCGTTGCCCAAGGATTTATTATAATAATTATACCATAGCAAGTGTGTTTAATTGCCTGCGAAACATATTTTCTTTATAATTTATTTAATATCTTAAATTAAAAATGCTCAATTTTTACTACGTGACCCAGCGTCGTTTAACCCCTAGGTAAAAAAGGTCAATATCAAGTTTCTTTCCAACTCCTCCAAAAAATTAAGAATGACAACTTTTATTCGTTTTCGATGGTGCTGAAAATTAATATGGCATTTAAATTTGGGTCAGATAAGTAGTTTTCATGATATGAAAAATTACTTTTTCAAAAAGTGGGGGATCACTTTTCTATATAAATTTAACTTAAAATAGGCACCCACTTTCTAACCACCTAATAATTTCTTCATATCATAAAACAAATTTAACTGTGATATTCGTTTTCAGCACCACGGAATTTTTACTAAGAAATTCGTTTATGCCTTTATAATTTAGGACGTAAATAATGTTGTCAGTAAGCTTACACGAGCGGTTTACAAAAAAAAATTTTTTTTAGGTGGGTATTCTATTATAGAATTTGTATAGTTTTTACCAGATGCTCCTATACTTTACTTAAGCGCCTCCTTATGTAAACAGAATTTTTGTGAAATGTTAAACTGCAGAGGCACCTGTTAAAAACTATACAAGTTCCATAATGAAAATGAACGAAAAACAAAAATATGCTTTTCTAAACTTATTACCAGCATAATTAGCGTCCTAAATTTTGAGATGAAAAAATGAACACATCTCTTAGTAAAGAAGAAACAGCGCCAATTTTCCGGAGTGCTGAAAACGAATATCACTATTAAATTTGTTTTATGATATGAAGAAATTACTAGGTGACCAAAAGTTGGTACTCATTTTACGTTAAATTTATATAGGAAAGTGGTCCCCCACTTTTTGAAAAAGTAATTTCTTCATATCATGAAAACTACTTATCTGCCCCAAATTTAAACGTAATATTCGTTTTCAGCACCACCGAAAACCATTAAAAGTCGTCATTTTAAAGTTTTTGAGGAAGTTGGGAAGAAACTTGACATTGACTAAAAAAATAAGACCTGGTTTTTTTGTGGCCTAATACGTTTAAGCAGTCTTTATAAATAATATGAAAGAAGATATTTTGAAAAAAAACACATTTTAGCGTCTTTCTAAAAAAAACACATTTTAGCGTCTTTCTATATAAATTTAACGTAAAATAAACACCCAATTTTTGTCCACAAAGCGTTCAACCAGACATGTAATCTCTAGCATTTTTTCAAGTTTGGCGATCGAGGCGGGGGGGGGGGGCAAAACATGACAAATACAAAAACTTTTAGGTTTTTTGTGGTGGTGGGGGGACACAAATTACATTTGAAACATGAAATAACGATAAATTTGATTTATTTTTATGAAACCATTCTCTACTTTTACCTAACAATTTTATAAACAGAACGAACCCCATAATATGACAAATTCAATTTTGTTTTTTTTTTGGGGGGGGGATTACATTAGATATATAAAATGAGGAAAAATGTTATTTAATTGTTTTTGGAATTAATTTTTGGTAGATCTTTTTTTTTTTCGATCGCACGGGCATTCACTGCTATTTTTATTGAAACACAAGTTGTAATGATTTATTTTTAATTATCTTTTCTTTGCAGGGAAGGGGTCTTTCCAGTGCTCAATATCCGGAGAATAGTTTCTTCTCTTTGTAACCCTTCTGCTGAAATATCTGGTGGAGAGAGTATCACGTACTTCTTTTTTTGGGCGATTACATTTACATGTTTTCATCCATTCTTTTATTTTTGTTGTGAGGGTATCCACGTTGCCCACGATGAAAATCTTCTCCTCCATCACCACCACTATTCCCATTACCACCACCAACGACAATAGACATATAATCTACAATGATAATGGCAACACTAATATCGGTAGCAATAATATTAACAGCAAAACCAACAATAGCGATGACAGAAAAAACAACACCTACCATTACAGCTATAGTAATAATAAAAAATAATAAAACATACCACCACTACAACCACCACCACACCTATTAGTGCTAGTAATAATATTAGTGGTAACAGTAATAACCAATAGAGTAAATTTGTTTTTTAATAATAATAACAATAATAATGATAATGATAATAATGATACTAATAATGATAATGATAATAACAAAAATAAAATAATAATAATAACAAGTATAATAATAATAATAATAATAATAATAATAATAATAATAATAATAATAATAATAATAATTTCAGTTAGAGAAGCTTAATTAGTTCGTTTTTTTAACTCCTCTGCCGATGTTGCTTTTGGTCAGAAAAAAAATGTACACAAAAACAGAAACATAAAACATCCAAATATGTGAAATACAATTCCTCGTTTAACCGTGAATTCAATTTTTAAATATTAATTTCAGTTAGAAAAGTTTCCCCCCCCCCTCTGCTATTTTTTTTTTAAACTTCGCCGCTGATTTTGCTGACGACCGGGAAAATGTACACAAAGACAGAAACATAAAACATCCGAACACGTGTAAGACAATTCCTTGTTTAATCATAAATTTCGAGTTTAAATCAAAATTTCGGTTAATTAAAATAATAATAATAATAATAATAATAATAATAATAATAATGATAATGATAATAATAATAACAATAATAATAATAAAAACAACAACAACAACAACAATAATAATAATAATAATAATAATAATAATAATAATAATAATAATAATAATAATAATAATAATAATTGATTTGAGGGTGGGCGGGTTGCTGGAAAAGTTATTATGATTAGATTAGAAAAATAAACAATTAAATTGGGGGAAATGATTGACATATAATATAATAATAACGCAAAAGGAATATGAAAATAGAAAATAGATGTAAACTTAATTTTGGGGTTGCATAAATAAATAACTAAATTGAGGTTACATCAGCTGTTGGCCTGAGATGTAATGAGACACGTGATGAAATGTAGATTTTGGGAGATTCTAGCCAGTCAGCTGGATATCAGAGAGAACAGACGTCTCAAAGAGGGAAGTTGGTCTCCATGACGTAGGGAGCGGCGTTATTTCAGGCAGCCAAGATGTAAAACCGTGTAATCTATTAAGATGCCGGCCAGATCATGAAAATAAATGTTCGTAAATAATTCAGGTATATGTTGTGTTATTTACATCTGTACAAAGAACTGTTTGTCTACAACTATTTCGATACATCCACGTCAATCGTTTCCTGTTAGAACTGTTTCATAAATGTTAAAATATACACACTAGACGATCAACTAAATGATACAATGTATATACATAAAAGCATCTACACGTACATGAAGATACAGATAAAAAGATAAAGTTCACTATTCAACATGTACGTCGCTATAAAATATATTCATACACATAGCGTAGCATTACGCAAGGTAGATTTCTAGTAGAAATTATAATGCATGTTTGATTGCATTTGCATTATCGCACGCCTAGAGAGCTCAGTAATATTTTACAAACAGCAATACTTAACACTAAATGACAACAGCTCAAATATACGTATATATTATTATATGCTGGTTTAGTTTGATTTGGTATGTTTTTTTTGTTTTTTTTTAGGGCAGCATATCTATCCTTTTCTGGTTATTTAATGCCGAATCTTATCTGTTTTTTTATCTCCTGAAATATTTATTCATAGTTTTACGTTTGCTTGTTTTGCGTTCCACCATATCAACACTATTCAAACTAATAAATTCCTAATGCGTTCATGTTCGTAAGTTTTTTTTTTATATTCAAAGTGATACATTCTTAGCTGCCATAATAGAGCTGACGATGGTCTAATTGTTAATAACACGGATTGATTGCGTGGGTGTCTACAGTCTGAATCCAGATAGTTCCATGAAAATCTCTTTCACTGAAGATGTTGGAAACCTTCACGTGATCTTTACAGAAATCCTCGATTTCTTTCTAAAGAAAATTCTGACTTGAAAAATATCGGGGATATCAATATCAGCAAATCTTCGGATTCATACGGATGATGATGATGATGATGATGATGATGATGATGATGATGATGATGATGATGATGATGGCTTGTTATAATTTCGGAGTTTTCGTTTTCTAAAACTTCTAACCCTAACAAGATTTATAATATCGTACTATTAAACCGAAACCTGATACAGAGGGCAGATGGATTGGCGCTATTTCCCTAATTAATTACTGAGGATATTGCCATAAAACTAAAAGAGTTTAAACACTTTGAGCTTATAATATGTGCTCGAACTCCCACTTCTTCGCAAAGACTTATCGATTCAAGTTGTATTCATTCTATTAGTTGATATACAATGTAGGTCAAGACATTGAGCTATATTATTATTTTTATTTAATATATAATAAAGGTATGTATGGATAATATAAAAATATATTAAAAACAAATTAAATAAAATTTTGACAACATGAACAATTTCTACCGAATGTGCCGAGAAGATTGCAGCGCTAGAAGCAAAACGGAAATATTATGGGAAACAAATCAATTGCAGACAACAATGCTAAAACAGATAAACACAATCACACATATGTAGAATACAATAATGAGCTATATATATATATATATATATATATATATATATATATATATATATATATATATATATAATTGAACTTGTCTGTGTATCTGTGTGTGTGTCTGTGTACATTTTAATTCGCAATAACTCTGTTAATTTTCAGTCTACAGACTTGAAATTTGATATACAGGGTACTGAGATTTGGAAAAATCCATGTGATCGGTGTTCGGCCAGAAATTTGGCTCCTAAGGGGTCAAAGTTGAACAATTTGACATTTGAAAACCCTGCAAAACTCCTCCGACAATTTGAGGTTTAAACACTTGCAAATTTTAGATATATGTACCTTGCACATGGATATAACTTAATAACTCAATTTGAGTCCAAAACAATAAATGGTAAGGGGTCATAATAGGGGTCAAACTTAAAAAAAATGACCGTTCTTGTTTTTGCTCAGAATACACATCCAAACTCCTGGGCAACGCCGGGCACCCATGCTAGTATATATATATATATATATATATATATATATATATATATATATATTAAATGTAAAATGTAAAATGTAATTATCGACTGACACGTGTTTCGTCGTCTAGGACTCATCAGCCTGGCTGAATATAGCGACATTCGAAATCTATATATATAATATAAAAGTGAACGTCTGTGTGTGTGTGTGTGTGTGTCTGGTCACGAATAGGCTCTTGTATGGTTGACTATTATAGAAAACTGATCACATATAATTATAGAAGATTATCGAGACACAGGAATAGGTATCTTTTATCTGGCATAATGATGATTCATTAAAATTGTGGGATCTGCGTACGCGCCTGGTCCACAAATTATGGAAATAAAAAAATTAAAAATTAAAAAAAAAAACGTTTACAAGTGTTTTTGATATAGATGTACATAATAACAATTTGATAAGTATTTTTTAACTTAAATAGGGATGGTATAATAAAATTGTGGGGTCTGCGTTCGCGCCTAGCGTCCATAGAATGGAAATAGGCACAAATTTTAATAAAGACTTTTCATATCTATCTGCGTAAGTATACGTTGATAATTATGTTTCAGTTTGAAGAAATATCGTATAATAAAATTATGGGGTGTTCGTTCGCGCCTGACCTCCATAGAATGGAAATATGACACAAAGTTTAACAAGGTTTTTTAATATAGATCCACAGAATATTGTGATAAGTGTTTCAATGTGAACAGGTATAGTATAATAAAGTATGGGGTTTATCTACTTTATTTTTACTTTCATCATATTTTGCTTTGGTTTTGATATCCCCAAATTCAAAGCTATCTCTTTAGAACCTTTCCTTTTCATAACCTATCATACTTTCATAAATCAGAGTCCATTTTCCGTAGGCTGTTTTTGAACCCAGTCAACGACGGGTACTTTTGCTAGTATATATATATATATATATATATATATATATATATATATATATATATATATATATATGTGTGTGTGTGTGTGTGTGTGTGTGTGTGTGTGTGTGTGAGTTGAAAGCAACAAAATATTGGGAGACAATATACTGCATTTTTGTGATTCACGCTTGCTGTAAACATTGGAAAATCTTAGCTGTAGGTCAGTGATCTTTGAATACCTTGGTGGCCGTGAGATGACAGTTCTAGAATTGTGATGAAGATGTGAATTCTATGACTAGCAGAAAGAAACATTGCAGGTGTTTTGACTGTGTCCACATAACGAAGCTGCGAGAACAGTGTGATAACATCAAGACAATTTATTGAGAGAGGTGTGCGTTTGAATCGCGATTCTAAACCACAGGCGAATCTTCTTAGGAAAACTAAGACACTCCTTAACAGGCCCGAACAGAGATGTTTTAATTCTTTTAAGGACCAGATACACAGCCTGTAGAACAATGGATGTCAAGCTTAGAGTTGGAATAAAGTACCGTGCGTCATGAAAACAAACTATGATGTTCTCTCTTTTACTCTCTCTCCCCCCCTCTCTCTGTGAATATATACATATATATATATATATATATATATATATATATATATATATATAACTACTTCAATAACTACTTTACTCACATAAAATTAATATACGAAAGTATAGATTTATGCGTACACTTTAAGTATTTACTTCAAAAGTGGTCAATACGTAGGTAGGGCTAGTTAGTAATTTATAAAATATATATGGCGACTAAGCTACACTGAATATTTTGCGTTTCATCCACTATAGGATTCGTCAGGCTTATGCGCATAAGCCTGACGAATCCTATAGTGGATGAAACGCAGAATATTCAGTGTAGCTTAATCTCCATATATATTTTATAAATTACTATATATATATATATATATATATATATATATATATATATACATACATACACACATATATATATATAAATATATATATATATATATATATATATATATATATATAGTAATTTTAAAATATATATGGCGATTAAGCTACACTGAATATTCGGCGTTTCATCCAGTCTAGGATTCCTTGAGGAGTGGATGAAACGCCGAATATTCAGTGTAGCTTAATCGCCATATATATTTCATAAATTACTAACTAGCTCTACCTATGTATTGAGCACTTTTGAAGTAAATACTTAAAGTTTACGCATAAATCTATACTTTTGTATATCAATATAATGTGAGTAAATGAAGTAGTTATATATATATATATATATATATATATATATATATATATATATATTGCCATACACATATGTCGAGGAAACTCAATTGTCTTAATGCATTATTCTTCGTAGCCATTGAATGTTTTTTTTTTTTGTTGATAAAAAAATTGAAGGCCTTACTTTTGGAACGACTTTCACATTCATATCAGATCTACATTAATGATCTTCCAAATCACATCCTTACATCATTCGTAGACATTCTTGCGGACGACACTACCATCTATGGTAGCACATCTAAGACAGTAAACGACCAAGTTCTCTCCGATTCTCTCTCCTCTGATCTTGATCACGTTGTACAATGGGGAAAGGAGCGGCTGGTTACTTTTAATGCATTTAAAACCAAGCTTCTATCTTTACATCATCAACGTTCTGATCCCCATGTGGCATCAATTAAAATGAATGGCTCTCGTATTGGGGAGGCCTCAAGTTTTGACAGGCTTCTGGGCTTGACCTTTATTCCTGATCTTAAATGGAATACGTACATCAAATATGTTGCCAAGGCCGCTGGAAAAATGGTCGGATCCTTCTATCGATCCAGTAGATATCTCACTGCTGATGCAGTTCTCTATCTATATAAGAGCCAGATACGTCCGAGGATGGAATACTGTTGCCACATATGGGCAGGAGCTGCTAGAAAAGACTTGTGCTGCCTTGATAGGATTCAAAATAGACTTCGTGGCCTGGTGGGAGAAGTTCTTTTCTCTTCGCTGCAACCTCTATCTCACAGAAGAGATGTTGCGAGTTTGTCTTTGCTTTATCGTTATTTTCATGGAAAGTGTTCAACTGAGCTTCAATCTATGGTCCCCCCTCGCCAAACTTTCACAAGAAACACTAGACTAGCTGAAAACATTATCAATAATTTTCCCCACTCTTTATCTGTACCTAAACCTAAACATAGATTCCATGATCAAAGCTTCTTTCTTAGAACTGCACGGTTGTGGAATTGTCTTCCGTTTTCCTGCTTTATGGTTGTCTTCAAGCCCAACGTGAACAAGTTTCTGATGAGCCGTTCCACTTAATTTAACAAATTTACCGAACTTCCATTACTATCAATTACTATATTGTCCTTTTGACTACCCTACACTCTTTAACCCTTATCCTTGAGTGGCCTATCGGCCTTGATAAGTGGTGACGCCTATGTAAAAAAAAAAAAAAAAGCATTTCGGCCCGGCGTTGCCCGGATGTTAGGAGGTGTATGCTGAGAAAAAACAAAACAAAAAAAAACAGTCAATTTTTTTTAGTTAACTCCTATTATGACCCCTTAACATTTATTGTTTTGGGCTAAAATCTAGTTGTTAAGTTAGATCCCTGTTCAAGAAATCTATATCTAAAATTTCAAGTGTTTAGACCCCAAATTGTCGGAGGAGTTTGATAGAGTTCTCAAATGTTCAAATCGTTGAATTTGACCCCTTAACAGCCAAATTTCTGGCCGAAAACCGATCACATAGATTTTTCCAAATCTCAATACCCTGT
Organism: Euprymna scolopes; assembly: GCF_053919585.1. Classification (NCBI taxonomy): domain Eukaryota; kingdom Metazoa; phylum Mollusca; class Cephalopoda; order Sepiida; family Sepiolidae; genus Euprymna; species Euprymna scolopes. Next base: position 52,710,601 of record NC_136487.1, read on the forward strand.
ATATCAAATTTCCAGTCTATAGACTGAAAATTAAGAGTTATTGCGAATGATTTTGTTCACAGACACACAGACAGGTTCACTTATATATATATATACATATATGTGTCTGTATGTGTGTGTATGCGTGTATATATATGTATATATACATATATATTCATATATATTTCATATTTTGGGGGGTTTAAAATTTATATTTTACAGTTATGAAGGGGAGACGTGTTTCGAGTTATATATTTTTTATTCTGTAAAAAAATACAACATTAAAAATTAAGGAAGGGGGTCTTTGGTCATCCTTGTCACTGTACTTTTTGTTTGTCGATGCTAGTTCTAGCTAGGGTTATCATTCATAACACATACATGTAATTCACAGTACATATAAAGCGACATACAGGCATCTCGTCTTCCGCAGCATAGAGTGAAATCGACGATCTCGGATTGTGGCGTTTCTCTGCATCCATTTGAAGACCGTCGCCCTATTAGAGGGAGACCTGTTTAACCCGTTTTACTTCTCAAATCCAACCCCCTTAACTTTTTTTCAAACTGGAACCTCTGCCACGTTACTTCCGGTTCCCAGTTGTATACTTTCCGGTGCAACTTGATCGATCACCCAAGTTTGATACCTGACACAACAATACCCTTTGCCCCTTTCTGCACATACACGCTCGCTCAACGTACTCCACTGGATAGCTAAACAATTAGATAGATAGACAGGCAGATAGAGAAATGAACACATAAAAGACAATTGATTGCTCCTCCACGGCGTGGCCTGGTGTTGTCTGACGTTCGCCTAACACCTCCTCGCGCCTTAGCTTGCAAAGTAGTCGCCCCAACGCAAGGACGTGAAGTAGAGGAGACTGCTTACATCCCTAATGCACGGACCGTGAGTTGGCAAGGGATTTCGAACGCTTTCTATTTTCCTGTACTACTGCCGTCGGCGCGCTGTACAGTATGGAGATCCATTTGCAGAAGCCCGGTTTAAAATATAGAAAAGAAAAAAATTAGAAACCGGCTGACTGGTTTCGCCCTCACTCTTCTAGAACTGATACGATGAGTTCTTTTAAAGAAAAAACAATCACGGAGGGAAAATATACGATAAAAATAAAATGTACTAACGAGGAGACCAAAAAGAAAGAAAAAAAAAAGCAGGAAAGTTAGTGTGATTTATGTTCAATGATAGAATCTCTGACGCTACTTCTTAATGAAACCGATATTTCGGTCGTGCAAGACGACCTTCATTTTTGTTTATAAACCTACAATAAACATTAAATTCACCTGACGCGACCGAAATATCGGTTTCCTTTAAAGATCTGCCGGTTTTATTACTTTTTCCTAGCTTGTTTTAATACTTTCCACTATATATTGCATAGTAACCTTCCACCCACACACAACAAAAACACAACACAACACACACACGCACACATAAAGAAAAAATACATAGAGTAGAACCCCTGGATGCAGTATCAAAAATTAGTAACAGTACAGTATATAATACACATGTATATAATCAAATAACATTATGAATAACATCTTAAGGCGGGGCGAATATCGTAATCAAGGGCTGGAAAAACATGCTATTCCACATCGTAACCTGAGAAAAACGTATCCTAGGCCCACCGTATCCGGGGGTTCTTATATATATATATATATATATATATATATATATATATATATATATATATATATATATATATATATGCTTTGCTAATATCGATCAGAAAGCATACAGGAATAACTGAGTTAATCCGAAACGACATTCTGACAAGTGTTAATCGCTCCGTGTAAACATGTTTCTGTATAAGCACTCAGGAAAATTTCATTCCCACACAGATTTGGATTTATTCCGCATTCTTCACATTCTTATGCTTTTCTGCATCTCACCCTTTCTCTCCTTCCTATTATTCACTTGTCTGTTTCCATCTTTGCATTCACTTGCTTATATATTCTAGTAGATATACACAGTATTTTCTGGGTACCAACAACGTTAAACAAAACTAAAAAATTATGACTGTTCTGATCCCTCCATGAGTTACAATAGAGAGGTAACCGTAGCCACGTGGTAAAAGACACGGATTGACAACGGTGTCAAGTTCGAATCAAGTTTGTTCCACACACAATATATATATATATATATATATATATATATATATATATATATATATAAATTTAGGATGTTGGCAACCTTCATGTAGTCCATCCTATAAAATAATTCTAACTAGAAAAATATCACAAACCAATGCAACTATAGAGTCAGCTGACTCATTCACAATGAATGAAGTTTTCTATAACGAAACTTCTGTTTTTCGAATAACCAATTTACAAAAGTAAAAATTCTTTGTAGTTAAATGGTTTTGGCCATTAAATGACGGTAAATGATGTCCCCAAATAAAGTACACACACACACACACACACACACACACACACACACACACACACACACACACACACACACACACACTCTCTCTCTCTCTCCCCCCCTCTCTCTCTCCCTCTCTCTAAATCGTTATAACTCATTCAATTCACTAGTGGTTGTAGGTGAACTATTTTTTAAGCCCGTTAGAACTAGGAGTGGGCTTTTCTTAGCGAATTATCCTTAGCGTAATGCAATGCATATGTTGTTGAACATTATCATTATCATTTAATGACGATAACCGAATACTGGATTTCTCCAAGAGATTATACTTTCTTTGATTATAACCCGTTCAATTGACTAACTTGTAAACGAGATTTATGGAAAATGGAAAGTACACATTTAAACAAACTGACATGAAAATCAACAAAAACACAGAACATTCAATAGAAAAAGATTGACCACATCATTGAAAATATTATTTCGTAATGTTATCTATAGAACACCAGATAATGTTCTATACGAGGAGTGTTCCAAAAGTAATGCCTCCTATTTTTATTTCGCCCAAATAGATCGTATGGAGATTGTAAATTTCATTGTTATAATAACTGAACTTATGCATTTATGTCACGACAGCTTCATCGCTCTGTTGCAGATATTGATAGTGTACTACTCTAAGAAAGTAACATCTGGCGTAATGGGCGTTAGAGGTAGAGATGCGTCATTGAATTCCTGTCAAAAAGGCATTGGAAATGGGGGTTATAACGCAGAAAATGTAATTCTTGAGAACAAATTAGTTTACGTTTTAATGGTTACACATCCGTCTTCGTGGCTGTTGACTTTTTCAGTTGAAAAATAGGCTTTACTTTTGGAACAACTTCGAACCCCTATGAATAGTCATCGACTATCGCTGGCAAATGTGTATCGACAATGTATTAAAAAAACAAATTCTGGAGCACACGCTTTCGCTCGTTTTAATGGTAGCATTCATGTGTGTGAAGCTCTTCAATTCATTGAGGAAAAAAACGGTTTTACTTTTGTTACTACTTTTATAATTTTTATTTAATGAATAAAAGCATTATTTTTATTTCAACAATGTATGTATTTTCCGAAGTAGACGTTTTGATTTTTCATTTTTATGTTATAAATCGTAAGGAGTAGTCTACTCGTCCGACTTTGTTAAAGAGTGTTTTGTAAAGTCTGAATTCAATGTCTTTTTCCTGGTTAGCGCTTTTTTTTTTAATAAAAGAGATTAGTAACATCATTAGAGCTCGCTTGATACACATAATTCCCCCTTTATTGTTCTTATGATAATATATTCAAGCAGGCATGGATCTATGAGCTATAAATAGTATCAGATTTACAAGAAAGTTGTTTTTGGTTTTTAACTTTTAAATTTAGATGAACATATCTCGGCTTTAACAAAATTCGTTGATTGAAATAAGTGCCACAAGAATTAACGCATTTTTTTCCAATGCAAAACAAGTGTATATGCCAGTAACGTAAAAGTTCTAGTGGCTATGAAGCCGCTGTGAATGTTTTTGATATCACTTACGTTTTTTAAGCAAGTCTTACGTGAAAAGTTGTCGAGATGCTTGAAAAAGTGGTAGTCGGTAGGTGAGACGTCTAAAAAGTATGGAGGATAAGACAGAGTTTTTTTTTTAGCTCTATTTGTTAAACATTTTCAGGGTTGATTTAGCAACGTGCAGTCTAGCATTGTCATGGAAGAGAATTTGGCTTTTTCTGTTCACTAATGTTCGGTGTTGTTGCCGAGATTTCTGGTGCATTTCATCCATTTCTTTGTAGTTTTTCGGCCGTAATAGTTTCGCTTGCATAAAAAAAAAACTGTAATGTATGAGACCGGTCGCAGATCACAAATGAGTCAGCATGGTGTTCTATGGTGCAACTCTGTTATCGGAAAATGTCGCGGAGTTTGGTCAACGTCTAACCTACTGAGCTGAGCATCGCTGGTTGCTGTGAAGAACCCATTTTTCATGGCAAGTCACAACCTGGTCAAGAAACGGGTCGTTTTTGTAAAAGAAGGGAAGATGATACTTAACGACGGTATTTCTTTTGGTTGTCGTTCAAGCCATCTATTATCAAGGTTTTCGTCTTTCTAATCTTTCTAAAGAGGGCAGAAATGGTCGTATACGTTACATCTAATTTAGAAGCAAGTTCCGAACAGTTGTGTGTGGATTGGCGTCGACTAAGGCTCTTTATTAATCGTTGTCAACACTCGATGGCCGACCATCTTCAACTCTCGTCGCCGCCACGAGAATTTTAAAACTACCATTGTGTTGTGCGTTCAGTAGTGCTGGTTCCTTGGCCAAAAACTTCGTCGATATCGCGAGCTGTTTCAGCAGCTTTTCGGCCTAGCTTTGATTAAAATAAAAGTAAATTAATTAAGACACTTTATCAAATCTCCATTACTAACGATTACTACGATAGTATCCTATTCATTACTGTACACGTACTAACACTTATCCCCGAGTGGTTTCTGGCCCTTGATATGTGATGACTACCATGTAAAAAAAATGTAAAAATTTGCTTTTTTTCCATCCTTTTATTCAATGTTCTGAAAAGAAGACATACTTGTTTTAAAAATATTGTAATTTGAACGATTAGAAAGAGCGAAAAACGCCCTTACAAATGATACATAAAGTAAAAGTTATATAACGGAATTTTATTTGAAAATACATTATTTGAAACCAAAACGAAACATTCCGCAAGAACTTTCTTCTTAACCTAATAGCAGTTACTATTAGGAGAAGCCACTTTTCTAGCAGACAGTCTTGAATGTCGGACGGAAGAGTCTTGCGAGTAACCCTCCAATTTGTATACGTTTTGTACTATTGTCCTGTGTTAATATATTTATTCAATTCCTCTCTGACGTCTTTATTGTTGCCTCATAAAAATGACCGATTATCTGCAGGTACACGAAAGAATCAAAATAACAGTATTCGGATATACATTCAATTTATTCTTTAAGTCGAGTCCGATGTATCAAAAGACGTTTTTTTGTGTATTCTAAAATCAACGAGTGCTTCACACATTGGGTTACACAGCTGACCAAGCGCCTTCAAGAAAATGTTATTGTATCCATCTGTTTAATCTCCGCACCATCTATTTTGATAAGACTCGTCGGCATTTTGATAACATTTGGGATATTTGCAAGAATAATGGCGATGTATCTAATCTTCCACGTCTAGAAATTCAGTGTGTCAGAATAAAAGATGCGCAAATAATACTGCAACATTAACGCACCTATCGCGTATACTTCGAGTTTCTGCTAATAAGTTTTGAAACTGCATACTTTCGATTTCGAATTATCTTCAACTGCCCAAAGGCACCAACATAATGTCATATCTATCTATCTATCTACCTATATCTCTCTCTATGTATGTATGTATGTATATATATATATATATATATATATATATATATATATATATATATATATATATATAATACCAGTGTTTATATATAGATAATTTTATCCCAACCGAATAAAAAAGCGCGATAGAGAGTAGAGCTTATTATAAGAGCAGGAAAATTAAAACTGTAAGTTTAACTTTACAATCAAAATTTATTGTTCGACTGAATACTTCAAAAAACAATTTACAAAGTCCTTATTCCGCGGAATTTCAAAGAATGCTATTCTTCTCATCAAATTGCAAAGAAAAACAAGTGAAAAAATGTTGGATATGTAAAAAAAAAAAAATTATAAAAACAAATCGCGCATAATATTTCAGCTTGATTAAAATTCTCTCAAGGTAATCTGAAGGGCGAAAATAGGTCATTAGAGAGAATGGAGTCCAAAATAAAGTCCAGTGTAAAGATGCATATAGTCCAGTCGGAAAGTTTTCAAAGCAGCTGAAATAATGGAAATTGTTTCTTTCGAGCAGTGTAATAGCCCAAAGAGAAGATGATCTCAAGTCACATGGGATCGAAAAATAAAAAGAAGAGATAAACAGCGTGTCAACTCTCATTGCCGGCTTAATTAGGAAAAGGGATTTCAGACCAAATTTTAAAGAATTAAGTTCAGGCTTGAAAATAAATAAATAAATAAAAACCATGCCCTGTAAGTTCGTATTACTCTGACCGGATATTGTTTAGACAGGCCGAAAGAAATCTTTCGCTAAGATGTAAAATTCGATGTCATTTTTAAAAGGGTGTGGGGGGTAATGATTATAAAGTTTTAAGCGTGGCAGAATCTTAGCTGATTAGTAATTATAAAGCTATCGAAAAATCATGATGTTAATGAGAAGTAATAAGTGAAACAGGGAGAATAAAATCATAAAAGAGCGATGATTGGGGGATTTTATTGAAAGCAGACGAGTGACGTACATTGTTATTACATATGTACCTATGGGGACAAAAATAAGACTGAAATTAAACAAAAAGCAAGTAAATTTATTGGAAGTCTGGAAAATCATGGATGACAATAGAATAATGCTAGCATAAAAAGTAATATGGCTAAGCTTAAACATGGAAAATGAAAGGTCTAGTTGTCAAACTGGAAAAGAAAAGGACAACATATTCTAGTGAAAATATAATCATTTTTTTTTATTATTGCAGCATTAGGAATTTTTTAATTCAATTTATATTGTATAATCAATTCTTTATGCTGCAATATTTTAAATTATATATTTATTATATTTTTTACTAGAATATCTTGCCCTTTTCTCTTCCAGTTTTAACAACTAGTCCATGTTTAAGCAGAACGATATCAATTTTCATGCTCTCATTTTTATATTGTAATATATATATATATATATATATATATATAGAGAGAGAGAGAGAGAGAGAGAGAGATACTGTCGGCAAAAGATAACATCCATTAACTCCAACCGAACCTCATGAACAGATGATACGTTAACGTGTACAAAGTTTACTGATTTCTAAATCATAATAATTTGTACTTAAAGCAAATATGACTGAATATTTAAAACCAATTTTTTTTTTTAAATTTCTTGCTTGAGCGTCTTTCTCTGAATGGGTTATATAAAAAGAAAATATGATAAACTAGCAGGGTCCGTTTAAAATTGCACGGAATGAGAATCAACAAATATGTTTTAATAAAACGTATTTTTCTGGATAGTGCAAACCATTTGTTTATTTTGGGGGGAGGACAGAAAAAAAAACTAATTACACTCAGAAAATATGAGTTTATTAAAATTTCTTTGAAAATAGTGCTCGTTGTATTTTAAATATAGAACTGGGCCAAATGAAATACATTAAAAAGTACTAAAAAATACTAAGAAAGTATTATTGTGCTACATAGTTTAATACAGCTAATAAAATAGCATTGTAAGAGACAATGTTTAATTTTCTCCTTTAGTTCAGCACCTCTTGTTAGACAATATTCTATCCTTTACTTTGCTTCTTTCGAAAGTTCCCTTTTTGTGTAAGGTTTCCCTGACTTCGCCTTACGGTAAAAAAAAAATCCGCTGAGCGACGAAATTAATATAAGTTTCTTTCACACAACATTACAACAATGATCCTTTGTTATTATTATTATTATTATTATTATTATTATTATTATTATTATTATTATTATTATTATTATTATTTGATTCGAAAACGAGGCTCCATCAAAGAGTGGTCACTCTCATTTTCTTACTGATCAGCCCTTATGAAGCCAAAATTCACGAAAAATTGTAGTTAGTTCTTTTCAAAGCATACCATACAAATTAACTAAGGAAGGATCAAGCAGAATATTATATAGATTTTTATTAATTTAACCATTTAGCGATGAGAGACCCGAAACATTACTATAACATATAAAGAAAGAAAAAACATATTTTAGAATGAATGATATATTCGTTGCTTACACATAGGACAAGTATTTTACTAGTAGTTTATTAGACGAGAAACTAACTGTTGAATAACATGCGAATTTTTAAAATATAATTCTTCTTGTTCAAGATTTTTTCATCGATCTCTAAAATCGAATATGATGGTCCTAAATATACGAAGAAGTTCGTGTACAGAATGGCAGAAAGCAGGGTTCAATCCTAGACGCACCCCTGTTCCTGATCTTCATCAATGATATTCCAAATCACATTCTTAAGTCATTTGTAGACATTTATGCAAACAATACAGCAATCTATGGCGACATTGCAAAGATCAGCAATGGCCAAGATCTTTCTAATTCACTCACTCTTGATCTTGGGAGGAAAAGGTGGTTGGTTAATTTTAATGTATCAATAACAAACTTCTCTCTTTTCATCATAATCGCTCTGATCCTCACCACGCCCCAATTGAAATAAATGGCTTTCGTCTTGAGCAAACTGCATGCCTTGACAAGCTTCTGGGACTTGCTTTCCCTCCTGGTCTAAAATGGAACACATACATCAAAAATGGTAAAATAGTTGGATCACTTTACCGCTCCAGTAAGTATCTCACTGCCGATGCATCTTGTATCTGTATAAGAGCCAAGTAGATGGAATACTGTTGCCACATCCTGGCAAGAGCTGCTCGGCACGCCCTATCCTGCCTTGTTAGAATTCAAAACCGGCTTCGAAACCTAGTAGGTGATGCCTGGTTCTCTTCTCTGCAACCTCTTTCCCACAGAATAGACGACGCGAGCCTGTCTCTACTCCATAGCAATTTTCATGGCAAGTGTCGACTGAACTCCAATCTATAGTCTCCCCTTACCAAACTTTCACAAAACACTCGACTAGCTACAGTCACTATATATGATTTTCCCTACTCGCTATCTGTGCCTAAATGTATACGTAGATTCCATGAACAAAGCTTCTTTCCCAGAACTGTCAGCGTTTGGAACACTGTTCCGTTGGCATATTTTCCGTTTAGATACAACATAGTAGCCTTCAAATGTAATGTAAACAAGTTTCTGTTAAGTCGTCCAAATAAATAATCAAATTCCATCCAATTTGCACAATCAGTGGTTAGTACAACACGACCTTATATTCATTAAGCCTTATCCGCGAGTTACCTTCTGGTCTTGATAAGGGGTGACTCCTAAGTTAAAGAAAAAGTTTATTTATAAAACGAAATGATGAAGCTAACAGGCCTCATAGGAATAGAAAGAATATGCACTCATTGGAACGGACAGAAAAACTCAAATAAATATATAAAACTCATACGACGATATAATCTTATGTGTTGGAATGCATCCATTCTATTAAGTATTCGGAGGCGCTCTAAAGATAAAGCTTCCTATTTTTTATTGCGGTCAAATGTATCAGAGGCGTTTGCAAATTTCATTTTTATGATGACTAAACTTATGCACTCATGACTTGAAAGTTTTACATGTCTGTTGCAAATATTGACGGGGTGAAACTAAAAAAAGCAAACAAACAAACAAACAAAAACAACGTTTGTCATCAACGTGTGTCAGAAGACGAGATACGTCATTGACTTCCTGGCAAAAGTGCATTGAGAATGCTGGTGACTATGTGAAAAAAATTAAAACCTGGAGCACAAAATCTCACTCAATTTAATGGTACCGCCCGTCTTCGTATATCTTCAAATTTATTTTTAGTCAAGAAAAACAGAAGGCTTTACTTTTGGAACAACCTTCGTATGACAAACTGCCCCGGACACTTATGTACAGCCTTCGTTCATCTCTTGCAAAAGTCCAGTAACAATGGTGATGACTATGTAAAATTATAAATGTTCAAGCACAAAGCATCGCTTTTTTAATGGTATAATTCCCATCTCCGTAGATCTTAAATTGTTTGAGTTTAACAAAAATGGGGTTTTACTTTAGCACGACTATCGTAAAAAGAAACGCCGAATCCACGGAGTAATACGTATAGAAAGAACAGACACTCATGAGACGAAAGACTCAAGCGAATATATACATACACACTCATACAACGGTATTATCTTAAAAGTGAGAATGCATTCATTCAATTTACTATTTCGTTATGTGTCTACATATGGTGCTAAGCGTCGAGGTCGTCCAAATTCCGAAGTTATCGCGATGAATAGAAAAGTCGACAAATTCCTTTTTGCTAATCGTAAACCGATGTTAGATAGCAATATAGTTGAAGGTATCAGACGGCAGTGTTTTTATCATTTTGTATAAACATTTGTCACCGAGAAATCGGTGTTCACAATGAATGCTGCATTTGCTCTCTTTTGACCAGCAACAACAATGTGTCCATTATTCAGAGCGTTTTTTTTTTGTAATAGTTAAAACGTAAAAAATGCTTGTTTTTCTTTTCAATATACAACCACTTAATCCCAGTATCTAATCGGCAGTCAGTTGACTGTTATGTAGCAAGAAAAAGCCACTCGAGTGACAAAAAATGCAAATATCAGAAGGTAAGGGTTTGCCCGCAATTTGCTCATCTGTCCATCGACTGTCTTAAGAAAGGAGAGCAATCAATAACGATTATCATGTAGCATTACCCGTACATTTAAAAGTAGAAATCGCTACAAATACTTAGAAAGGAATATGAAAAAATCACACTTATTCACAAACGTAATGTACTGTGCCAGAAGTCGATCACAATGATAGTACAATTGCACACATTGCATTTGTAACTGCGTACGCACTCACACTATTTTCTAGATGTGACACTCAGCGAATAGTAGCTGTTCGCAGACCTCAATGGAATGCCCGGCGAAAAAAAAACAAAAAACAAAAACAAAAACAAAAAAAAAAACGATATGGTTCCAATAAATAAGGTATATCAACACTTTAAGCATATTTTAAGGTCACAGACAAATCGTACTACAAAAATCATATTAAATTGTTGGAATAGCATCAGAATCAGCGTATCACCCGTACACCTCAGCCGAAAGATATTTTCGCTAAGTCCGAAACCAACAGTCTAAATCATCGGCTTCCTTGTTTACTGCGGTATGTTTCCGGTCCTGTGCAGTTCTAGGAGGTCTATCCTCTCCAAGATTTGCATTATCGCTTTGAGAAGTGGTTAGTTTATTGTTCATCATCTATACTCTGGAATGCCGACGGAGTTGCGCAAACATGTTTTCTACAAGGTAGAGTGCTCCTCATCGATTAATCTGCCTCTTCAATCCAACTTTCCCTCCTTGTGTCACATCTTCCAGCCGTAAAAGGTAGATAGAAGTAAATATCACCACCTTAGTAAAAGACTGTGTTGGTAAATGAAGGACATTTGGACCTGTCGACCTAAACGTTGATTGGTGTGATGGCACATCGCAGTCTAATCATTATTGAGCACATAAACGTAGCGAACGGTTCCCAGTAATCAAGTGGAAAATCTTGATGCGGGCTAAGACATATAACATTTTTAACGTTGCGTGAAGATTATCTCTGAACGAGAAGCAAAAAGTCTTAAAATTTAAAGATGTAAAACCATTCACTAAACCACAGCAATCAGAACTGCTACAGACTATAAATATCAATTCTAATTTAACTTTTGATAATACGAAATAAAGCATCATTATAATAATTTAACCTGTGTTTTAATATATATATATATATATATATATATATATATATATATATATATATATATATATATATATACTAGCAGTTCAGTCCGGCTTTGTTCGTGCCCTATGTACTGTTCATAACTTTATGCGCATACGTATATATATATATATATATATATATATATATATATATATATATATATATATATATATAATGGGGTAAACTTTGCACGGCACAGATGTTCTTTTGCTGTGTGGTCTTTAAATCGAGTGGACGCCTAAAGCGTCATATGAGCGTCCACAGTAGAGCAGCACCGGTTGGCATCCCTCAATCTCAATTTAAGTGTGACCTTTGCAACAGAGTGTGTAAAAGCAGGGCTGATCTGAAGAGCCACTAGGAATTGATGCATTCTTGATCCATCTCCACATGTATATGTGTGTGTGTGTGTATAAGTGTATATATGTGTACATAATTATAATAAAAAAATGTATATATATATATATATATATTCAAATATACATGAAAATAATTGAGTAATCAACAATAAAGCAGGGGAAAGATGGTCTTCTTCTGTCAAGAAGTGACAATCACCATATATATATATATATATATATATATATATATATATATATATATATATGTATGTATGTATGTATGTATTAAAATGTTTTACTCATGTCCAGGTAACCTACATTTAAAAAAATTAAGTGTTTAGACTCAAAATTTGCGGAGGAGCTAGGTAGAGTCTGCAAAAGTCAACTCTTTCAACTTTGACCTTGGCAGCCAGATTCTCACCCAAAATCTGATTATATATAAAGGGTGATCCTCGCCCCCCCCCCAAAAAAACAAAACAGGAGATTCAATTGTTTCTCTGATCATTTTACAGTCAACGGAGAAAAAAGGCCAAATACCCTAGTTTTTTGATGTGATGTTTTGAATATAGTAAACTAGTTATGGCCAAAGTTTCATTTCATTTGCACAAAACACTTAGAAACGGGGCCTAATTAGAGTCAGGGACCGTTTTTGGGGGGGCCACCCTATATATATATATATATATATATATATATATATATATATATATATATATATATATATATATATGCATTTTTAATTTTCTTCCTTAGGCATTTTAAAATATTTCGACTGCACTCATAATCAACATTATTTATCTGATTCTTCTCTATCGTAATATATGGTGGTTATATATATATATATATATATATATATATATATATATATATATATAAAGAGAGAGAAAGATAAAGAGAGAGATTGAGAGAGAAAGATATATATATATATATATATATATATAGATAGATAGATAGATAGATGGATATCAACTTTATCCATTTAATTTAATCTGTTCTTAATTCATTTTTTAATATGGGGAGAACACCCGGCTTTCCTACAGACCCTGTGTATTAGGAGAAAAAGTCCAAACTGTATCGGCTAAAAACAATGATCCTTCATTGACCGAAAACGGGGGGGGGGACGAAGTCTTCTATCAGCAGTGATACTACAGTGTTACGAGCAGAGTGTAGTATTACTACACTCTGCTCGTAACACAAATTCCTCTCTACCTACCTATTATATAGGACACGCACGTCTACACATGTTTTAATAATTGCCTACGAACCGAAAGTCTTTAAACGTGACCCCTGCCAAGCACCCTCCTATCCTGGTGCCACAAGTCGGTTCTCGCACACCGAGCGAACAAGAAAAAAAAAAAGAACAGAATTTAAAATGTGCGCCTGTTCTCTACGTGTACGCTACAAAAACAAGAAAAAAAATGTCCCGCGCCCGAATTCATATTTTAAAGGCAATGGACATACACGCATACAAGCGGAGTGAGAGGGGCACGTTAATCTAGCTGGAAACGGTTATACACCAACACGTACGTGCACATTTATATACTCGTATATACTCGGGCCGACAAGCAGACAGACAGGCAAACAGGCGGCCAGGAGGGCGATAAGAGAAAGAGAGAGAAGGACAGAGAAAGAAAGAAAGAAAGAGAGAGAGAGAGAGAGAAAGAGGGAAGATATATATATATATATATAGAGAGAGAGAGAGAGAGAGAGAGAGAGAAAGAAAGAGAGAGAAAGAGAGAGGGAGAGAGATGGGGGAGGTGAGCGACGCGCATCTTTTTAACGAGCTTTGAATGAAATATTGATAGAGAAAAAAGAAGGCGAGTTTATCTGGGGTTAAAAACGTGGAAGCTGAATATTAGTGGTTGCTGTGAGTCACGAAGCTTGCTTTTACTCCCCTTCACTTCGATGAATCTCTCCTCACTCTGACTTATTCTCCCCCACCTCTACAACAATCCCCTCTTCCCACGTATCATCATTAATATCACTATAGTCACTTTTCTGGTTTCCGTTTCTGTTCCAACTTCCGTCTTATATTTCATCTTTCTCTCCCCTCCTTTTTTTTTTCGTGCGCTCCCATCTCTACCTCTTCCTCCCTCTCTCATAGTGCTCCCATCACCTTTATGCGCTTACTGTTCCGTCTTTTTCATTTTGTCTTTTCCCTCTCTTACTATTCTTTCGTTCCTCTCCTCTTACATCTTGTTTCTCTTTAACCTCAACCCCGCTTTGTTTTACGATCTATTCAAATTGCACCCCCTTCTCTCCCCTTATCTATTTATCTCCTTTTCTCTTTCTTTCGTTTGGTTGCTATAGTTACGGCTGCTACTGCTGTCCCGCATTTTCTCATCAGTAAAAGTCTTCCGAACGTATTTATTCAGGCCTTGTACGAAAAATGTGAAGTGATTGAAAAACTCACGCACACACGTACCATCACGTACCCACACACATACAAACTTACACCAACGTTAGCCAGTAAACGCGCACGCGCAAATACACACGGCATTTTCGTTTCATAATCACTAACACATTCGCGTACGCAAGTACGTCTCCACACGTACACATATACAGATGGTAGCTTACAAGCACTGGCTTGATAAAAGTTAAGTCGCCTGCTACATGGACTCACGTCTATCTATAGATTTGGGGATTTTCTAAATTATTATTATTTATTAACTCTTATTTGTCCCTTTGTCCCACTTTATACAGGACTAGGTTCGGAGTTGAGCATTCAGATGTGCGTTCACATGACATTTAAACTTCTGCGTGTTAGTACAAGGAAGAACGCAGGAAACAGGGAAAAATTCTAAAGTCTAACAAAAAAAAATTCTAAAGTCTAACAATTCAAAAGAAAGTCGCCAACATGATAGGTCCTGAACTGTCATCTAAGCTTCAGCCTCTGTCCCGTTGACGAAATGTGACATCCCTCTGCCTGTTCTACAAGTATTTAACAGTGAATGCTCGGACGAACTGCAAGCACTTGTACCCCCACGATGTAAATAACCCCGACAAACCCGACAAGCAGCTCAATCTCACCCAGACACACGAGATCTTAAGACGTAAGAGGGCTTTCTACTCCAGTAGTTTCTTCCCCAGAACTGCTAGACTTTAGAATTCCATTCCGGGTCTCTGCTTTCCCAACTGTACTGACATGCAGAAGTTCAAGTGTAAAGTGAACCGACATCTTGCTGCCCAACTCCCTACATAGTACCCCTGTAGCTTATGTCCATGATATTAGCCCCCTACATCAAAGTGGCAATGTGCCTTGTTTGGGGTGAAAATATAAAAAAAAAGAAGCTTTTCCAACATCCAGTGACCTCAACACTAAAGGGGTGGAATTTTGCTACTTGTCACATTAGTCGAGGTATGTAGGACAAAAGCACAAGTGCTATTAGTTCGTTCGAGCAGATGCCATTAAACTACCTTTAAAACAAGCACAGGTGCAACATTGCGACGATTGAACAAGACGTTAAAGCTTGGTTGAAAGTTCGCGGACATGTTTGATTTGAGACTGGGTTTTTTGTACCCTATCTAAGAGGGAGAGACTAATGGTAGATTCACTAGCCTAGATGTTGCAACAATACTACATCAGCTTTGTAGAAATACAGGATACTCTAAAATGTGAGCAATTTTCTAGCACGATATACGAGGCTCATAATTTTTGCAGTAGCCTTAGCAATTTCCTCAATATATCTGCTCCAATACATGAGGGGTTTAAAGGATGAGCTCACAGGTAAGGTGTTGCTTGTCATGGCAGTCGGTAGTTGAGATGGTTGCTTATAATTGTTAAAGGAAATAAGTTTAGCATTAATATTAAATATTACTATATATTTACCTTTCTATTCCACTACAAACTGAAGGTCGTTTTCTAAGTTGCCCTTGGAAATTTGCACATAGTTTTCCCCATATATCTACAAGTTAGAAAAGCATTTCATCCAAGGCATGAAAATTGTTAAACAAAATGTTTTTACTATAGGCTTTAAAAATAAAGGTACAAGATTCAATTTGAAAGGTATAAACATTTAATTATAATTGATGAAAGATAATGTTTTTAAATTGCAACAAAATGTACATTACATAAAATAAATCCAAGGTATTTTTTTGATTCAATTTAAATTACATTTTTATACCTTACTTTGTAAACTTTATAAAAGTGCACTTTGAAGATAAATAAATTTCAAATTTAATCTTTTACCTTCATTTTAAAAGCCTATAGTAAAAACATTTTGTTTAACAATTTCCATGCCTTGAATGAAATGCTTTTCTAACTTGTATCTTATCTTTTTAAGATTATATTTTAAAACTTTCCTTCTCTATATTTCAGTTTGTATTTCTCCTCACACCACAACTCATTTTGCAACCCTCTCTTTGTATTATTACAGGTCTGAATATTCTCTCTGTTTCAGTTTGCATTTCTCCTCACACCACACCTCATTTTGTCAACCCCCTCTTTGTATTATTACAAGTCTGAATATTCTCTCTATTTCAGTTTGTATTTCTCCTCATGCCACAACTCATTTTTTTGCGACTCCCTGTTTGTAATACAGGTCCGAATAATGAGAAATCGTAATTTTTTTAAACAAAAACTTTAAAATAACTTTTTTAGATTAAACTTTTTAAATTCTTTCAGAATAGGAAATCTTTAAAATTTAATAAGGAACATATTTCATATAGGTTTCATTAACAAATATTCAGTACATAACGAAAGGAATAGAGATGAAATTTTCAAAAGGAATGTATAACTGGTTACGGTCAATAGTAGTCCTCACCAGCGAAAGTCTTTGTTATTGTTATTCTATTATTATTATTTAACACATTTTGTGTCCTGCTCTTTCGCGCGAGGACTAATTTGAAGTAAAGTTGACCATAGAGTAAAAGCGGTATTTCAGCAAATGCTGAAGAGGAAGTAATTCACATGTCATGCAAGAATAGAAGGAACTATGCAAGGAACAATGGACCAAAATACATTAGTTTGGAATAGAATAGACACAAAAAAAAAAAAAAAAAACGATTGCCGATAACACACCTCTCAAACAGCCCTTTTAAAAAACTAATATGGATTGCTTCACTTTTTTTGGCAAATAAGCTTTTAAAGTGTAGTAGCTGTTTTATCCTCAACCATTGGGGTTAAATCTTTCTAGACTGAGACATTTTCTATTTTTGTCTTGATCCAGAAATTTGATTAATTCAATTTTTCATGACATTGAAAACCGACTTTAACAACTTTATCTTCGTGGAGAGCGCAAGTCAACATACGGACACAGAGACACACATGCACACAGAGACACACGCATACACACAGAGAAACACATGCTTACATACACACACAGAGGCTCACCACGGACACAAACATACACACAGAGAAACGCACACTCACAGACACACAGACGCATAGACACACACAGAGAAATGCATACACACAGACATACAGATATATACATATAGGCACACAGACACAAATACAAACAAACACACACAGAAAAACGACGCATACACATAAGCACACATGCATACACACTGACACACAGACACGCATACACACATACACAGACACATGTATAGTTTGTTACATATTTATAATGTATGTAAATGAAGTACAATATAAACAAGTTCTTGTTGAGTCACCTCATTACATAATCAGATTATGTCCAATTCATATCATTACGGATCATTAAGGTGTTGACTCTTTACACTAAACCTTTTGTCATCGAGTGGACGTTGAGTATTGATAATCGGTGATCCCCTTAAAAAATAGTTAAGCGAGATCATCCCATGCAAAGCGTATTTATTAGGTGCGTAAGCGTATTTATTCAGTGCGTAAGCATTTCTTTTAATAAGAGAAACTATGTCCATTTTAAGAATCGAATGTGGGAACATTATCTTGCTTATTTTTTAATCTTAACACAAGACACAAGATAAAATCTAAACACACGTAATTGGTTATTTGATGGCGGAAATAGAGTTATCAGTGGGGAAAGTGATGTTTTTGATTCATTACTAACGTAGACCATGGTTAAATGGCTGTTTAAAAATACCTTCAACTTACTAGTCACTGGACTTTTAAAGTTAATCACAACGAAGTACGTTGTATTATAACAAATAACCTGATACCAATATGTTAGAAAAAATAACGTACGAATTGATTAATTAGCATTGACCTTTGATTTTTTTTAGTATCTTCTGTCCGTATATCGGTTCAGTTGAAAAATCTTCCACATGAGATCGTGACGATGAGCACCATTTCCACATATTTTAACAGCGTTGGCGACCACAGGTCTCTAAATTATAGCGCCATGGTAATATCAGGAAGGCAAGAAAAGACGGTAGTTTCCCATTAGTTTCCGCCTTGATTCGGAGGTGTATCTCCTCCTGTGAGTTAAACGCGTTCCCAGATACCAACCTTAAAACACATACAGCGCTTAGCCTTTCCAAATGGTCACCTATCTAGTATAGGTCAGGCTCATGGTTGCTTAATTTCGATGATCTTACAAGAACCGGTGTGTCAACTTCATTGTGCCATATCTACTATACGTGGATGTAAATTTCCACTTCCTGTTTATTTACAATAATTATTGCAATCATCATAATCATCATCATCATCATCATCATCATCATCATCATCATCATCATCATCATCATCATCATCATCATCGCATTTCACACTATCTCGAGATCTATCGCTCTGTCTTTGCTATCATTGACTTTCGACAGATTTGCGGCGGACATCTTATACACAGATTACAGGTTGGGCCATTTCAGATTGGGGGACACATAGCAGACCGTCCCGTGGCGTTCCTGTTAATCTTCCGATAGGTCGATTGCTGCATACACCCATCTCGAAAAAAAATAATCCGGTGGTGGTAAAAGGATCGGCTTTCGGTCCTGGAGATGTCCCAACGATTCATAATGATCAGCTTGTTGCACTTTTGTGTGTGTGTGTGTATGTATGTATATATATATATATATATATATATATATATATATATATATATATATATATATATATATATATATATATATATATAATAATAAATTTGATATTTTTTTCGGAATTTATAGATGAGAATTGATGATTTGTATCATTTGGTCTATTCGGGTTACTGTTTTCATCCTGGGCGTGATGCTAAGAACGTCTCGGACTATGTAAGCTCCGATGAAAGCTTATCGAACAGAATTTTGAACGGAAATTGAATGTTAAACCCTCAGTATGGGCAACATTTAAAATACAATAACGCATTATTAAGACTTCTACCGGGTCATTGCTGACAGAACGAGAGCAAGCTAACACCATTTATTAAATAATGGGCTTTGTTAAAATTTCCGGACAGATTTACGATAGAGAGAGGGAGGGAGGGAGAGAGAGGAGGAGGGGATGGAGATGGAAAAGGGAGAAGGAGGTGGATAGATGATGATGATGATGATGAATGCCTGTCTGACATGAGATTCCTGAGTTCGACAAAATACACCTGGAAATGGTCGGAGGTTATATCGGCCAGATGTTGTAAGAATATCATCAAAGGAGGCCTCCAGGGCGCTACTTAAAGCACGCATCACGGAGATCCCAGCCGGCAGATGCATGGCGCTCGTGAACCTTCACTCTGAGAAAGCCAAAGTTCTTTTTAGCCGGCGAGACGAATGCGTGTACAATTGCTCTACGGTTGGCGCACCGCTTTTATTTTCTTACGCTAAAAGGAGGCCGAGTACAATATCGATTACATTTATCTAATGTCGGAATGTGATGTGTCCTAGTCGGGGCCTGTCTTATAGAGATACGCCCACCATCTATATAAGATCATCCGTTGTTTGATCTCTTGGTCTGCCACGATAAGATAAGAATAGCGTGCGTGTTTGTCTGTCACATTTATATTTGTAAAACATTTTGGGAGGTTTGAAATAGCCCTTTTATATATGCCCAAACACCCCTTATCAATGTTTGATCAGCTTAAACTAAGTCGCCTGTCTGTCACGCTTAAATTTTAAAATACATTTTCGTCTAATCGGTTTTCCGTAGGTCTGTCATGCTTAGTTTGAAATAGCATTTAGTGTTTAGTTTGAAATAGTATTTTCCGCGGTCTGCCACACTTAGCTTGAAATAGTGTTTTTGTTAGTCTAGCTTAGTTTGAAATAGAATTTTCGGGATCTGTCATGCTAAGCTTGAAATACTATTTTCGGCGGTCTGTTATGCTTAACTTGAAATAGTATTTTCGGTGGTCTTTAATGTTTAGTTTGAAATAGTATTTTCGGCGGTCTATCATGCTTAGTTTTATATAGTTTTTTTTCCCCCGGCGGTCTGTCATGCTTAACTTGAAATAGTACTTTCCGTGGTCTATCAGGATTTGTTTGAAAATAGTATTTTCGTGGTCTATCATGCTTTGTTTGAAATTGTATTTTCCGGCGACCTGTCATGCTAAGCTTGAAATAGTATTTTTGGCGGTCTGTCATGCTTAGCTTGAAATAGTATTTTTGACGGTCTGTCATGCTTAGCTTGAAATAGTGTTTTCGGCGGTCTTGTATGCTTAGTTTGAAATAGCATTTCCGTAAATCTGTCCTGCTTAGTTTAAAATAGTACTTTCGTAGGTCTGTCACGCTGGGCTCGGAATATTACATTAATCTTTACACGTGAAGATTAAATGGACGCATCTTAAGAATATTCTTTCCCGCTTATATATATTAATACCGTCGTACCGCAACATGTGGATTCGATGGAGAAATAATTGCTCAAAGGCGCAGTAAGAGAGAGACATGATGATGATGATGATGATGATGATGATGATGATGATGATGATGATGATGATGATGATGCCTGTCTCTAACAACCACCTACACATTCACATTATACGCAATTGTGCATTAATCCTACTAACACACGCATGCATAGATGTGATTGTGTGTGTGTGTGTGCGTGTCTGTGTGTGTGCGTGTCTGTGTGTGTGTGAGTGTGTGTATTACGGTTGCATATATATATATATATATATGGCATTATAAGAAAATACATTGCGTCTATATACATTTTATTTCAGTGTTTACTTCAAGGTTGCAAAATACATAATTAGAGATTAGTAGCAATAGTTAATATATAGTGCTACTGCTAAGCTCTACTGATATATTCAGCACTGTTTAAGAAAAAAAAAAACTATAAATACTAGTTAACCTGCGAATTCCTTCAATGGGAAGAAAAGTAAGCGTTAGTGCACTTGCTATAAGTATGTTTTTCATCCAACTGCTGATGCTACTACTATTAATACTACGACTAATAATGATAATACTATTTCTCTATTTCTCTCTCTCTAGCTCTGTATTTCGGCATATATACAAACACATATATATGTATGTGTGGGTATATGTATGCGTGTGTGCATATATATATATATATATATATATATATATATATATATAACTACTTAATTTACTCACATAAAATTAATATACGAAAGTATAAATTTATGCGTAGACTTTAAGCATTTACTTCAAAAGTGCTCAATACGTAGGTAGAGCTAGTTAGTAGTTTATGAAATATATATGGCGATTAAGCTACACTGAATTCCGCGTTTCATCCACTCTAGGACTCTTCAGGCTTATGCGCGAATTCTGTGGTTGTTTATCGTTTATATATATATATATATATATATATATATATATATATATATATACATATATATATCGCTTTTTTATATATATATGTATGTATGTATATGTATATTCCATCTAAATGTTTTATAATAAACATTCATCAAACTAACTACTATTGAACACTTTTTAAAAAAATATTTATCAGGTTCATTGCATCATTACATTGGAACTTGTTCTGTGTACCAAAGCGCTAAAAAAACTTGCTGCGTCTGGTAAAATTGACGTGTCGCAGTACGGTGAACAGCTATCTGTTTGTTACCACAAAGGCACACGCACACAGACAGACAGACACATACATGCATACATAATACATACACACACACAGATATATATACATACATATATGCACCCACACACACACACACATATATATATATATATATATATATATATATATATATATATATATATTATTTTTAAAATGTAATGGAAAATTATTCCCAACTCGCATTTAGGTAAAAACTCACTTTCGTAAATAATTTAATTCATTCAAAACATATCGCTAAAACAAAACAACACATATATATATATATATATATATATATATATATATATATATATATATATATATATATATATTCTTTGATTGTATTGATATCTTTTTTTCCAGAGTATCAGAATATAACAACATTCAATACAGCCTGGTTCAAGGCCATGCAGTAGGTGAACACGATGAGGAACCCATTCATGAACCCTGCAGCTGTCGGTAAACTAAAGATTCTCATTCTCGCGCGTTTTGGCTCACACACAATTTTTTTTTTTTACTCCTTTTTTTTTCGCTAATGTCAATAATTAGAATTTATATTTGTCACCAAATTCACGGGTATGATGATCTATCCTTCACATATTTTTCTATTCAAACAATTGTATTTATTAAAGCTGGCATTTATATTTATGCTACATTTACGATCGTTGTTACTGA
The DNA here is from genome assembly GCF_053919585.1 of Euprymna scolopes. Taxonomy (NCBI): domain Eukaryota; kingdom Metazoa; phylum Mollusca; class Cephalopoda; order Sepiida; family Sepiolidae; genus Euprymna; species Euprymna scolopes. Next base: position 52,733,262 of record NC_136487.1, read on the forward strand.
CCTTTGGTTGACCCTATGTAATTGCCTCCCCACGAGGGCAAAATATGCACAACATCGGTTTTTATTATGGGGAAACATCTAACCCCTCTTCTCAAAGGTACACTCCGGTTGAGACAAAAATAAATATTGACTCCGTCTAGAGGTTTTTCTCTTTTACTAAAGAGAACAAAAAAAAAATAAGAAGAAGATTCGTATCAGAACAGATACAGCACTTTGCGCTTTATCTAAAAAGTCAGGGATACTTCATTCTTTTTAATCCCCTACTTTTCTTTTTAGTTTATTAACTTGTTTTACGTTTTTTTTTTTTTTTTTTTTCAAATGAAGGAGATACCCGGCCTCTCGCTTCCCTGAAACTAGGGGTATCAGAACTGGGTACAAAATATATAACCTGCAAAATCCCATCGGGACTCCCTTACAAGCATGGGACTCCAATAAGGCAAGCAATAAAACCATAACAAATATTCAAAACATGGAGATAACGATTAGGAAGGAGCCCTATCCAACCTTCTGTGGAAAAAATAATCCTCCCTGCAAAGAGATTGAACATATACTACACTTTGATCTCATAATGACCGTCAGTTTTATAGATTAAGTTCTCTAGTTAATGGTTCTTAAATTTCGGCAAAGAAACACTTTAGTTTACTAACATTTTTATAACCGCTTGGCTCCATTCTAATTTTTATTAGTCGATACCATTTTAATACATTTTTATTAAATACAAATGCATTAGTACAGCAGCAGGGACGGTGACAGCTACATGTGTGTGTATGTATGTGTGCGCGTATTCATTTTTATACATACATACATACATACGTGCATACATACACATAGATACGTGGATGAATAGTACACACGCGTTTTTCTGCGCAGCCGGTACTTGTATTACCATAGCAAAGCCTGTGACCACAGTAACATGGAGGGGATAAAAGTATAGTATTTTCCGAGCCAGAAAATGAGAAATCCTCTTAGACTGAGAGAAATCCTATATTTTTTATTATTGTTTTAAGTTCATAGTATCTCTTTTTGTTAAACTGGATTCCCACATTAAAATTCGTTTTCGAAAAAACGAGAAAAATAAAGGAGAAACGAAACTGTCGTTTCACGCGGCAGATCTTACGCTCACAGGGCGTTCGATATCTTTTCATATAGAGCTCTATAACAATAATAAACAAGAAAAATGGATTTAGCTTGGGACTTTACTGCAGTTTCACGGTATCTCTGATTGTCCAAACCGTAAACTTATCCCACATGTGGCACATAGATACATACATACCAATATTTAAATGTTATACACGAAAATACATTTTTGATAAGCAGATCTATCGTTAGACATTAAATCTTAAAGAAACAAATTCTAATCACACACATAAACTCACACATATACAAACGTATGCAAGCACACGCACACATATTTATAGGATAATAAAATACACTCGTGCTAAATAAGCACCACAGAAAAATGCGATTATTATGTTTCATTCCACGAAGATTCGAAGGCGTGCATCTTATATATATATATATATATATATATATATATATATATATATATATATATATATATATATATATATATATATATATATATATACACGTGCATTTTTGCATATATATAGACGTGGTTTTTATGCGTGACTAGTTGCATATAGTCATATCAATGTAAAATAAGTCTTTACCAATCAACTTCTATATCTATATATATATATATATATATATATATAAATATATATATATAAACGTACGTATATATACATATACATACATACTTTTATATATATATATATATATATATAAATATATATTGAACCCGAATATAAGAGACATCCTTCCAGGACCCTACTGCGCTCTTATATTCGGGTTACATTATATCGGTGTTTCTTATATCCAGCTTATACTGTATATTAACATGGGCGCTAATTTGGGACCAAAGAAAATCTCTCTTATATCCGTTTTATATTCGTGTCTCTTATATCCGGGTTATACTGTATATATTTACATATATATATATATATATATTTATATAAATATATATATATGTGTGTGTGTGTGTGTATGTGTGTGTGTGTGCGCGCACGGTATATGTGTATATCGACTATATTTATATAGGGTTTTTGGCTCCGTTTTACCTTTTTTGTATCGTAACGTGTGCTGTCTCGTTTTTAAAAAATACAATAATACCATCGCTATTACCACATCGTCTACTACTACTATTACTACTGCTACTACGACTACAACTACTACTACTACTACTAATAATAATAATAATAATAAATATATCGTCAACAATAATAATACCATTATCGATACTGTTATATGCTGCAAAATTAATTATTCAAGGTGTGTTTTTAGTGTTGATTTATTTTCGCTCGTATACTGTTAGAGATCGCCGGCATACAGAAACTACTGCAAACTTAAAGCACAAAGAAACGCCACTTGGGATCATGAAAACTAAAACTGTATCATTATATGAGTGTAAGGACCTCCCTCCCTGCACCCTCGACCTTTCCTTTTTTTTTCTTCGTCACCATAAAATAGTGCAACATCAGATAAATAAGAAGGGTCAAGCTGGATGGGAAGACTGAGAAGAGAAAGCACTAACCAGACCTACCCTGGATGAGTTCGAGGAGGACTAGGATATTGAGGTGGCTCTTTGCCTCCCATATTCCAGCGAAGACTAATGGCCCCTACCAATGAGAAATCAATAGTAGACGGCTATTGATATACCGCAAAATAATCTGCAAAGGTTGTCGAAAGTGGTGACGTGAAATGGAAATCTGGGGAGACTCCAGGCAGCACCACACGCTTATTTCAAGAGAATTCTCAGATGATTGCCTGTGCATCAGCTAAAATAGAAATCATAACATTTCGCTATCGTTTGAACAATTGTCAACGTCGCAGTTCACAACAGCCAGGACAACCAACAAACCGTAAACAAGACTCTAGTTTCACCCTCATTTGGGTTCATCAACTAGACACATCCGAACTCGGGATTCGAAACCCTACTCTCTTGCATGCGAGGGGAATAGTTTGCCACTTGAACAAACACGCCACCCAGGAGAAAATCGATTAACCAACACAAATCAAGTCAACCGTATCGCAGCCCACAAGAGCCATAAAAAGACATGTGAGACATCGGCTTGGGTTCTTGTTGGTTGGACGCCAACACCTCTTATTTGAGACAAAGTAGTCGGGTTTCGCCGCAGTTTGCTTAATATATGTTTGTTAAAGGAGTTTATTGTGTGTGACGATATTTGCTCAAGTGGCAACGTAATCGCCTCGCATGCCAAGGATTAGGGTTTCGAATCCCGAGTTCGAATGTGTCTAACTGATGAGCCCAAGTGAGGGTGAAACTCGAGTCTTGTAGATCCGGTTTGTTGATTTTCATGGCTCTTGTGAGCTGCGACGTTACTTGGCTGTGGATATATATATATATATATATATATATATATATATATATATATATATATATATATATATATATATAAATATATATATATATATATATATGGATTGAATAAGTCGACAAATGTTCCACAATTTTAATACATTTATCATTATTGAAATTAGCGATCAATGCTCGTTCATTATATCGAAGAATGTATCTATAAACAGATTGTTTCGCTATATTACAACTTTTCTCTGTTACTAAACGATGAAGTACTGAGATCTAAACGCAACTATATTGTCTGCATTCGGATTTCTTTCCTACTACGCCATCCGTAATAAGGAACGCAGCAAGGAAATATCAACTTATATTTTCTCATTATTAACTCCCAGTTTTGGTTTTTATCTCTTAATGAAGAGCTGTGCATTATCGCTAATGGTAACCCCGGTCAACTCTATCGAAATGTTACATCCACGATGATAGGAATGAGGGTATTATATAGTTCGAACTTGCAAAACGTAATGTACAAGAATACACTTCAGAAGATGCGGTCTATCGTGAAAATGAGAGGTGAAGAGAGATAGAGAAAGAGAGAGAGAGAGAAACGTAGAGAGAGTTAGAAAGTGATAAAGAAAAAAGAAAAAGAGAGAAAATAAAGATAGTAAATAGGCTCTTAAATAAACATACACCCATCATATCTTACACGAAATACATAGTTATTTAATTGGTTTACATACACCTCTCCTCACATTTTTCTCTTTTTCTGTGTGTGCCTTTCTCTCTCTCCCTCGCTTTCTTTCTCTCCCTCTCTCTCTCTCTACACACACATAAATACACAGTAATATATGTGTGTGTGTGTATACATGCATGCAAAAGTATAAGTTTACATATGTAGACACGTGCACACACATACGCACACACGCACATATATATTTTAGAAGTAGGCTTATATAAACATACAGCTGGCTGGTTGTATATGTAAACAGTTTTCCATGTATGCCCCATTGAGTTAAGACAGCATGTGATATATTTAGCAAACACTTAAGATTTGGCTATCATTGCTGAAATAACAATATATATATATATATATATATATATATATATATATATATATATATATATATATATATATATATATATATATATATATATATAAAAGAAAGAACTATTCCCGGGTGAATAGAAGCTTCTAACGAAGGGCACCTGCCCGGAAGAAGACTAAGAAGAGCAAAAAAAAATAATCTACAAAAAAATAATGAAATAAAAGTGAACATTAGAAAGAATTAAATTAAACTGAAAGAAGAGAAGGGGCAATTAACTAGGTCTGCAGAAGATGTGCGTCTTCCATCATTGCATCTGCGTTCACCTCGCTCGGATTTGAGGTCGAATGCGTAAGAAATATCCACGGAGATTAACTGCGTAGACTGCATGCATAACGAGCCAATCATGTATCAGACTGCTTTCTATCTACCTATTTCTATTTATCTATCCGTCTATGTTGCTGTGGATCTGGCATTTTATTCATAGCTCTTTCTGTCTGTCTCTCCTTTATCTATCTATCTATCTATCTATCTATCTATCTCTGTCTCTCTCTCTTTATATATATATATATATATATATATATATATATATATAAAGTTATAAAATATATATGGCTTAATCGCCATATATATTTTATAACTTACTAACTAGCTCTACCTACGTATTGAGCACTGTTGAAGTAAATACTTAAGGTTTACGCATAAATTTTTACTTTCGTATATTAATTTATGTGAGTAAATGAAGTAGTTATATATATATATATATATATATATATATATATATATACCCACACATACATCTATATATATATATATATATATATATATATATATATATATATATATATAAATGGAATATATATATATATATATATATATATATAAATGGAAATTTTGAATTATTTTTATAAGTTTCTTCCTTAATCCATAGATTTTCAGTAAATGACTCAGCTCATCGGAGGAAATGTAATTAGTAAAATGAATATGAGTTATATATATATATATATATATATATATATATATATATATATATATATAGAGAGAGAGAGAGAGAGAGAGAGAGCGAGAGAGAGAGAGAGAGAGGGGTGTTGATGTGCGTGTACGTGTGTAAGAGCTTCCCTTTTTTAAAATTGATGAGAATGCCAAACGCAATTTTAGCATAGGCAGATGCTAATTATCAGTTTCAGCGTTGTTCTGTTTGAAGTGATGAGTGGCTGTGGATCTCTATTATTGTTGGTGCACCTTATTCACAAGTGGATTTGCAAATTCGAAGAGACAAGCATAAGGTGCAATACACTCTTGTCGTAGCACATCTTCTCAAGTAGCCGAGGCTTCTGGTCAAGTAGTTAATCAACGAATGTTCGGTTGCCCATATCGGTGGCACATAATGAAACAGAGTCAGTGTGTGCAAGCGGGTCTACTACTTTAAGAGCGTAATATTGGCAATCAGTTTTTCAAATTTGGAGAGATAGAACGGAAGTAGAAATACTGTTGCTGGAGCGCATTGTTCCTAGTTGATGAGTCTTTCGTCAACGAAATAATCAATAGATATCTAGTCGTCGAGTAATTAATTAGCACCTTCCCGGCTATGTTTTGTACTGGATATATCTCTAGGAGTGGTTGAGGTAGTACTGGCGCAAGAATAAGTTTGTTGTGTAATGTGGATGCATACAGAGTTTGACTACTATGTTTCAACAGCGTAATGTTTGTCTAGCATTGAGATTTAACAATAAAAGAATCTGTTGCTCCGGAAGAAAGGTGATATTGTCACATTTGGAATGCCCTCATCAACAACACTGGACCCTCCTTCAGAGTACAATTAATCAAAGTTGTTTCTTAAGAATATAAAGCAATATAATTGTGCATTTCAAGTGACTTCTTTTGGTGCTGACAAAATTGTTGCTGAAGAAGGCTTTATGGCAACCTTTACAGTACAAGGCAGGTTTATCAACTAGTTGATTCATTAGCTCCATTACGTAATGAAAAACCGAATTTCTTGAAGATTTATTTCATGAGGGATTATCAGGATCAAAGCAAGCGACGTTGTCAAACTTTCCAGCACCTTGATTATAAAATTGTTAGCGATTTTCAGTATATGCTTACTGAATGTAATTACCTGATTCGTTCTTTTAAAACAGCTTAAGAGCAGCAACCTCAACGTGGAAATTTTCGTATAGTCATTTGTTTGGAAAGGAAACCAGCAGGGGAGCATGTACACCACTACAATGCACCTACAACTAATGAAGTTGCCATACTAATGGTTGGTGAGGCATCTTATGACAGGAATATTATTGTTAATCCACGTAACAGTATAGATATTGTCTTAAACCCTACAGGAAAAGGAAAACAACGTATAACAGAAACCCACAGGTTTTATGATGCCCTTCGCTATCCCTTGATCTTCTGTGAAGGACAGGATGGATATACTTTTCACATAATGCAGGAGGTCTCTGATAATGGTCAAATCAGCCTCAACAAAAATATCTGCCGAGGACTTTTATGCATACAGGACTATGTTTAAAGAATGCCAAGCTAATCATTTTTTATATTACATTTACGTGGAAATTTGGAGTTTCAATTAAATAATTCATTGATTGTACCATATTTTTCCATCTTAGCAAAGACATTTGATGCACATGTTAATGTTGAATTTTGTCAGCAGAGTTAAACTCATTAAGTATGTGTTCAAGTATATTAACACAGGAAATGATATTGCCATGTGTGGTGTTGCGAATGAGAAGTATGAAATCCAATGTTACAGGAAATCCAGGTATATTAGCAACAATGATGTTGTTTGGAGGTTATTGAGCTTCCCTATTCACTAACGACACTTCTCTGTAATCCATCTCGATGTACACCTGGGAAATTAGCAAAGAATTTTCTTTTATTCGGAAAACCTACGGAATCTGGAACAACTACTATATGCTCCCAGGTCAACTACCCTTATGTCTTTTTTTAATTTTGCAGGGGGGATGGTTTTTTACATGTACTCTTTTTTATAATCAACTACCAAAATACGGTACATGAGACAATGCCCACAGGAAATAGACACGTAGACAAAAAAGAAAATAAAGTTAAATGTTTTCGGTTCCGTGGTAGAGTGTACACTGTCCACCCAGCTAACTTTGAATGGTACTTCTTCCGCATCATTTTGCATAAAGTTAAAAGACCAAAGAGTGTCCAGGACCTAAAAACAGTTAATGGACATATTTTTGTAAACACTTAGCCATATATGTCTCTCTTTGTTCTAATATAGGATGACCCCCACTGGAACAAAATTCAGTCATCGTAGTTTATTTGCAATCATGCCTCATAACTGTAATATATTTAACCCAGCAGGTCCGTGGGAGAAGTATAAGACTCATTTCAACGAAGATATTTTGTACAGAGTCCAGCAAAATAATCCTCATGTCAATATCACTCTTTCAGATGACATCTTAAATGAAGTTTTGTAGCATCTTCAGGTGAAGCTTCTCCATTTAGGAGGAAAACATCTTTCAGAATATGACTTGCTATCACCTCCCAGGGTTGAAAATGCTATTCACAATGACATTGTTCCTGAAACTTCATACAACTTAAATGATATGAACAAGCATGTGTCTGAAAATGAGCCAAAACTTCTTGATGAACAACAAACAATATATGACTATTTTTGAGTAGAGTAAATGATAGTGCAAGTAGGCTTTGTTTTCTTTATTTTTCAAGTGGTAGAGAGAAAATATTTTTTTTAAATTTTTCTTCTTGCCAAAGTGAGATCTAATGGTAAAATTGCATTGGTAGTTACTTCATAAAATATACCAGCTATACTTCTAGCTGGGGGCCGTACTGCACACTCTACAAGTTTCCTGTTGATTTGACCAAGAAATCTGAAAATTAATGTGTTTGCAACATCCCCCGAGGTTCTAGCATAACCAGTTTATTGCAACGAACTAGATAAATCATTTGGGATGAAGGTACCATGTATCATCAAGGATCATCCAGGTAGTAGATTGTAGTCTTAAAAACTTGAAAGAAAACAACACTTTAATTAGAGGTGTCACTGTTTTGTTATCTAGTGATTTTCGTCAAACCTTACCTGTAATTCCCAAAGGCACTAAAGTAGGTGAGCTAAATGCATGTCTTAAGGCATCACCTCTTTGGCCTAAAGTTACAAAATTCACTTTTACTGTCAATATAAAGTCACATTTATTTGATGATCAGTCTGCAGCACTTTTCTCAGATCACCTCCTCTCCATTGACAATGGTTCAATAAAAATTAAACAGAGATCTTCAATTGCACTAATTACCATGTGGCCAGATATTAAATTCAATTGGTGGCACGATGACTGCCATTTTTTATAGATAATGCTAAAAATTTCCACAATGTTGGATGGCTTTGTGAAATAGCAAATTTGGCCCCTAGAAATGATTCTGTTGAGATGATCTATTATAATATTTTGCAAGACTTACCTGGGTTAGTGCATTCTTATCAATCCATTGATGGTGCTATTGATGAAGTTCAGGCTGTAGAATTTCCTGTAGAATTTCTAAATTCACTACCACGCCTGGAATGCCACATCATAACCTCATATTGAAAGAAAAAGCCCCAATTTAGTTTATTAAGAAATATTGATCCACCTAAATTGTGCAATAGCACACGTTTAGCAATAAAATATGTGAAAACTAATGTTCTGGAAGCCAAAAGAAGAAATTTAAGGGTGGAACTGTCTTTATTCCTCTGATTCCCTTATTCCCTCTGGCATGCCATTTCAGTTCAAGCGTTTACAACTTCCAATAAAATTCGTTTTGCTATGTCTATAAATAAAGCTCAAGGAAAAAGCCTAAAAGTAATTGCCCTTAATCTTCAGACGCCTTGCTTTTGTCATGGCAAATTTTATGTTGGTTGCTCGCGCATTGGAAGAACAGATTAACTCTACATTTACACACCCGTTAGATGTCACACCCAAACTGTTTATTATGTAGAATCACTTCAAAATTAATGCTACAGGTTCATTTTCCAGTTTTCTAGATATGCACTGCGTGAAACTAAATTTTAATTATTTCATTATTTTTATATATATTTTTTTCATTTCATAATGTCATCTTTATATATATTTTACATTAAATAGTTAAAACAAAAAGAGATTTAACAATTTTCAGATATGCACTAAGATATAAAATAATAATTTAAATTCTTACATCATATTTTGAAAGAAGGACTAGAAGATAAAATATTAAACTATAAAAAAAAACGATTAGGTCTACTGATGAGACCGCTATAAAATGAAATGCACTACTGCCCCTACCATGTAATGTGTGTGGAAAAAGAATCCATTATGAATTTATGTTTTGTTTAATCTATTTTATTATAATGTATGAGGACAAAATATTCAAATGTATCTTATACAACTTAGCAACGCCGGGTACTTCCGCTAGTCATAAATAAAACTTGTTTGAATTCCGCATTTCTTTTCAAAACGAATTTTGCAAGGTCTTAGTCAGAGTGTGTTAAAATTATAATACATATTATATAACAACAAAGAAATTCTTTGAATACTTTTTAAACATTCCCTTAAAATGATTTACCTCCACCGCCTTAATTTTTGGTTCTTCCAACATGTTCTTGACAATTATTAAAAAAAATGTATAATAAAACACCAAAATTACGGTAGTTCATTTTATTTTATTTTTGTTTTCGGTTTCTACATTTTTCATTTATTCGTTTTGCTTTTTTCTTTTACGTAGCATTGTTATGGTTTTGTCGGCTACGCTCGGCAAAATGCGGCTGCTGACGTCATGTTCTGGCAAAAGCCGAGCGAACGCTGAGATACGTCTATTTCACAATATGCAGCAGGACTAAATAAGCAAACAAATAAAAAACAAACGATAAATACTCTTTTAAAATGAAAAAGATAAATAAACCAATTTGTGTCATAAGTGAAAAACTATTCCGAAAAAAAAGTATTATTTTATTTTTCATTTCGCTTTGTTTAACTTATATTCATTGTGCTGAAATAAAAATACATTTTAAAGTGTTTACAATCTTACTTAATGCAATGTTTTAATATTTTTGGTACGAAATATACTTTTACTTTTTTTTATATTTTATTACACATGAACAAAACTTTTTATCACAAAAAACATTTTGAAGGAACACGGTTTAACGCAGTTTCTATTCAATAATGTATTATTGCTAACAAATTGTTAAAATGTCTCGCCACGGAGACATAAAATTTCAATTTATATAAGCTTAAAATTAAATTAGAATTTTGTATGAGGACAAAGAAAATGTTTTATGTTATGCGAACCTGTCATTGTTTAAGAATATTTCAGACTTCATGGAACACACGCAATTATTTGTTCTTGAATTTAATATTTTCCTATCAAGACGAGTTTGGTATTCATCTTAAATTGCTTTCTAAACGCACTTCACAAAAAACACTTGTCTAGACAATCAATAAACTCCTCCCACTCTCTATCGATGCCGAAACCTAAACATGGATTCCCTCACAAAGCTTCTTACTTAGTACTGCTCGCCTGTGGAACTCTGTTCGGCCGGCTTGCTTTCCAGCTGACTACAATATCATTATCTTCAAGTCCAACGTAAACAAGTTCTCATTTAACCCTCCTCGTACATAATCAACTAGACCGAATTATTGCTACAAACGATTATTACGCAATTGTCCCACTGACTACAATACATATATTAATCCTCATCCTCGAGTGGCGTTTGGGCCATGATACGTTGCAACCTCTTAGTAAAAAAATGTATAGTTTTATCCTCAAAGCACAGTCTTACACCTTGAAAACTACATGAATAAAAGCATCAGAATCTTTTTTTAATACAAAACTATTAGTTGATACGTGATGAAATAGTTTTAGAGAAACCTTACCATATGCCTACATGTAGTATGTAACCATTTCATTTGAATTGTATCATTAATCTGCTTATGATTTATGCTTATCATTTATCTGCTTAGGCATGACTTAGTACCAACAGATTCGATGCCCTCGAATAAACGAGACTTAGTGAACAGGTCTTGCCTTACTAAGGGCGTGACTGTACATAGATATCCCTCTAATAGTAACAAATAATAATAAAAAAAAATAATTGCACGGATACGCCCGATAAAACGTGACAACAACAAAAAAGAAGACCGCATGGATGTTGAATAAATATAAATGTATTGTTATTTCATTAGATATAAAGCACGTCTCTAGGAAAGATCTGCTGAGGTAGATGATGATGATGATAATGATGATGATGATGATGATGATGATGATGATGATGGTGGTGGTGGTGGTGGTGGTGGTCGTAATGATGATGATGATGATGATGATGATGATGATGATGATGATGATGATGATGGAATAATCGGGGACTTTGCGAGTCGCATAACATGGTCGCTGCTGCTAGTTAACGCATAGTAGTGGTAGTTGTGTACAATACTAATAGAAATAAACGGAAGACACTTTCGTTGATGATGATGATGCTGGTAAGAGAGCATAATTTTATGATAGTCGTAGATAAAAACAGATATAATATAATACAAAAATAAATTACCAGTTAAAACCTATTGCTGCTACTACTATTACTACAAATAATAATAATAATAATAATAATAATAATAATAATAATAATATTGTCATATTACAATATTGCCGACAATAATGGTTTATATAGCCAGCGTAATTGTTGAATGCACTGTATTTTAGGTGTGTCAGATTATTAAAAGGCAGTTTGTTTCGTCAATAAAATGGGCCGTAAGGGTGGATTAAGTAGTTCTAAAACTAGCCCTATTACAGAACAGCTAGCAAAAGTTAAAACTACCCTTGAAATATCAAAAATGATAGAAAAGTACCATCAAACTGTAAAAAACTTTGTCAAAGATACGTAAGAGAGCCGATAAAGGTAAATCCAGAGTTGTTTCACGCCGTTGTCTACTCCCAATTAAACGTGAAATTGTTAAGAACCCTGGGCAAGTCTTTGACCAAGCCAAATTAAAGAATGTCGCTAAAAGTAGTCGATGTCGCCTACTGTAATAAGTGACAAAGTCTTTTAAGCTGTGACAAAGCCTCCATTTAAGTGACATCACATACAAAATCGATAGAAATGAGCAGAGGATAACATGAAAATGAAATTTTCCAAAGTTCTGTTCACGGATGAAGTGCGTGTCACTTTTGATGGCCCAGATGACTGGAGCAAGGGATGGGTCCTAGATGGACGACATCGTCATCAGCGTTTACGGCGCCAACAAGGTGGTGGTGGGATAATGATGTGGGCTGGGATTATCGGAGGTACGTTAGTTGGTCCATCGAGAGTCTCAGAATGCGTAAAAATGACAAGTGCTTACACAGCTTTTCTGAAGGAGCACTTTGAACCATGGTTGAAGAAGCAAAGGTTAACGTTCAAAAGAGCCATTATTTTATGCAGGATAATGCAGCAAACAAAAGCAAGCGGTATCGCCAGGAATAACCGCTGAGGAAATCACAAGTTTGACGTATTCTGTGGACCAACGTCTTTTACAAGTCATTAATAAAAAAAAAGGATCGTAAATGACCTACTAATTATGCCAATGTAGAAATTGCTCTGTAGTTATTGTGTTCTAAGGATTTTCCTAGTTTATTTACTGTTTGAAAATTATTCAATAAACATGTTATCGGTATATTGTGTTTTGTGTAAGCTTCTATCCCAGATATTGATAAACCTCATCTGCAAAAATGTCTGTCAAAAATTTTCCACATCCATGAAAGGCAGGGGATGAGTTGAGACTAATCGATCAAACTGTCGTTTGATGTAAGCACTGACAGTGTACTGTTCGTCCAAGCGTGCTCTATTCAGGAATTACATCTCATTCCAATACTCTGTCAATTTGAGATACACGTCTTTCATGCAAGTTGATTTTTTATCCAATGTCCCTGAACACAATCTGGCCCGGGAGCTTTCCAATTTAGAAGTTTCCTAAATTGCTTTTGATGTTTCTTCTTGTTTACGTTCGTCCAAATCTTGGGTTTGCTTAACCTTACTGTGTATTATATTTTTTACATATTTCAGCTACATATGTTTCTTCTTTAACAGTTCAAATATGAGGCCAAAACTTTGTACATATTTGTAGATTTGGTATTCCATTTAATCAATTTGACAGTTTATTAAGTTTTTCGTAGAACTTCTGTTCCAAACCAGACAACTTTTCGGTCTAAATTGTTCAATTCTCTCTTCGTATCTTTTCGCCTTTGATTTTTTTTTGTCCGTGTTCTGTTATTATTTCTTTTCTTTCCACTCTACTTTTCATTCAGTTATTTGACTTTCTGTGTCTTTTTTGGGCCCAAGTATCCTTTCAATCCTCTTCCAATTCTTCGTTCAAATTCTGTTTTTATTTCTTTTTATTTTTCGTTTCAACCTTTATTCATTCCTTTTTGAAGCTCACTTCTTTCAATTTAAGTTTCCTTGCAACCTTAATACTTCCTGATATGGCCAAATTGTTTCTTTTTTTACGTGTGATATTCTTGTATTTCAAATGGTTCATCATTTTATATGTCCACCTGAATCATCAGAGCTTTTTTGTCTATTTTCTTAAACATAATTCCATTGTTTTTCTTTCCTTCCACCATAATCCTTACCAGTCTTCTAACAATTTCTCTTGCTTTCTTATTTTCTTTTAGCACCCCCATTAGTTCCCCAATCCATAGAAGTTATTCGTTTCCTTTTTCCGTCGCTTCATCCACATTTTCCACTTCATTCTCCTTTCTTTCCTCATTAATAAGCATGTCTCCTTCGTTTGTGTTCACCTATCTTTTCATGTCCTATTATTTCAGTGCTGAAAATCATTCGTTTATCCGTATTGCTATTGCCTGATTACACACGTGATCTTCCGTTGATTCAAATGTTCCTCCATTCTGTAAACATTCCTTGTCTGTAACCTCTGACAGGCTTTCTATTTTCTTTATAGGGATGGATTTTGAAGATGCACTTCATGATTACCATTGTTAATCTTTTTACTCCACTCTATTCTAGCGGTTTCAGGATGCCGACCGGGTTTTTGCTGCTTTGCCAAGATATACCTGCTGAGCAGGGGGGGGCATTCACTTTGAGTTTAAATCTCAGTCACGCCGTTATTCTCAATACTTTGATTTGACATTTAATTCAAAAGAAGTTTAGTAAATTTTGCGTCACACAACCACCGTTTTTTTTTTAAATTTTCATCTGAGACGATCACTTTAGACAGCCGTGGTTTTAAATTGGAGTTTTCCTTTTAGATTATAAATCTTGCTGGACTGTCAAGCACAATATACTCACGAGCTATTGATTTTAAGGCGCCTAAAAACAGGTCCGCCGGGTTTAGTGACTAAGCAACTCGAGAAGGCCAGGAATAGATCAAGACAGTCTGAGGCTACTTTGGGAGTATTTTATAGGAGAGGGGGACCCCGTCCCCACTTCCACTACCGTGCATGTGACTATAACTGAACTTATTATTATTATTATTATTATTATTATTATTATTATTATTATTATTATTATTATTATTATTATTATTATTATTATTGAAAGGAGGTATACAGTGCTGGAAAAGGGAACGATGACCGTTCTAACAATGTTGAAAAAGCAGGTCCACACTGGTGGTATGAAAATAAGGAACTTTGTTGGAAAAGTGTTGCGTGCCGACAGAACAACCTTTTCCGGAACAATCAATCCCAGCTGAGTATAGAATTTAATGGTAGTAAACTAGCGAGAAACAACAACCCTCCAAATGCAAAAGATGCTAGGAAGTTCTGGAATGGGATTTGGTCTGTAGAAGAGCGATATAACAAGAAGACTAGCTGGTTGAGAGAGGTCAGAGAAAGGCTATCAGGAATGCAGCAGATGATGAACGTTCAGATAACCACTGGTGACGTGAAGGCTGGCATACAAAGGATGAAAAACTTGAAGGCATCTCGTCCAGATGGAGTGATGGGCTTCTGGTTCAAGCAGTTCCAATGCCTTTATTCACCTATAGCTGCTGTCTTGCAAAGTGTCGTACAGTCGGGAAATGCCCCTGATTGGCTTGTTAAAGGAAGGACGAAACTAATTTGGAAAAACCTTGCAAAGGGAACAGATGCAAGCAATTACAGACCAATTATATGTCTACCACTAATGTAGAACCTGTTAGCTGAAATTTTTGTGGAAAGAATTTATGGACATTTTGTGATCAATGATGTTTTCCCTGATGAACAGAAAGGGTGTCGGAAAGGCTCGAGTGGTACCAAGGAGCAACTACTGACTGAAAAGGCAGTAATGCAAGATGCAAATAGAAAGAAGAGGAATCTGAGTGCGACATGGATCGATTACAGAAAGGCTTACGACATGGTTCCTGATTCATGGATCCGTGAAACACTATTGATGATGAAGGTTGCTGGGAATGTGGTAGGGCTTTTGGAGGCAAGTATGGCTCAATGGAAAACAGTGCTGACAGCAGAGAGGTGATGGGGCAGGTCAGCATTAAACGTGAAATATTCCAAGGAGATTCATTATCTTCACTTCTTTTTGTAATGATAATGGTGCCACTGAGCATCCTCTTGAAGAGAGATAGATAGATAGATAGATAGATAGATAGATAGAGAGAGAGAGAGAGAGAGAGAGAGAGAGAGAGAGAGAGAGAGAGAGTATACATTTGGATCTGATGGAAGATGTCTCAACCATCTACTGTTTATGGATGATTTGAAGATATTTGGAGAAATGAAAAGGAAATGGAGATGCTGGTAGTGCTCGCAGGGACATACTCGGAAGACATCGGGATAGAGTTTGGGATTAGTAAATGTGCGGTGCTGGTGATGAAAAGAGGAGTAAAAGTTCATTCGCAGGGAATAGTGCTGCCAAATGGAGAAATTATGAAAAAAATAGGAGATACAGAGTATAAGTAGTTGGGAGTGTTGGAGGGTGTAGGCATAATGAACAGAGAAATGAAAGAGAAAGTCAAGAAGGAGTATCTTAGAAGACTGAAACTAATTTCGAAGTCGAAATTATATGGAGGAAACCTAATGAAAGCGGTGAATGCATAAACAGTCAGTGTTTTGAGATACAGTACGGAAATTTTAGAATGGTCTTACAAGGAGTTGCATGCAATCGATATTAAAACAAGAAAAGTTTTAGCAATGTTTGGTATATTCCACATTCGAAGTAGCGTAGCGAGGCTGTATCTAAAGAGAAAAGACGGTGGGAGAGGATTGGAAAGTTTAAAAAATTGTCTTAGAACCGAGGAGATATCGTTGAGGGAGCATGTGGTTAAAAGTGAGAAGTAAATGCCCAATTAAATAGAGGTATGTGAGATTAAGACTGATTATGTGAAACGTATGGATAGAGAAAGGGCAGAGAAACTGGTTAGGAAGAAAATGCACAGAAAGTTCTTCCAGGATATAGCAGAAGTGACTGATGAAAGATCATGGCAATGGATTAGAGCTGGATATCTTGCTAAGAGTACTGACGCTTTTGTTTGTGCAGCACAAGAGCAAGCATGAGGGACATGATTGTTCAAAAAAGTGGTTCTAGGAAAGGAAGTAGCTGCAGAATATCGGATTTGTCAATTGCACACCTTGCAGCAGGATGTAGTGGATTTGCCCAGAGAGAGTACCGTAAAAGACACGATCGCATGGGACTCGGAATATATTGGAAGGTCTGTAAGAAGGTTGGGGTGAAGTGTGATAGAAAGTGGGTTGAGGAGGTGCCTGATGAAGTGAGAACAAATGAGGATGGAAATGTAGAGGTATGGTGGGACAAAAGTCATAACGACCAAGAAATTGGAACATAATCGTCCGGATTTGGTCGTCATTGATTGACTAGGTCTCAAAAAACTGTCAGATCATAGACTTCGCAGTACCCTGGGACAGGAATGTGACGGAGAAGGAGAACGAGAAGTGGAGCAATTATACTCCATTGGCCTTGGAGATGAGGCGCATACACGGGGTTAAAACAAATCCCGATCGTAGTAGGTACGCTAGGAGCAGTATCAAGTCGTCTGAAAGCACAATTGATAAAAAATACGAATCGCCAATGTTTTAGGCGGCATTCAGACTTCTGCTATTGTAGGTACCACCGACGTCATTCGGAAACTCCTTGATCTTTGAAGCTCCTGGTTTGGAGCCGGGATTGAAGGAAATCGTCTGAAAATGAATCCCACCCCTTTCCAGGGAGATGTTGATACACGAAATCAGAATTATTATTATTATTATTATTATTATTATTATTATTATTATTATTATTATTATTTCTTTTCTTATGTCTTTTCGGATATTGTTAAGAGTTGACGGGAATACACAAATAATATTAACAAGATCGAATAAATACTACTACTACTACTACTACTACTACTATTGCAAGTTACGATAATAATAATAATTAAGCAAGCAGAAAAGCGAACATTAACAAAAACCAACTAAGAATTGTCCTAGTGACATATGCCCGTTGTATCAAAGTTTACAGTTACCCAAAGGTGCTGTGTTCAATTCTGAACGAAGGCAGTGAAAAGTAACATTCAAAACAGAGAATCAGCAACTATGTCCCAGAACCTAGCTGGAGTCCGAACACGGTACCCCCGTAATAATAATAAAGGGTTGGGTTCGAGACTCCTAAGAAACGGTTCCCCAGTTCGATACAAAACACCTGATGAAGGCCGGAGGGCAAAACGGCCAAAACGTTGGGACTCAAACAACGAAGATGAGGAAGTCAGTCCGACAATCTCAATCAATGAAGTACGTAGAACATTCTAGAGAGCGAAAAAAAGAATCATCATACTTGTGTATAATATAAACAATTGTAAAGGCAGAACAGTCTCATAAAACATACTTGAAAAAAAACAACAGAAAAACTAAGAGAAATAATAGTGAAAGGAAAGTTTTAAACAATATCATGAACGACAATCATTAACATAACATAAATATTCACAAAAGCGACAGATAAGTAGAAAATAGGCAGAACAAAAACAATCGTGTGATGACAAACAAAGTTCTTTGATGCAAAAAAAAAAAACAGTCAAAAGGGATAGAAATACCCTCTTGAGTATCTTTGTCTGATGTTGATTACACTCGCAGTGATTTGTTTTACTCATCACGTGTTATTGTACACGAATTTTAGCAATATCGCTCACTAGCAAGAACAGGTTGTGTGTTCTTAAACCTAAGTGATAATAGATCTCGATTGTTTCCAGGGTATTCCATCAACTTCGCTCACTATGAAGGACAATGTTGCGTTATCGCAACGACGCATTACTATTCAGTTTTCGTTAATAATGCCCCTTATTGTTATCTTGAATTTTAGTGATAATGATATTCACTTCGATTCCAGTACACTATGCTCTTCCATCTGATATCGGGATAATGTTCTCCTGTCTAGAACTTTCCTTTCCCGACCCCCAGACACTTCATTAGTACATTTTGTGATTCGACTTGGGTTGACCTTCAACTTAATGAAAAAAAAATTACAGAACAGTTACAGAAACAGGTGAAAAATAAGAACTCTGTTCGATTTACAAAGAACGCCACGCATTTCGAAAGGAATAAATGGATGTTTACATCTAAGCAGCAGGAGCAAAACATATTCTCAAAAGAAAAAAAATGGCGCTGAAATTAAGAAAAAAAGACAAAAAAAATTACACGGCTTAAGAAATGCCTGTATACAAATGCTTCAGTATGAGTAATATATTCTTGGAAGAAATCACGATTTTGGTGCAGAACATAAAAACCTGTCAGTCGCTACATATTGCAGGTCTAAAAGCGGCGACATTAAGTTTTATGTTGTATTGTCGTTTCAGATTTGTTTAGCCGACATCGTTCTTTGCTCTCATGTGACTATCTTACGTTTCAACGAATAACTACTAAACAAATAGTATGGTTCGGATCTATCAATTCCTTTGAGGCCGAGATAAATAGATGGTATAAACTAAAGAATTTCTTGTGACTAAACTTATATAACCAAAATAATTCCTGGATCTGGTGAGCGTTGTTTTATATTAATCATAACCTTGAATGGCTTTCAAACTTAATAAATGATGACATCATAGTAACCCCCGTCTCTCCCGTTTACATATATATATATATATATATATATATATATATATATATATATATATATATATATGTAGAGAGAGAGAGAGAGAGAGAGAGAGAGAGAGAGAGAGAAGGAGAGAGAGATTAAAAGTTTTTTTAAGCTAAAATCTATATATAAAAAAATAATTTCTTAGTCCTTCGTTGGAAAATTATTTTGTAAATTATTTAATCTCCTGCAATCACTGAGTCAACTTGCTTTCTCGAGTTCAGAATAGTTCTAAGTTTTCCGGGATTATTAGTTGTTTACTATGAATTTGAGGATTTAAAACAATACCTGTTCAATATTTGGAAATATTTTCAAATATTGTACTGATATTTTATTTCTTTAAATCAACCATCGCAATGAATCTTAGAATAACAAGAGAATATTGCAAGGTATATATATATATATATATATATATATATATATATATATATATATATATATATATATATATATACATATATATATATATGTGTGTGTGTGTGTGTGTGTGTGTGTGTGTGTGTGTGCATAAAGTCGCCTAAGAAAACTTTCATTCGATCGGATATCACGTGAGCTGTCTTTTCTACGGATTTCACCTTTTAATATGTTTTAAAATTTTCTCGATTTCTGTCTTACTTTCGATGCATTTTCGTGTCCATATTTTGTCTTTTGTATGGATTAGTTATAATATCAATTAATTTCTGATGAGTGGTTTGACGGCACAATGAAGTATACCCCCTCATCAGCAACGAAACGCGTGCCAGATAATTTGATATACTTATTGACCTTCGCCTATGAGTAAAAATAAGATTAGAAATGAAAGAAGAAATAAATAAACAAAAGTCATGATTGTTGACTGAATCTTTTTTGTCTGGGGGGAGGGGGTAATTGGAGTGTAACTCACAACTTTACACACACGCATATATCTATCTATCTATCTATATATATATATATATATATATATATATATAGATATATATATAGATATATAGATATAGATAGAGATCGAGATACAATAATACAATAACGCTCCTTTTATACCTACGAACACTAGTGTCTTAAGCTTACGCAACCATCAGTGTCAGATGACAATTTCTGCCGGCCCAAAGATTCAAACCCAGCCGCGAGCCACCTTTGACTCAATTTGCTAAGCATTTACCCCTTGGCCACCAAATAATTGTTAGGCGAATGAAAGGAATTGATAACTAATAAACGCACAATTCAGTGTTAGACATTAGATAATCCACCATTTTCTAACGACGGAAGCCGTAGACGTTGCATAAACGCTAGTTGAGTGCCTTTTAGTTTATACTTCTCAGACAGAAGTTGAAACTCAATTACGAGAGGCTAAACAAGACCTATTATATCTAAGCGAAACTGGCGTTGGGACGATTATTTTCCTAGATAACTACGCAATTAAAAGATACCCTAATTTAACATAAAATCTGACCCCTAAAGTCGCCATTAGCATGGAATATCTGCCTACATAAAAGATGGCTTTCTATGTGGTAGGGGCATCCCCAGAGAAGACCCGAAATTATCCTATATCTTCTTACTGGTTGCATTTGCTAACACCACTGCGTTTATATTTGCCCTCTATCGCCCCCGCACCAGCGGAATTACTATCTTTAAAAGCATATCAGAGAAAATTTACTATATACTGTTTGTTAATTCTTCAGCTAATATATTTCACGTCTGTGAGGACTTCAATGTTCACGGTGTGGAATGATTAGCTCACTCAAGCAATACAGATGTTAAGTGAACGTTCTATCACAATTTCTCTATTGCTTCTGACCGTACTCAGATTGTTCCCGAACCCACCCGTGTGCCCGACACTGACAGTCAATATGCAAATCTTTTAGACCTTTTTTCACAACTTGCACTGAACCTATGTTCATCTTCTGATTTATCTATAGTGGGATCTTCCGACTACTCATTTGTATCAGTTAAGATAAAAATGAAATGTAAATAGTCCCCAGACGTACCTCTTCATCTTATAGTATATCGATACTCTATGGCGGACTGGGATAGCTTCTGCACATTTATATCAGATCTACCTTTGCGTGGAATGTTTAAAAAAGAATGTGTCCTCTATAGACGGAATGGTTACTTGATACCCTCCAAAATATTCAAGAAAAAACATAACAACCAGCAGTGGTTCTCTCTAGAATGTGCAGCCGCCGTTGCGCGCAGAAATCACTTTGTCTATTGCTTCCAACGTAATAGATGTACTGAGACTAAAGCCGCTTTCAGGAATGCTAGCAACCACAGTAAAAGAGTAATAAAATTACGAGAAAAAGAAAGAGAGAGAGAGAGTTGTATGGTCAGTCCTGCAAGTCAAAAGTCGCTGAGCAGCAGCTTTGTTCCCACCAGTTTTGGCAAATAAGAAACAGGGTCGAGAACAGAAGCGTGTGCTCTATCTCAACCATCATTAATGGACCTGAGGTAAGCATCAGACAAAGCCAAACTCTTTGTCAAGAAATTTGCAGCTAATTTTACCCCATACGGTCAAGATCACCAACCCCCGTATTTTCTCTTGTATTTGAATACATGCTATGCGACATACAAATCTCAGTGCGGAATGTTGCCAAGCTAACCAAAAACCTGATTCTGATAAAGCAACTTGCCCTGACGGCATTCTAATTATAGTTCTGAAAAAGCTTTAACCAGAACAAGCTGCACACTTACAAAGCTGTTCTTAAGGAGAATTGCTTCCCAGCACACAGAAAAATCTCATCAGTATGCCCCGTATCTAAGAATTCAGGTGATCGGCCATCTCCTCGGTACTGACCAATAAGTCCCCTGTGCGTCATAAGTAAATTGCTGGAATCTATATTAAATAGAGAAGTATTCAACCACCCAAGCAAAAATACCCTCCTCAGTAACATGCAATATGTTTTCCTTTCTAGGGCAATTGCTCTTGACATATCAAAGGCCTTTGATAGGGTATGTCATAAAGATTTGCTTCAGAAGATCTTCAGCTCAAGAATTAAATCATTTCCCTCTAGTACGTTCATCAAAGTAGTGGTTGATGGACAGAAATCAGAAGCTCAAAATATTTATGCTAAAGTATCTTAAGAGTCCATCCTAGGCCCAACTCTCTTCCTGATCTACACCAATCATCTCCCAAATCACATCCTAAGATCATTCGTAGATATTTATGCTGACGGCACCACCATCTATGGCAACACTTAAAAGGCTGTAAACTACTAAGTTCTGTCGTATTGCTGGAACTCTGATCTTGAGTACGTGGTAAAATAGGGCAAGAACTAGCTGGTTAATTTCAATGCATAACATTCTAATACTCATCCGGCATCAATTGAAATGAATGGCTCTCGTCTTGGCGAGGCTCCATGTGTTGTCAAGCTCCTAGGTCTGACCTTTACTCCTGATCTGAAATGGAACACGTACATCATATCCGTTGCCAAGTCTGCTTAAAAATGGTGGAATTCTACTGCTCCAGTAGAAATCTCACTGCTAATTTAATTACCTACATGTCTAAGAGGAAGGTACGTCAAAAAACAACTTTAGTATAAGTATACCATTCTGTTTAACTTTCTAAAAGATAGAATCTTGGTGAACTCGTATATTTCTATCAAAATTAAATTATAAATATCCTCACTGAAAGGTTTCTTCAGAAGAGGTTACATCAAGTAAAAATTACAAAGAAAAGAATATAAACAAGTATTGGAAAATCACATTAAAGTAGATTATCAGTAAGTGTATAGATGTTATATCCTGAGAACAAAAGAAATGTAAATATACCTATAACAAGATTTGGCTTTAGATGCTTCGAAAGATACACTGTTGTTGTATCGAACTGCACGCTGATTCAAAAAAGACAAAACCATACTGAACAAATATGCGTTCAGTCTGATTTCAAAATATTTCGCTTGAACACTATATCATATAATCACTCCCACTACTACTACTACTACTACTACTACTACTACTACTACTACTGTTAGTGCTAAGTGATATAATTTAATTAATAATAAGAATATTAATAATAATCAATGTATTAAAACATATATATGCATATGTAAATATTTTCTTGGAGATTACAAATTTTAATAATGGCTATATGATGACCAAATCTGTTTAACATAATAAAAAGGTGTAAAAATATAAAAGGCTAGCTTACCAGTTTCGAAACTCGCTCAACAGAGCTAAATCGAAGTTGGGAAATTACAATATAAATTATGAAGGAAATGGAAAATATGTCGAGGGATGAAAAATGAAAATAAATCGGGGAAGAATCAAATAGAAACAACATTAATTCATAGAATATTTTTTCTTACAGATAGAAGGTCTCAAAGACTTCATGTAAATGATTTCTAGAATTTTCAATTCTTAAGGCGAGTGCGACTTACTAAGAATGGAAACCAGGCGACAATGGATGCGGAGGTACAGACAAGGTAATTTATAAAATGTTGCTAAGGGTAAGGAATGCATTATTCAAAACATCAGATAGTGAATATCAAATTTTTATAGAATGTGTTGTGTTATCCGGAAGTCCAATCTTTGCGGTGTCAACTCGAAGTAGTGCGGACCGTAATTTTATTTGAACCGTCGAGACGGTACACAAAAAATTATCCCCAAAAGTCGGAAAACCAAAAGCACTGAGACCTTGCTTCAGACGAGTTGGTAAACACTGGGTCAAGGATTGCTCATTCTTAAAAAGATGCCTCATATGTAATAAAATCAGACATAAACGATCTCACTGCAGGAAAAATCAGAACAGTAGGGTGCGTCAAACAATAACCAGAGACATCGTGGATGAAAACCTACGCAAATACGTAACGGTCAACATTCTCGGTCAGGATATTAAATTTTAATTAGACAGTGGGTCGAATCTTTCAATAATAAATTTCAAAATAGTGAAGAAATTACAAAAACCGACCATGCTAAGAACCAACAGATCGGCAACGGCCGTCAATGGTACAAACATTAATTTTGAGGGTTTAATCACCAACGTCACCTTGTTGGGAAAAACGAAAAAACTCAAAATATATGTATTAAAATATAGTGAGAACCTGTTTGGTTCCGATAGCATGGATGGATTTAATTTGTGGGAATCTTCTTATATCCACATTTTGCAAACAAAATAAAAACCCATCCAGCGGAAGTGAGAAATTTATAACCAGTTTTAAAAAAAGAATTCCCAAATGTATTTTCTCCAGGTCTTAGGAGATACACAAAAATGACCGCAGATTTTAAGCTAAAACCGGGTATATAACCGGGTATATAACCGGTGTTTAAAAAACAAAAAAACGTAATGTCCCGTTCGCATCCCTTAACAAGATAAATCAGGAACTTGACAGATTAGAAAACATTACTTTATTGGCTAAAATTTAATATAGTGAATGGCCTACTCCAGTAGTATACGTAAAAAAAAAAGACCGGGGAAATCCGCGTTTGTGTTGACTTCTCCACCGGACTCAACGGGTCGTTCGAAGAATTTCACTATTCATCACCCAGCCCAGATGAAGTATTTACGAAATTAAATGGCGGCAAGTTTTTCGCTAAGATCGAACTGAGCGAAACTTACAAATTCCTGTAAACGACAAAAGCGCTAACCTCCTCTGAATTAATACTTTTCGGGGGTTGTGCAGATACGAAAGGCTCGCGTTTAGTGTTTAAGTAGCACCCCCGATATTCTAGCAAGACATGAATACCATGCTGAGCGACCTGGACACCGCCATTGCATATCTAGATGACATCATTATAGCGGGCAAAAGCAGGGAGGAACGGAACACGCAAACCATATCAGACAAGTATTCAGTCAAATACAAAATTATGGGTTTAAGGTCAAGTGTGAATTCTTTTTACAAAAACTCAAGTATCTAGGATATATCACTGATAAAGATGGCAGGCGCCCAGATTCGGACAGGGCGACCGTTATTAGAGAAATGCCAGCACCGGAAAACATAGGCTTTTTAGCATTGGAAAATTATTACCAAAGATTTATCTCTAACATGCACAAATTGCGTGCACCACTTAATCAATTACTAAAGAAAAGTACGACTTGGGAGTGGATAGCGGATTGCCAGACATCATCCCAAGAAATAAATAAAGTCCTTATTTCAAAACTGTTCTTAGCTCATTTTAACCCAAAGTGTGATATAATAGTGGCTAGCAACGCTAGCAAATATGGCGTTGGCACCTGCATGTTACATAGGATACCAGATGCCTCAAAGCAGTCAATAGCTTTCGCGTCTCGGACTCTGCTTCCAGCAGAGAAAAATATTCTCAGATCAAGAAAGAATGGCTAGGAATTATTTTTGAAGTTTCGTAATTCTACCAGTTCCTGTACGGAAGACAGTTTTATCTACACACCGACCATAAGCCTTTGATATTCATTTTTAGAAAAAAAGGGAATTCCTACATTCACGGCGAATCGACTATTAAGATGGAGAAGTGTTCTTCTAAATTATAATTTTAAAATAGAATCTTTCTCCTCAAAACAACTGGCACATGCAGACGGTCTATCGAGACTAATTTCTGCCAAAATGGAACCTCTAGAAGAATCAGTAATCGCGGCACTACGTATTAATAGTGAATTGAAAACCACGGTTAATAATATCATCCGTAAATTGCCGGCCACACTTCAGGAAATTAAGGCAGAATCCGTGAATGACAATTTCATTCAAACCATTGAGCAGAACTTAACACTGGGTGATACCGTTTCAGACATTTTTTGTTTGCGACGAAATGCTGCTATACAGAGAAAGGGTTATCACTCTTTAACTCCTTCAAACAAATATTCTCAAGGACTTTCACATGGGGGCATCCAGGAATAAACCGGATGAAAAGTCTTATGAGAATTTCGTTTACTGGCCAGTTATGGACCAAAACATTACCAACATGGTGAATACGTGCAAAGGTTGTGCTTTGGGTGCCAAAGCACGACCTATAATACATAAGCCTTGGCCTAAAGCTGAACAACCGTGGTCGAGGATCCACACTGACTACGCGGGATCAGTAGAGAATTTTAACTACCTGATTGTAGTAGACAGCTACTCGAAATGGCCAGAGATGTGCAGATGCAAGAAAACGACGAAATTCTTTTATTGGAGTTGTTTGCTCGTTTTGCGGTTGTGGATTGTCTAGTAAGCACAGCGTATCCAGTTCACCTCAGCAGAGTTCAGAGAATTATGCGAGAAGTACCAAGTTAAGCATATTACGACTCCCCCAGTTCTACCCTACAAGTAACGGCTTCGTCGACACGCTCAACAGGACGTTGACAAAGGCGTGCGGCACACCGACAAAAAAAAAAACCATCCGACAATTTCTGCAGGTCTATAGGATAACGAAAAATCCGAACAAACCAGATGCCGGATCTCCAGCTGAAATCATGTTTGGGCGGAGAATATAACCAGTATTTGATAAACTGCTGCCCAAACATATAATACAATACAGAACCTCTACAATGCCAACAAAACGGTTTAACCGTAGGGATATAGTACATTTTAAACATTGTAAGAATAAAGTTTCCTTTTGGAAACATAGCACGATCTTACGAAGAGTCGGCCATGTTACATACATCATTCAGGGCCCAAAATTCGAACATAAGAGTCACCTGAACCAAATAAGGAAACACATCTCCGAGGATCAAGAACCACCGCACGAAGGCAGAAAGGCAACTGATGCAGTATACGACTGTTTTGACGTGGAACTTCTAAAATACATGTCAGAACCAAGACGCTCCGGCAGAAAGCGGAAGTACACAGACTCTTTGCTGACCTGTCTCAAAAAGAAAAGATACTTTTTTAATACCCGGAAAATCAGCTTGGGAGGGGGTGTTGTGGGGGGACCACCCTCCAAATGGGCTAATCCAGCATCCATATACATTTTACTCATGGCGATCCCTGGCGGGGATCTTATTCACGAGCGACCCTCGCATGCTCGGTAAATTATTAACACTTTCCGTTTGTAACCTTTCAGTTGTTTTCATTTAATACATGTTTTAAACTGTTCTCCCTTGTTCTATTCTTCTTTGTGGCTACTTGCGAGCCATAACAAAACTTGAAAAGATGTATCTACGAAGTAGACCTGCCAAAACGGATCACCAAAGGAAGAACAGCACTGATACAAAAAGACACCGAAAAAGAAACGGCCCCAGCAAATACAGCCCCATAACTTACCTACAGACCCTGCTTACTAACCATATAGACAATCTCAACAGCACAACTGAGAGAAAAAATGTACGATTTCCTCAACCGGCCTGCTTCCAGAGAAACAGAAAAGATGTCCGAAAGGAAAAAGCAGAAAACATCATCTACTATACATAAAGAAAGAGATCTTAAGCGAAATAAAAAGAGACAAAAAACATAATCATGTTATGGATTGACGACAAGAAAGCATACGGCAGGATCACTGAAACATAAATGATAGAACACTGAAGGCTCTACAAATTACAGATAAAATTATTAATCTGATTGAAGAAGCATCGAAAACATAGAGGCTTGAACTCACAGACGAAGGGCAATACATAACAGATAAAATACAAAGCGGTATTTTCCAAGGAGCTTTGTTATCATCCCAACTGTTCATCAAATTTATATTATATATCTTTACAATATACTTAGGCTATCCTGGTGAAGATACAAGTTTACTAATATAGACGTGAGAATGAAACACGTAATGTATATAAACGACCTGATACTTTTTGCTAGAAACAAAATGAACTAAAGACGCTAATAAACACAACCAGAATCTTCAGCCAGGATATCCGATTAAAATTTGGAATATGAACGTTTACACTGCTAGTTATACACAGGGGGGCATTGGAGGAAGATGAATCCATGAAACTACTTTACCAACCGGAGATGAGGACAAACTACAAAGATCTGTGAGTTCTCAGACATAATCTAATCAACAGAAATAAAAGAAAAACGAGGAAAGACTACATAAGTAAAACAAGAAAACTCCTAAAAAACTAAATTATATAGAGGGAACCTAATAAAAGGTATAAAAACATAAGCAGTATCACTAATAAGATACTCAGAACAGCTCATAGGCTTGTACAAAGAAAAACTGACGCATATCGACCAGAAGACAAGGCAACTGATGATCATCCACAATATATTACATTTAAATAATTATGCCGACCGAATGTACGTGAAAAGCAACGATCGCAGTATAGTGGTCAGTATAGAAGATTGTGTGAATAGCCCCAAAAGAATACAAAACGCAGAACACAGAAAGTTGAATCACTATGGTAACAAAAAAGAGAGACAACAGATAAAAGGAGAAAAGAAAAATAGAAATAAAAAACTACTACACGTAAGGTCCGTATTGATGACAATACATGAGACTCTTGCAAACACTTGCACATGGCGACAAAATGGATATCTAAACAGAGAAACTGAACAACAGCCACACAAGAAAATGCGATTAAAACTAACTATATCAAAACAAATATCAACAAGACAAAAGTAAACAGCAAATGCAGATTCTGTGGACAAAGGGTCGAAACCATAACCCACATAATAAGTGAAGACATAACTGAAATAAAAATACTAAGAGGAATCTTCCAAGGTGATTCCCTATCGCTTTTACTGCTCATTATCGCCCTGATGCCACTGAACAATATACTAAGAAGATGCAAACCGGATAGAAGTTCACTAACACAGAAGAAAGAATGGGCAACCTCATGTGCATGGATGACCTGAAACTTTTTGCATAAACAAAGACAGAACTAGAAACCCTAATATCAGACTCTTTGCTGTTCATGAGGGGGAGAAAACTAAAAGAAACAGAAGGTATAGTACTACCCAAATCAAAACAGAGATGAGTGCACTAGATGAACATAATAGCTACAAATACTTGTGAGTGCTGGAAGCAGACACCATGAAAGCAACAGAAATAAAAGAGAAACTCAAAACTAAACTATTAAGTAGAAACCTAATTATAAAAATAAACACATAGGCAGTGACACTAATAAAATATTCTGGACCGTTTATAAACTGGATCAAAGAAGAACTAAGGCATCTTGATCAGAATACCAACAAACTCAGGACAATGCACTACACCCAAAAGTTGGTACTGACCGACTTTGTGAGGACTGGTCTGTATAGAAGACTGTATAAATAACATGAAAAAGAATTAGAATTAAATACGTACTGCAGAACACCGTAATAATAATTACTGCAGGGAGAGAAAAGAAAGAAACAAACAAAATAGAAAAAGATACTAGGAATAGGACGAGAACAGAAAAATGGATAGAGAAAAAGCTACACGGGCGATTCCTGAGGATTACAAAAAATAGACTAATGGAAACACCGTGAACTAGCCACAAAAAGGAACCTAAACAGGTTAACTGAATCACAAATAACAGCTGCACAAGATAACGAAATTAGAACCTACCACATCAAAGCAATGATCGACAAGACACAAGACAACAGCAAATGCAGACTATGCGACAATGAGACGAAACAATAAATCACAATATAAGTGAAAGCAATCTAGTAAAAAGATATAAAAATAGACACGTAGATATAACACAAAAATATAAAAATAGACACGAAGAAGGCAGTACATTGACAGTTATGCAAAAAATTGCATGTCGGACACACATACAAATTGTACAAGCACAAACCGGCATCAATACAGGAAAATGAAAGTCACAAGATTCTCTGAGACATGGATTTACAAACGGATAAACCCATGTAAGCAAGAAGACCGGATGTCATAATAGTTATTTAGAAGGAAAAGTTATGCCATAGTGGATATTTTGCCATTCCAGTAGACCACAGATTGAATATCAAGAAGACTGAAAATAGGAGTAAATACAGGGAACTAGCCAGAGAGCTGAAAGGGATTTTGAAAAGGAAGAAAATAAAGATAACACTACTAATAATAGGAGAGCTAGGAACGAAAAACTTTTTAAAAAAGAATAAGAGAGATTGGAATCAAAGGGAGGGCCGAGAAGATACAACGGATAACAATTATGAAAACTGCAAGAGATATTAAGGCAAACCCTTAATTGCGGAGACTATCACCTCACATAAACTACACACAAACTGGACACAGAAACAGCTACAGATGCTAAACACAAATAAACATCACATGGAATCATAAAAGCTGAAATTGTGTAATTGTAAGATACCGCCCAACTTTTTGCGAGTGTCAGCAAAAAACGGGCACTGCACCAAACAATGAGGGTCAAAGAGGATGGAAAGACTGAGGAGAGACACTAGTCAGACCTCCGCTGGCTAACTACAAAGAGGACTAGGACCTTGGAGAGGCTTATTGTCACCCAAATTCTAGTGGAGACCAATACCCACCGCCAACGAGAAATGAATGGTAAGCGGCTTTTGCGATAACGCAAATTCTTTTTAGAAGGTTATCGGAAAGAGTGGAGAGTACTGGAAATCTAAGGAGGCGTGTTGCCATTCAGACTCCAGGAGACACCATAGGAGACACCATAGGAGACACCACACGTTGTTCTCAAAGAAAAATCTTTGATGATGGCTTGTGTGACTACTCCTAGTGAGTAAATAATAATAATACTTGATACTTTTAATCACGCAAAAAGAATGTCTTAACAGATTAGTAAAAGTATATGATTTTTGGACTGAAATCACAGGAAAATAAATAGTATTTGTGTTTGTATATATGCTATGCGTGTGCACGTGCGGGTGGGTGTATACGAAACTCACAGACACACTGACAAATTGTATAAAACAATGATGCATCCATTATTCTCAAACACGTACACATGTACATAGTCCAGGGTGGTGCAGAGCAACTTACTTGGTTAGAATATCAATTAGATAGAAATAAGCAAGTTGCTCTGCCCCATTTTGTATTATACAACTCTTCTCTCTACCTCTGGTTTGTCTTTTTTACAGGATACATACCCTTTTGTGTAATTTAATGCCGAGAAACGGTGCAGATGAGAAACTATATATTTTATACGATCTATTGACCATAAAGTGTTGGGGTACCTCAGAGGTCTATACTTGGGCCTTTAGTATTCCTGTTATTCATAAACGGCCTTGCAGATAAAATTGTTTCTGGGTATATGTGCTGATAACACCACTCTCTATAAGAGGCACGAGAGGAAAACAAATGAACACATATCTAAGGAAATGGCAGAAACACTAGAGGATGACCTCCAATCTGTAGTGAAATAGGGACAAAAATGGATGGTCACATTCAATGCTGCCAAGACTAAGCTTGTTTCCTTCAATAATTACAAGAAACCTTCTCTACCACCAATAATAATGTCTAAGGAAACTTTACCCAAAAGCACTTCCTTTAAACTCCCCAGCCAAACGTTTACAGTGGACATGAACTGGAATAAATACATTGAGAGCATTGCCAAGGCTGCTGCAAAGAAGTTGGTCTCTCTCTACCGTGCTAAATAGCTACTTACGCCTGAAAGTATTCTGTACCTCTATAAAGCCACCATTCGCCAATGTATGGAGTACTGTTGTCATATTTAGGCTGGTGCATCTGCTGCTTGTCTCTCACTCCTGGATAGGGTTCAAAAGAGAGTCGCCAACCTGATAAGTCCTCAGCTGCCATCTAGGCTTCAGCCTTTGTCCCACAGACGAAATGTGGCATCCCTCTGCCTGTTCTACAAGTACTTTAATGGTGAATGCTCTGACGAACTACAGACACTTGTACTCCCTCGACGTAACTACCCCCGACAAACCCGACAAAGCTTAATCCCACCCCTTTACAGTAGATATCCCTAGGTGTAAGAAAGACTTCTACTCTAATATTTTCTTCCCCAGGATTCTGCTTTCCCAACTGTACTGATATGCAGCAGTTCAAGTGCAATGTGAACAAACATCTTATTACTCATCTCCATTCATAATGCCTTCGCAACCTATGTCTCCGATAGTAGCTCCCTACTTCAAAGTGGGACTGTGTCTTGTTTCGGGGTGAAAATTTATTAAAGAAAAAGTAAGGTGGTTGTACTGATTTCAGTATATCTGTTTCCCAGCGCCGCTATAGCATCCATATGCCAAACAAGCACGTCCTCATTCTTTCGAATCTGGTTCATTAATTTCAATTTCTCTTTACATCATTCGTAATTATGAAGCATTAACGAGAAGATATGACTTGTTTCTTTTTTGCCAATTGAAATTAAATACATCTCATTAAAGATTGAATAAGATTCAATTATTTCAGCATTAAACATTTTTTATTAAAAATTCTGACATCTGACACATTCGTTTTAATAACGAGAGTCTCACACAGAGTTTATCGCAAGCCTTTTCTTCTTGCGTATGGACATGCGCAAGTTACTACACATTTGCGCATTCTGATAACTTTTGCTTCTTCGCCAAGCACTATGAACACGACTTAATGAAAACACTCGTGGTTCTTTATAAAATGATAAAAGTTCCAACATTTTTTTTTATTAAACGCTTCTGTTAAATTTTTTTTTTTTACCGTTCTTTAGTAAAATCACGAAGAAAAGAAGATGGTAAAGTACGTACTTTTTCTTTAAGATATCATGGTTTTGTTTTTATTTAGTGTAAGTAAGCACGTGTAATATGCGTCCAACTGTTTGTTTAAACGTTTGTCTGTTAGTTGTTCTGTTTTTATTTTCAATTTTAGATTTTTGTTTGTTCTAGCAAGGGATGAGACATTCTACCAGACTTTCACCTGCTATTTGAAACATTATAACAAAGTGATTTTTTAAAAAGAATCTAACGGTCCCTGCCACACTTACGTTATAAATAGAATTTCCCTTTGTATATTTTACGTGTACATTTTTACATAGTATTTTTATCAGTATATCTGACTTAAGTTAGAAATGTCATGTTTATAATAATAACGGTCTCGGCCTCTAAATTGCTCGCTCTTTAAGTTTTTCGCAAGTTTGAAAGACATATCTGCTGATATGTCACAGCAATATATAAAACAACATTATTGTCAGTATATCTGTCTTATTTTTAAAATTACTTCCCTATTATCGTAAAACTCCACGTAATATTTGTGGCTTGAACACGCTTATGTTTAAACAGAATTCCTATTGGAACATGCATAGATTGAAAATATTGTTTGCCTTGTTCTTTTTACCTTATTTTTATACTTGTTATCGGACAAAACGGTTTTGGAGCACAGGCGCACTATAAAATTTAAACAATACCTAAGAAAATAGTTAGACTTAATTTCAATGAATTATGGCGTCTTGGTAAGGTACGCTTACAAAACAGCAAATCCAAATCAATACAGAAATTTACAACCTCATTTAAAAATTAAAGCATACAAATAAATACAGAAATTAACAAACCCATTTAAAAATTAAAACATCGAAATCAATACAGAAATGTACATTCTCATTTAAAACTCAAAGCATCAAAACTAATACAGAAATTCACAATCAATTTAAAAATAAAAATATCCAAATCAATACAACAATCAAAATTCCATTAAAAATTTAAATAGCAAAACCAATACTATAAAAATAAAAAAAAACATCTAAATCATTACAAAAATTCACAATCAAATTTAAAAAGTGAAACATCCAAATAAATACTGAAATTCAAAATCGCATTAAAAATTTAAACGTCAAAATCAATACAGGAATTTATGATCCCATTTAAAAATAAAACATTCAAATCAAGACAGAAATTTACAATCCCCTAAAAATGATCTAAATCAAATCAGAAATTAACAATCCCATTATAAATGTAGAATATCTAAATTAATGCAGAAATTTATAATCCCATTTGAAAATGAAAACACCCAAACTAGTATAGAAATTCACCATCCCATTAAAAATTAAAACATCCAAAGCAATACTGAAATTCTCAATCCCATTTAAAAAATGAAACATTCAAATCCATACAAAAAATCACAATCCTATTTAAAAGTATTCATATCCAAATCCATACAGAAATTAACAACCCCATTAAAAAATTAAAACATCCAAATCTATACAGAATACTATAATCCCATTTAAAAATAGAAACATTCCAATCAATACAAAAATCGACAATCCCATTTAATAATAAAAATATCCACATAAATACAAAAATTTACAATTCCATTTAAAAATCAAAACACCCATATAGAAATTGACAATTATATATCAAAATTAAAACACCCACATCAATACAGAAATTAAAAATCTTATTTTAAAATTTAAATATCAAAATCAGAACAGACAATTTCAATTCAATTAAACATTAAAACATCCAAACCAATATAAAAATTTACAGCCCATTAAAAATTATAACATCGAAATTAATACAGAAATTTACAATCCCATTTAAAATTAAAACATCGACATCAATACAGAAATATACAACTTCATTACAAAATTAAAATATCTTCATCAATACAGAAATCTACAATCTCATTTAAAAATTAAAACATCCAAGTCAATACGGAAATTTACAATCTCATTCAAAAATTAAAACATCCAAGTCAATACGGAAATTTACAATCTCATTTAAAAATTAAAACATCCAAGTCAATACGGAAATTAACAATCTCATTCAAAATTAAAACATCCAAGTCAATACGGAAATTTACAATCTCATTCAAAAATTAAAACATCCAAGTCAATACGGAAATTTACAATCTCATTCAAAAATTAAAACATCCAAGTCAATACAGAAATCTACAATCTCATTTAAAAATTAAAACATCCAAGTCAATACGGAAATTTACAATCTCATTCAAAAATTAAAACATCCAAGTCAATACGGAAATTTACAATCTCATTCAAAAATTAAAACATCCAAGTCAATACGGAAATTTACAATCTCATTCAAAAATTAAAACATCCAAGTCAATACGGAAATCTACAATCTCATTTAAAAATTAAAACATCCAAGTCAATACGGAAATTTACAATCTCATTCAAAAATTAAAACATCCAAGTCAATACGGAAATTAACAATCTCATTCAAAAATTAAAACATCCAAGTCAATACGGAAATCTACAATCTCATTCAAAAATTAAAACATCCAAGTCAATACGGAAATTTACAATCTCATTAAAAAATTAAAACATCCAAGTCAATACGGAAATTTACAATCTCATTTAAAAATTAAAACATCCAAGTCAATACGGAAATTAACAATATCATTCAAAAATTAAAACATCCAAGTCAATACGGAAATTTACAATCTCATTCAAAAATTAAAACATCCATGTCAATACGGAAATTTACAATCTCATTCAAAAATTAAAACATCCAAGTCAATACAGAAAACAACAATCTCATTTAAAAATTAAAACATCCAAGTCAATACGGAAATTTACAATCTCATTCAAAAATTAAAACATCCAAGTCAATACGGAAATTTACAATCTCATTCAAAAATTAAAACATCCAAGTCAATACGGAAATTTACAATCTCATTCAAAAATTAAAACATCCAAGTCAATACGGAAATTTACAATCTCATTCAAAAATTAAAACATCCAAGTCAATACGGAAATTTACAATCTCATTTAAAAATTAAAACATCCAAGTCAATACGGAAATTTACAATCTCATTCAAAAATTAAAACATCCAAGTCAATACGGAAATTTACAATCTCATTCATAAATTAAAACATCCAAGTCAATACAGAAATTTACAATCTCATTTAAAAATTAAAACATCCAAGTCAATACGGAAATTTACAATCACATTCAAAGATTAAAACATCCAAATCAATACGGAAATTTACAATCTCATTCAAAAATTAAACCATCCAAGTCAATACGGAAATTTACAATCTCATTCAAAAATTAAAACATCCAAGTCAATACGGAAATTAACAATCTCATTCAAAAATTAAAACATCCAAGTCAATACGGAAATTTACAATCTCATTCAAAAATTAAAACATCCAAGTCAATACGGAAATTTACAATCTCATTCAAAAATTAAAACATCCAAGTCAATACGGAAATCTACAATCTCATTCAAAAATTAAAACATCCAAGTCAATACGGAAATTTACAATCTCATTCAAAAATTAAAACATCCAAGTCAATACGGAAATTTACAATCTCATTCAAAAATTAAAACATCCAAGTCAATACGGAAATTAACAATCTCATTCAAAGATTAAAACATCCAAGTCAATACGGAAATTTACAATCTCATTCAAAAATTAAAACATCCAAGTCAATACGGAAATTTACAATCTCATTCAAAAATTAAAACATCCAAGTCAATACGGAAATTTACAATCTCATTCAAAAATTAAAACATCCAAGTCAATACGGAAATTAACAATCTCATTCAAAAATTAAAACATCCAAGTCAATACGGAAATCTACAATCTCATTCAAAAATTAAAACATCCAAGTCAATACGGAAATCTACAATCTCATTTAAAAATTAAAACATCCAAGTCAATACGGAAATTTACAATGTCATTTTAAAATTAAAACATCCAAGTCAATACGGAAATTAACAATCTCATTCAAAAATTAAAACATCCAAGTCAATACGGAAATTTACAATCACATTCAAAAATTAAAACATCCAAGTCAATACGGAAATTTACAATCTCATTTAAAAATTAAAACATCCAAGTCAATACGGAAATTAACAATCTCATTCAAAAATTAAAACATCCAAGTCAATACGGAAATCTACAATCTCATTTAAAAATTAAAACATCCAAGTCAATACGGAAATTTACAATCTCATTTAAAAATTAAAACATCCAAGTCAATACGGAAATCTACAATCTCATTCAAAAATTAAAACATCCAAGTCAATACAGAAATGTGCAATTCCATTCACAAATTTTTAAAATACTGATACAGAAATTTACAATCCAATTTTTAAATTAAAACATCAAAATCAAAACAGAAAGCCACAATATGATTTTTAAATCAAAACATCTAAAAATAAAAACATCCAAATCTGTACAGAAGTTTACAATCTCAGTTAAAAATTAAAAAAAGGTCAAACTTGAATGGAAATTGACAATCGATTTAAATATTTGGAAAACAATCAAAATCACAACAAATATTAACAGATTTTAATTAAATCTAACAAAAAATAACAGATCTTAGATAAAAATTTAAATTGTAATCAGAACAGAAATATACAAATCTACTTTAGAATTTAAAAAAGAAAATCTGAATAGAAATGCCACTTCAAAATCATAAATTAACGCAGCTTAATATAGTTTACTTGGAGCATTGTTTAATGCGTATAGAAAGTCATTATGACAATGCTGAGATGTAACTGATGGAGTGAAACTGAACCTATTTAAGATAGAATGGCAGCTTCATTCTATTGATTTAACACACACACACACACACACACACACATATATATATATACCTATATACAGCATTTTACACTATGTTATATTTCATTAAATAAAATAAACGTTTTTTGTCTATTAATTCTAATTTCGATCCTTTCCAACTTTCGAATAACAGTCTTCACTTCTGGCGGAAACTGGCTGATGTAATCACCATATTTATCATAAGTCCGAGTACTATCCAATCCTTCAAAAAGAACTTTTTAAATTGTTCAAAGCTAATTCATCCCTGATGATGAATCCTGAATGATTGGAAAGTACTCGAACTTATGATAAAAATGGTGATTACATAAACCAGTTCCTGCCAGTTCCTTCTTAGTTTATTTGAAAAATTTCATTTTTCATGGGTTGGTATACGCGTCATTTTGGTACATTGGTAATGTCAATAGCTTGAATGCTTCAGGTTCGATTCTAGCTGGTTGCACTCGAATGCTTTTTATTTTTAATATTTGAAATTACGACTCTACTATAATACTAACTTTTCAGCCCAGCCTTACTCGGCCCCTATGTACTGTTCATAACTTTATGTGCATATATATATATATATATATATATATATATATATATATATATATATATATATACTAAAAACTCATGTAAAGGTAACGTACATAAAAAAATTTCAAATGTTTAAACCCAAAATTCGAAGATTAATTTGGTAGAGTCTGCAAAGGTCAACTCTTTCAACCATGACCTCTTGGCAGCGTAATTTACGCCTTAAAACTGATTAAAAAGCTAGCTGTATATCTGAATACCCTTTATGCAAAATTTCAAATGTTTAGTCTCAAAATTTGCTAAATAGTTTCCTAGAGACCGCAACGTAAATCTGTTGAACTCTGGTCCCATGGCAGCCAAATCTTCGGCTATAACCGATTAAAAAGCTTTCCCTATGTCTTAATACACTTTATGTAAACTTTTAAATGTTTAGACACAAAAATTGGTTAAGTAATTTGGTAGAGACACCAGAGGTAATTTTTTTTTACCAATATTTTGACCCCTTAACATTTATTGCTTTGGGCTTTAACCATGTTGCGAAGTTTGATCCATGTCCAATTAATCTACATCTACAATTTCAAATATTAAGCCTAAAATTTGGCGGAGGAGTTTGGTAGTGTTTTCGAAGGTTAAATCGTTGAACTTTCACCCTATGACAGCCACATTTCTGACAGAACACTGATTAAGAGGATTTCCCATATCTCAGTACCTCTTGTGTTTAATCTCGAGTCTGTAGACCAAAAATTGGAAGAGTAATTTGGTAGATAAAAGTACACAGGGTCAGGCAAACATTTTCACTTATATATATATATATATATATATATATATATATATATATATATATATAGATAGAGAGAGAGAGAGAGAGATTAATGCGTATTCAGCATTTTTACGTATATATATATATATATATATATATATATATATATATATATATATATATATATATATATATATATATATATATATATATATACTAACAAAAGTACCCGTCGTTGACTGGGTTCAAAAACAACCTACAGAAAATGGACTCTGATTTATGAAGATATGAATGATAGGTTATGAAAAGAAAGGGTTGTAAAAAGATAGCTTCGAATTTGGGGGTATCAAAACCAAAGCAAAATATGATGAAAGTAAAAATAAAATAGATAAACTCCATACTTTATTATACCATACCTGTTCACACCGAAACACTTATCACAATATTCTGTGGATCTATATTAAAAACACCTTGTTAAACTTTGTGGCATATTTCCATTCTATGGAGGTCAGGCGCGAACGAACACCCCATAATTTTATTATACCAGATTTCTTCAAACTGAAACATAATTATCAAAGTATACTTACGCCGGTAGATATGAAAAGTCTTTATTAAAGCTTGTGCCTATTTCCATTCCATGGAGGCCAGCGTGAACGCAGATCCCACAATTTCATTATACCATCCCTATTTAAGTTAAAACATACTTATCAAAGTATTATTATGTACATCTATATCAAAAACACTTGCAAACGTTTTTTTTTATTATTTTTAATTTTTTTATTTCCATACTTTGTGGACCAGGCGCGAACGCAGACCCGACAATTTTAATGAACTACCGTTCTGACAGATCAAACATACTCATTCCTGTGTCTCGATACATCTTCTATCATTACATGCAATCAGTTTTTTTAAAATAGTCAACCATATAGGAGCCTTTTCATGACCAGACACACACACACACACACACTTATATATATACACACATTCAGCTTTATATATATATATATATATATATATATATATATATATATATATATATATATATGAATACGTATTCAGAATTTTTTTTAGTAAATACTGAAATATTTCAATTTAAAAAAATATTTTATATGAACATACTTTATAAGTGTGCGTGTGTTCATGGGTATATGTATGAGTATATATATATATATATATATATATATATATATATATATATATATATATATATATATACAGCATAATCACGTTGAAATACTGGGTTTCGCCATATCATAGACTTTGAGCGTTCATGAGCCTGGCCAGATGGGTTACTATTTGTCAACACTAGGCGCTGTACGTGAAAACCGCTTATCTCGCCATTGTTTACAGGCGTGCTGCATGTGTATACTTGCAACTGAAATTAAAAGTGTCTACTCGAGAGAAGTAAGGTTGGTTACTGCACAAGATTTTTTTTTATATTGGAATAAAATATACATCTATAGCAAGTTAGGTACAATAAGTCGTCAATGTTTCATTTTAGCACGAAAGAAACATAGGCGCCGTTGCGGAACGTACTTGGCATATATATATATATATATATATATATATATATATATATATATATATAGATAATGCTATAACAATTACGAGTATTAAGAGTATTTAGCGCTGTTTTAGTTAATGCTGAAATATTATAAAATATTTTATACGACCTTACTTTAGTTGTAGCCATACATGTTCAGATCATTGTAGTAATGTTTTTAAGTCATTGAAATTGTGTTTAATGCGTTTCAGGGGTTCTGTGAAGCCTCCTCTTCAAAAAGTATTTAAAATGATTAGAATATATTCGATACGTGTTAAAAATGAAAAGAACATTTTCGTAGTTCATTTTAAATGTTCCGAGAGGTGGAAACATGTGTACACGATTTTACTTTTCATTCGTATGTCCAATTTTTATTACTGGTTCATTGGGCTGGACTGATGTCGTATCTCTCTCTCTCTCTCCCTCTTTCTCTCTCTCTCTCGCTCTCTCTGCTTGTGTTTCTGTTTATCTTTCTTTGTTTTTCTCATGTTTTTCCTTTTTTACTCTTACTTGAGTGGGGGTTAGGGGGTCGTTGGTACTTGGTCAACTGGGTGCATAGGGTAGGGAGTGTGTGTGTGTTTTCTTTTATTGGTTTGAAGAATGTGCGTTCTGTTTTATAGTATTATAAAGTTGTTTGCTTCCCTAGGAAGGTGACTGTGATTCAAGGTCGTTGCTAATGTGTGTGTGGTAGGAGGGGGCAGCTCCTCTTAAGTAAAGGGAGAGGTGTTTTCATTCAATTTCGATATTTATTTTGTTGATTCTTAGATTTTAGTATTGTGAGTTTTCATTGCAGTCTTAGACTGTTCGAGTATTCTTAATAGTATGTTTGTTTAGGTAAAGAGGTGTATTAATAAATATACGTAAGGGATTTTTTAATCTTTCTATTTATTTGTTTCTCCATGTGGGTATGGCCAGACCCAGTATCGGTTCTTAGTGTGGGGAAGATCTCGTCCCCCAGAGGAGAGGGACCACTTGGAGGAGTATAGGTATGGGAGGAGGGATGATAGAAGTGATGATAGAAGTGATGATAGTTATCTCAGTCATGAAGGATTTCTCCTCTATTGACTGAGGGGGAGGGAGGTGTTGGAACAGATATTACACTATGGTTCTAGGTATTTCCTAGTGTTGTTGGTTTCGAGGTTAAGAAGGGTTGGTATTGTTCAATGTGTTGTATTAGAGACAGGGGTTTTATGTCTGTGTGTGGCTGTATGCGTGCGTGTGTGTGTGTGTGTGTTTTAATGTTTCGGTTCTGATTTATGTGTGGGTGTGTATATGTATATGTACGTGCATGCGAGTGTGTTTTGCATTGCATGTTTTTGTGTGTTGATATTAAGCTCTGTCTAGTTCGGGAGTGAATCTTGTTATGAAACTTTTTTCCTGTGTAAGTAAATAGAAATAATTGTCCGTTTTGGAAGATTGGCATTATCTTGAAGCTATTTCCACTGCATGTGTGTACGTGTTTTGAAACATAGAGGTGTCTGTTATCTGCAAGTTTGATGTTTCTCTTATGCAAGTCCACTCTATTGCTGAAATTTTTGGTGGCGCCTATGTAGGATTTGCTGCATGCTGTCCATCTTAGTCCATAAACTACATTTCTGGAGGTGCAATTTAGATCCTTTTTTATTTTGAATGTTTGTGTTGGGTTTTTGAATGTATATGTGTTTCCTTCTATTATTATGCCCCATACTCCACATCGCGGTTTGTTGCATTTTGTAACCCCCTTTGTAGTGTGTGGAGCGAGTTTTGAGGAAGTTCCACTACCCTGTAACCCATTTACTTATCATAAACCATTTTTTAAAATAAATTTATTATTTTATTATTTCGTTATTATTACTTAATAACTACCTATTCATATTTTAAATATCTACTAATTTACTGACATTCTTACCTACATTTTTTTATATTATTAAAAAAAAACTGTAACGTATAATTCCTTAGTCTCTCCTCTTTTCCTTTCTTTTCCTCTTTCATCCCTAGCGTCCGGTAATTCAAAAAATAAAAAGAAATATTATTTAAACTCCTCCCAACAACTCTCACTATCGCTTTAAACTCCACATGTAACCCATTCTTCCTCCTCCCACCACATCACGCCGGCCAATGCTGACTTTGCAACCAGTTACCATCGTGATCTGTTTAAATAACTTCTAACCGCTATACACGACTTTAATTGTCTGCCTAATCTCTCTCCCCCACGCCTACTTTTATTTCAACCAAACATTTTTTCTTTTCTTTTTTGGTTTATGCCCTGGTCTCGTCTCTTTCTTATTCTTTGAGAGATTTGATTTCTCCACCTAAAAAAATTAAATCCTAAATATATACAATAAAACTAGTATCTTTCAAAGTTTTAAACTTAAACCGTTATAAATTACAACAGCGTCTATAAATATAAACACATAATTAATATTTAATAAACCTTCCTCTCTTAATTTACACTCCTACTACTTTAAATTCCAACGCCCTCCCCCCCACACTTTCCCCTTCTAATTAAACTCCCCTTCATCTACAATGATTTTTTCCATTCTTATTGGTGTGAAAGCTCAGTCCATCTATGAATTCTGACGACGCCGGTCGGATCTCTCCTCATCCTCAGAGGATAACTTCCTAGCGGAAACAAAATGTAAATTCATTCTGGACTCACAGCAATAAATTTCCTATATACTGCTCTGGCTACACATTGAGCACTCTTGCCTGGGTTTTTACACCACTGAAGAAATATATATATAAATATATATATATATATATATATATATATATATAAATATATATATATATATATATAAATAAAATAAATAAAAAAATAAAAATTACAATAAGTTTACAAAGGTAATCAAAATGGTAGAGCTTATAATATGAACAATTAATTAATTAATTAATTATTAATCATTTGTTCATATATATATATATATATATATATATATATATATATATATATATATATATATATTCATTTATTTATACAAAAGTGCATTTTTATTTAAATGCGAGTTGGGAATACTTTTTTCTTTGACCAATTTGGTACCGCTAAATGGGGAGCGGCATATT
The DNA here is from genome assembly GCF_053919585.1 of Euprymna scolopes. Lineage (NCBI taxonomy): Eukaryota > Metazoa > Mollusca > Cephalopoda > Sepiida > Sepiolidae > Euprymna > Euprymna scolopes. Next base: position 52,776,802 of record NC_136487.1, read on the forward strand.
TTTAAAATATGATTATCTACTGCCACGTGTTTCGTCCTCTACAACTCATCAGAGATTTAGCCACTTCCGCGTTTCATCTACTCTAGGATTCTTCAGGCTTATGCGCATAAGCCTGAAGAATACTCGAGTGGATGAAACGCAGAATATTCAGTGTAGCTTAATCGCCATATACATTTTATAACTTACTAACTAGCTCTACCTACGTATTGAGTTCTTTTGAAGTAAATACTTAAAGTTTACGCATAAATCTATACTTTCGTATATTAATTTTATGTGAGTAAATTAAGTAGTTATATATATATATGTGTGTGTGTATATATATATATATATATATATATATATATATATATATATATATATATATATATATTGTATCTATGGAAAAGGGAAGACTGGGGGTTTTTATATCCATTTTAAAAGGAAGGACGGAGGGAAATATTTAATGAAAAAAAACCCCAACTATATATTACCCTATATATTTTTTTTTTCATTAAATATTTTCTCCTCGTTCTTTTTTATCATGGATACAAAAAAACTTAGTTTTCCCCTTTTCATAGCTATAATAAAGTTTTGTACCCCCCCCAAAAAAAAATAATTATATATCTATAAAATACTAAAACTCTGTCGTTCTTGGTTGTTTGTTTGTTTGCTTGCACACTATTCTCCTCCTACTACTACTACTACTCTTCTTGCTACTAATATTACTTTTCCTCTTTACAACTACTACTACGCCTCCTCTTCCTTATCCTACAATAACTACTACTGGTTGACATGTATTTTTCCTACTACTACTCTACTACTTCTCCTTAAGTTACAAGACCACAAGTGGCTGATAAAAATCCAAGCTGTGATGCAGGACCACTTATAATTCACTGGCTGTGAGTTTTTTTTTTCAAAAGTAAACAATTATAAACAGAATGACTCATAGAAATCTATCTATATTCTTTTTTCATTTTAATATACTTTCATAGAAATGTTTCTGTTATGTCACAAAAAAACTATTTTCTTTACGTCACAAGTGTCATGCTTATACATTAATTCCATAGCTAATATAACATACTGACCCTTTAGGGGATGTTTTGCAACTATTCTATATTACAACTATACATAAAATCTACTTTGACCTGTTGACAAGGTATTTTTTTTTACTGTGTACGTTTTCAGCGGCCTAAATTTTTTTGCGTTTTAATTATCCAAATAAACAATTGTGAATACTTTCTGCATTTTTTTAAATCGTTCATTTCTGTATTACGTTTAAGTTATTTTAACGCAATTTTCTTACAAATAAATCTACTATTTTTCAATGTATTGTTTTACTGTGTACGTTTTCTGCGACCCATTTTTTTCACGTTTAAATTAAAAGATTTTTCAAAATTTGAATTTAACTTTAAGTATTATGGTATCTGTTCAGTGCACATTTTCCTATAAGGATGGCAAACCACTTAAAATTCAATGGCTGTAAGCTTTTCATTTCAAGAATAAAGAATTATAAACAGAACGACTCATAGAAATCTATCTATATTATTTTTTTCTTTTAATATACTTTCATAGAAATGTTTCTGTTACATCACAAAATATTATTTTCTTTACGTCAAAAGTATCACGCTCATACATTAATTCCATAGTTAATATATACTGACCCAACGGGTCATGGGTAGTCTAGTATATATATATATATTTATATATATATATATATATATATATATATATATATATATATATATATATATACTACGTGTGCTGATAATAGATATATTTCCAACTCTCGCGTCTGTTAATTGATCCACGGTTTGTTTATCAGTATGCACCAATATGTTATCTACCCCTTTCTCCCCGAAATGTCTACCATAATGTTAATCATAATTACATGATGTAATTTCATCTCCGTGTGTTGGTTTAAATGATGGACCAGACCATCTTGGCAGTAATAGGCTAATCCCACGCAAAGATAATATACAAGCCGAGAGATAAAAATGGCCGACCATTCGTCTGTGTTGGATCAATAACGATGCCCGTTCTTTGGCCTTGGAGCTGAATCATTAATCAGGCTTGTAAATATATGCACATTACAAGTGCGAATATTTCCTACGGATAACATATATATCTTTTCTCCTGAGTGTGTATATATAAATATATAAATATATATATATATATATATATATATATGTATATATATATAAATATATATATATATATATATATATATATATATATATATATATATATACACTACTCTAATAATACTATGATGCATACTTTTATGAGAACCGTATATATATATATATATATATATATATATATATATATATATATATATATAGACTACTCTAATGATATATAGACTACTCAGTAATACTATGTGTATACTTTTATCAGAACCGTCTAGCAGGATTGGGTGGAAGATATTCATGCTCTTTTTGGCGGGAAACTGTAGTAACAACTGTGGGAATAGTAATAGAAGTAGTAGTGAATTGGAAGAAGCAGAAGAAGAAGAGTAAGACTAGAAACAAATATAAGCACGAGACATGGGGAAACACAAAAAAATTATGATGAGAGTGCACCCGAGGACGATCAAATTCTAGCTTTCCGTTACACACGAGTAAATGGATATTTAATCTCTAATACTTATGCAAAATATGGACTGTGCTAAAATAATAACGTTTAGAACCCCGTTCTTTACACGTGGACGGTTGGATATTTAGTAACTATTCTGCACTTCCATCTAACAATTCAATAAAGAACGGATACCGCAAAACTTGAAGTTAACTTGAATAAAATTTCAAAATAGCACGCTCCGTATCTAGCATACTCGATTTCTTAACACCCGATTCCTTTTTTCTTCATGAGAAAACAACGTGTCCGAATGCCCTTAGTCTTTAGGATCGTTCATGTTGCTGTTCATTTATCCCTTTCTTGCGAATCAGATGATACTATTATTGGCGTAGGTTTACTCGATATCTTTTAAGTCAGAATTATTTCTAGAAATGGATCGGCAATTTACAGGTTGAACCACTTGGAGGATGTTAACATCCTGTATGAATGTTCTTCTTTGGAATGAACTGAATTCAAAATTGGTATATGCAGATTTTGAGTCCATGTCATTAACAACTTAGCCGCACACCACTCCCATGACTTAGTAAAAATTATTTTCTATTAATATTGAGGTTCTAGCTGGTCTTAATCCATCTTGCCACTCATCGAAGATAAAGAACTCTACCCGGAGTACTAACATGTGTCCACTTGATTACGATTTCTTGCCAATGAATAACTACAATTGTATAACGATTTCTAAGTAATTTGTTGGTAAAATACTGAATGCTTTCGTGCCAAACTAAGTTTGTACAACCGTTGCATTTTTATTTAACTCTTTCTTTATCCGCTGAAACATATTGCTGTAATTTATGACCCATTTCTTTTAAATGTCTGTTAAGTGTCCGTAAAGTCTCAATACATATAGTTGGACATTTCTCATTTAATCAAATGATAGGGGACGGTGACTTAGTTAGTGGTTAGCTGCACAAATTGAAAACCTGGTTGTACGAAATTTCAATCCTGTTGACTTCATACAAAATCTAC